>NW_027176384.1:4989588-5307088 GCF_023349555.1 Cebidichthys violaceus
TTCTGTCACGGTAATTATGTAATAATAGTAATAATTATTGCAATTGAATTAACTTTAGGTGTGAGCTTAATCACTTGAGCAGAAAGTGAAAGAGAAAGCTGTAGAAGGAAGACGAGAGAGACGGATGATAGATTAAAAGACACAGCAGCAGATAACAGATGAGAGACAGACACAGATGTGTGTGTGTGTGTTTGTGTTTGTGTGTGTGTGTGTGTGTGATCGGATGCCTACCTATGATCTGGATGATCTGTGCCAGCAGGACTCCATCGGTGACGTCCTGGCTCAGGTCCTTGATGAGGCGCTGACAGCCAGACTTGGCCAGGTAGTGGTTGGCCCAGTCCGTGTAAATCTGCAACGACACAACAGGACGTCCTGTCAATGTTTCTGTGTGTGTGTGTGTGTGTGTGTGTGTGTGAGTGTGTGACAACGTTTTAAAGGTTTTACAATTGGCAAAGTGTGAGTTCACATGCATTTTCAACATAGCGTATGTTAAACGGTTGTAAGGGAATGAAAGACCAGTTTCTGGCTTTGCCCCTGAAGCCTACAGTCATAAACATTAACATAGGTGAGATGGGTGTTAATGTGACAGCCTGCACTGGCAAATACACGACATCCTCTTTTTAACAGAGTACTTTGAAGAACCCGAAAACCGATGGGAAAAGAACGACGAAGCAGAGTAAGAACCAAACAAATTACTTTTGCATATGATGAAGTCTTAATGAAGACGTGTGCTGTAACAGGTGTGCCTCTAAAACCGGAAGATGTCGGATAATCTTTTGTATTGTCACCTAAACCTCTTAGCGGCCACTTCGTCTGTCATCAGAGCCCGTGAACTGGATGATAAGTGGCGCTTTGTCCGGGCCGGTCGACAGACTGATCTCGACAGCCGCTGTGGTTTCACCGAGCGCTGAAAGACGTGAACCACATTTTGGCCCCGCGGACCCCAGCATCTACTTGGAGAATCTGATTATTGTTGTGTGTGGATGGTTCCATTTTCCACACGTGACCTTGAGGCTCGAACAAGCTGCTTTGAAGTTTGAGGGGCCGTCCTCCGTCCTGGTTACGCTGGCACCCCAAAGTAGTTTTATAGACCCTAAAAGTTTGACGTTTTTTCCCTCTAATCGCCTTCCTTCCAGACCTCTCTCACTGAGAACCAGACCCGGGAAATGACGAGAACTAGAAAGGGGAGTGGTTCAGACGGCTGTGGAGGAACATTTTTCTTCCTGTTAGGCCTGAATTGAGATTCTGGGAACAAACGAAAAGCTGCACCAGCCCATAAAAAGACACTAACTGCTGCTCCGCCGCTGCTGGAAACTTTTCTTGTTATCCCCGGATAAAAAAATAAGAAAAAGCAGTGCAGGCGTGAGGAGCTTTGGTGAAAATCCCCTCAGAAATGTGAGATCTTCCATCGAGTGTGGGGGGTGTTAAAAAGAAGAATTAATTCAGATGTATTATACGCTGTACTTCCTGTCTGTCAAACTGTGTGGTGGGACTCTAACATCTCTGTCTGCAGATGAAGTCTCTATAACTACAACAGGCTCCTCAGCACTTCCAATGGTTGCCATTTCCCGAGGAATCCCCCTCATGAAATGTGTTTGTCACGATGAAATGATCCCGTTTTCTCCTCGTTTACCTCACACCGCCCCGTAATTACAAGCGTTCCTCTCCCGCTCCTTTTCTCTTTCTTGGAAGAGCTCCTTTGAAAGACGCCGCCTCTCAGAACTTTGCATCTGTTGTGGTTTCCCTTGGCCACTTTCTCCGTGATGAGAAGTCGTAAAGTCGAGAAAAAACCCCCCCAAAAAATGCACATGCATACAAATAAACACACATGCGAGGGGCTCTCTCTCTCACACACACACACACACACACACACACACACACACACACACACACACACAGGAAAACACACACACTGCAAATGCAAACCGCATCCCATCGGGGGGCAAGTAAACAAACGGGAGGGCAGGAGGATGGAGAAAAGTGCGGAGGAATTAAGGGTGTATGTGCTGCTGCTCCTCCTGCTGACAGCTACAGTCACATATCAGGCTGCGGGGGAGTCCACAAAGGCTTGAAGACAAGCTGCTGAAGAACGAGGTTCATCAGAGACCTGGGACGAAGACGAGGAGGGTTTTGATGGAAAGGCACTTCACGTCTCTGGGAAAAATCAGAGAGGCCTTTCGATCACTTCCTCCAGAGGAGGCGGGGAGCGGGCCAGATACCCCGACGGATGAATTCAATCTGGGCTAATTTGTGGCTAAAATAGCCAGCTGCCTGCGCATCTGCTGCAGTTCCTGGAGGGATCTGACTCCAATAAAGACACATCTCCAGGGCTCGGCGCTCTCTGCGCTGTCTGGCCCAGAGGTCAAAAAGTTTGCTTTATTGTGGCGTTCACCGCGGCGAAACAAAGCTAGCTTCACACAGAATGACAATCACAGGAAGGTAAACTGAGACCACTTTAAAATCCCGCTCTGAGCAAACACTCTGTCTGTCTGCAAACACTCGTCTCATTGAATGGAACAAAGCCTCCGTAAAGAATCTAGAAAGGATCACACGGGCATCTGAAGGTGTTTAACAAAACGATGGTGACATCCAACAAAGACTTACTCCACCATGTTCCAACAAGTCCCATCACAGAATGTTAAAGTTCACAACTTTTAAACCCTGCTTACCAGACTTTCTGACAGCTGAGCTCTTTGGCTCTTTGACCGCTTTTTGGTTGCTTTCATTGCTCTAAAAACCTCAGTCTGCTCTATTGATTCATATTTCTTTTGGTTGAAACAAAATTAAATTGGACCAAAAAAAAACCTTGCCGGTTAATCTGAAGAAATCTGCCTTCAAGCCACCAACTTCTAGATCTGGATGTTTTTCTGAACTCCAGTTTGAAACATTGCAAGAAAAAGAGTCAATAGAGCTCAGGTGATTAAGAATCTCTTCGGAGCATGCACGTGTAAGTGTGATGTCCTGGGTTTGAACCTGACCTGGGACCTCTTGCCCCCCCCCCCCCCCTCACTCACTCTCTGGTCTCCTCTTCTCCCTTAGCTTTCTGACAAAGCACAGACATCAAAAGCAACTCACTGATCTGCTCTCTTTGCGACTCCTCACTGGCGCTCAGAGTTTCAGTCTGTCATCAGCCTCCTGCACCCGTTAACCTCTCTCTCTCTCCTCTCCCTCCCTCCCTCCCTCTCTCTCTCCATCAATCCCAGTCTACAACAGAGGCAAAACATCAGCTTCAACGCCAAACTCCAGCTGTGATGACTGACATTATGGAGACGCGCATGCTGGATGAGTCAACGCGCACAGACAATCTATACACATTTAACAGCTACTCATACACAAGCAAACACACACACACACACCCCCTCCACTTGCCCACCCTTTTCTTCTTTCTGCAGAAAGCATCAATGAGCAGAAGTCCGGTCTCTCAGCTGGTGTTATCCTTACTGATGAAGTATATTTTCCTCTCCTCCTCCGTGCAGATCTCTCCCCCTTCAGCGCCGCTCACAACAAAACAGCTCTCACCCTGGAGTCGATAAACTGCCTCCAACAGTCCTGATCACAATGCAGTGACTACAGCTACGCAGGTGTTATTGGCAGAGGCTGCAGTGGCGCGGTTGAGCCTCCGGGGGGAGCCGGGTGAAAGGAGGGAGGGAGAGGGAGAGAGAGAGAGAGAGAGAGAGAGATAGAGAGAGAGAGAGAGAGAGAGAGAGAGAGAGAGAGAGAGAGAGAGAGAGACTCTGAGAGGAGTGAGAGGAGGAGGAAGTCAAACTGTGCAGGACTCCCTGTGTTCATCAATGTGCCTCCACTGAGTGACTGCTGATGTATGGGCTCTTTAATCAGGGCTTCATTCCAACAAAGTCTAATGAATTAAGAGCTTAAATGCTTTCAAGGGGTTTGTGCAAGCATACAATCGCTGGGAGGACGTTTAGCTGTGCAATGCTGTTTTAAAAAACCAAGAGGAACGTCTCCTATGTGGCTGCACTGACTCGGAAAACAAACCCAGACTTGGCACGGGTGGTGCGCCGCTCCCGCGTGGATCCTAAATGTAATTAAACACGACGTAAAAGCTGAGTTAACTTAAAAAAACAAAACAAGCGATGAGCCAAATCAATGGAGCAGTGATGTGATGGAGCTTCCTCCCTGATTCTCCTCGTCTCCAGGGTCATGACAAACCAGGAGTGATGGAGGCAGCCAGGATGGAATGGCATGAAGTTTTATGGAAGGGTGGTAGAGACAAAAAAATACATTAAAAAAAAATGCGCACAGGAAGTGAAGCTCAACATAAAAACTGTACTGGCTGTTCTGTCCAACTGACATGTGGTGTTTGGGAAGAACCACAGAAGTAAGAACAAATTTAGCAAAAAAAGTACAAGTTGGGATCTACATGAATAATGCAGTAAAAGACCCCCTCTACATTTTATGATATACAAACATACTGCTTTGAATATCAATGTGTGATTTCATGTTATTTTATTATGTTGGCCTCCAAACTAGTTACACAAAGTCATGCTGGTGCGAACGCTCAGATCTCAGTTGCAGCACAGAGAAACTTTCCTCCACCGACCGATGACAGTGAAATCAGCATTCTAGCATCAAACTCTGCATTCTTCAACAGTGAAGGTCACACATTCAAGTAGCAATATGCAAAAGGCATTTTTAAGTGGAGCGGAGGCTTTAAATAACAGAGTTGAAGTTAAACTTTCAGGCTTGAAAGTTGGGTAGATCATCCACGTTGCGGCTCAAGGCCTTGTGGTACTTTGTAAATTGGGAGCCAGTGAAGGAGGACTGTGGTGGGCTGCTGAGTTTTTAAATAAAAGTAAAGCTGGTGTAATTGGACAGCTGAGCAGCCAATGGAAAACTGTAGAGAAAACAAAAGCGTGGATGCGTTCCTCTTGGGTCAGTACAACAGATGAGTTGCCTCATGGTAGAGATATCTTACTGTGAGCATCTGCTGCTTCCAGTGAAGAAGAGGTCAAAATGAAAGATAACCATGAGTTGTTTGGGGGGGATGCACACAACTATCAGTGTCTCGCTACATTATGGGGGCACCTGGAAGCCATTTCCACTATATAAACCTTTTCTGGTGTTTCCTGGGATAAGTCTGACACATCTCTGTTCCCTTTAGAAACCATCATTATCTTGTCCTGGGGGCGGAGAAGAGAGGCCTCCTCTCAAACCCACCTAATCCTGAGGTAATGGCAGCTATCCAACGTGTGGCCCCACTCCAATCTCGCAAACACCCGAGCGGGGAGTTTACGCCGCTCGATATACAAATCACACACTCCAAGTTTCCCTTCGCGGCCTGGCGCCGGCGAGGAGGGATCAAGAGTAAGAACTCTATTTACGTGACAGCGTTATCCGCAACTTTTTTTTTTTTTTTTGAAGAGGCGGCGATGGACTGCAAATCTGGAGGGATGTGAGTGCGATGAGCGGCGAGCGCGTTTGTTGCCGTGCCAGCAGTCTAGTGTTCGGCTACAGATCCGTCCGGTTGTGTTTACAGCTGCGATGAAGCACACAGTGATAAAACACTAATCAAGCGCAACAAACAGATGGAACGTAGAATGAATGGATGTGAGCAATCAATTAATGCCCGTTAGGGTTAAACCGTGGCACACCGATTCACTCTGATTTCTCTTTCCAGAAGAAAGCTCCTTTGACTCCAGAGCCAAACTCTTACTCACAGAGCCTATTAAGTGTTTGTTTGGCTTATTTCTTCCAAAGAAAACGGATCATCATGCTGCCTTCAAGGTCCTGCTGCACACATTTGTAAAAGTGATATGTCATTGAGCAGCTCCGGACAAGCAGGTGCCTTGCCCGTGGGCTCTCGATGGATTTAAACCAGTGCCTTCTAGCTTCCAGGCTGGTCTCAGGCCAAATGACTCCACTAAGATCAGCAGATAGCAGGAGGGAGAAGCTCACGCTGCTAAAAACTGACACATTCGCTCATCGTTTGCTCACGCCCTCGCTCTGCCAAAGCCACTTCGTGTTCTCAGGGGAAATCCCAGAGCAGAAATTGACATAATTGCACGTCGGGGAGAAGTTTGGACACACGAGCCGTGTTGGACGCGCTTGCACGCGTCAGTCAACGCAAGAGACCGAAGGCCAAAGAGTGAAGAGAGGGAGAAAGAAAGAGGGGACGGACAGAGAGAGAGAGGGAAAAAAAGAAAAGAAATGACAGCTCCAAAACAGTTAGAAGACATACGAGCAGAAGACAACTTGGAGACAGACAGCAGCAGGCGGACAGGAATGAAAGACAGATGTGTTTGTTGACCAATTTGATAAACCGTCAGTGGTTACAAGCGGCAATTACAGACAATCGTTTGCCACAGCAGCAACATTTTTAAGATAGCACACAGAAGAACTATTGCATGTAGCAGCTTTCCATTATTTTACTACTAAGTACAAAAGTACTTTGTAACCTCATGACTGTGAACGTCAGCATCAACGCCTCAATTTCCCGCTGACCTCAAACCTGTTCGATGAAAATGTACGGAGCAGGGTTGCTGGAGCGTCGGCAAACCGACACCAGGATTCAGCGTCTGGTTTCTGTTTATGTGATGCACATCTTCAAATCCCCGACCCAAAACCGGAAGACCAGAGGACGTAGAGCGCCTCTAGGTCCAACGGGTCATTTACGTAGTCGCACAGCTATAAAACACAGAGGTGAGGCGGTGAAAAAGAAAAGACGAAAATATGAGAAAAGCTTCCATAATCATTTTGGCAATCCATTATGAAAACATTTAAAGGAAGATAATGTAACTCAAGAGTATAGGTTTGTGAGAATACGCTGTGAACGATTCACAGTCTGATACTGTTAAATCAGTCGGACTTGCACGGTGCATTCCAGGAGTTGTATTAAAGTTTTTTAAAATTGTGTATATTTAAAGCTACAGTAGGTATCTTTGATAAAAAAGAACTTGATTGACAGCTGCGTTAGAGGCTCCTCGGCTCTGATTGGTTGTTTTTCTTCAGGCGACTTGGAATCTTGCAAAAGCCATTAGGAGTACTAGGAGGAGGCAGGCGAACCAGATGTTTTTACAGATTATAATATTGTTTATCATGACAGTTTGAGGAAATATAATAAAAAGTGATTTTTTTACTAAAGTCACAAAATATAGCTTTAAATAAAGAATTGTTAGATTCTACGACAGTAATGTGGCATCGTTACTCCCAGAGTGCTTTACGATCATGTCAGCATTACCTCATAAAATATCAATCATGAAGTAATATTTACAACGTAAAGTTCAAGTTCAAGCATGAATGCCTTTATTTTGTAGAAATAAAGGCATTTGGCAAGGCGCTTGTCCTCATCTCATTAATGTTTTTAATCTATACTGTGCTCTAACAAAATATCTGTCATACATTTTTCATCATGTATAAACTTTGGTCATATATTGTACATTTTTTTAATAATTTCATTCTGTCACTATTATTTAATGTCCTCCCCTCTACAGGATGTTTTATCACTGAGATAAAAATATTAGAACTCCCATAAACCACAGCGGTGTGTTCAAGCGATCATCTCTGTCCTCATAGAATAGACATGTAGACTGCAGCAGATGCTCAAACAGTCTCACACACACACACACACACACACACACACACACACACACACACACACACACACACACACACACACACACACACACCCCCACTGCATCCACACAGCAAGGTTTACAAGACTTTTGCAGCATCTCACCTCACCAAGGTAACCGCAGTGTGTGAGGCAGCGTCTGGCTCGCTGTGGCCTGTGAGCCAGACGCTTCCACCACGCGGCTGGTGAGGAGCGCGCGCACGTGCATACACACTGGCAGCCACACACGACCTCGCAAGACTCTCACACCCAAAATCCCTATCCAGAAAAAAACTACATAATAACAAGTTATGATCTCAGATCTAGGTCTGCTCTGGCCACTTGAAATAAAGAAAAAGAGAAAGACATGTAGCTCTAGCAGCTAATATAAATAGCCAGCAGATATTTGGGTGACATTCAGACGACCAGAGGAGCCTGTGGAGAGCCCCGCGCTAATTAGTCGCTAGCTCACAAGATGAGCTCCTTCCACAGGCTCAGATCACACATTGCATCGCCTCGCTGTAACCTCTCTTGCTCGGAGGCGGCGGATGGCGGCCTTAACAAGCTCCCCAGGGGCTTCCGGCTGACCCCCATCTATTCTGGGACGCCGCGGGGCTCTGTAATCATTCCTTTATACCTCTGCAGGCTCCACCCACTCCCAAAACACACACACACACACACACACACACACAAAGAAATCAGGGGGCAAGCAGGCAGGCCGTGTCATTAGCTGTCCCTGCGAGACGCCCTGCCAGGAATGCACAACTACGGATGCACACAAAACAAATCCTTATCATTGGAAATATTTTCCAGAACTGATTCCAACTAAAAAAACAAATCACGAGGACACTGACTCACCGGCGGCCTGTACAGGTCAGTCACACTTCCTCACAGCATCAGACTGGCTTGCTGTTCATTATATCAGGATGAGTCAGCAGCTGGGTTTGAGTAGTTGTGGTTCTGTCGGCTTTTACAGGCTCCAGTTGAGCCTGATTTGGAGGCACTTTCACTCACAGCAGCGACTGTTGCTTTTGCCACAATAAGCCACCCTCTCTGAACAGTCGTGCTGATAAAATAGATTTCATTTGCAGTGAAACAACCATTTTATCAAATGTAAATAACAGAGAAATAAGAACACGATGGTTGTAATCAGGCCTATGCAGCGCTTCGTTGATAAACTCATATTTACAGCCCCGAGCTTCTGGCAAACACTGTGTTCTAAACCCACAAAGCTATCAACGGCTCGCCAACTGCTACGATCCTGATCAGGTATCAGCCCCGTTGGGTGTATTTGTTGTTTGTGTGAAAAAAAAGCCCATCTACATGCAGCGTACAGCACTTGTCTGTTTGGTTTCAATCGGCTTCTGCCATCTGCTTGTTGAGAAACAAATTAATGGAGATCGCTAGATTAATGGGTTTTTGATTGGGTGCCGGCCAGACTGCCAGGAGCCTGAGAGTTTTTTTTTCTTTTCTTATTACGAATCCTCTCAGAGGCTGAGGACAGGCCAGCGACGCTACGCCCAGCCACTTAACTGCTGCTTGTTTTGGTCCAGTATTGATGAGCTGGTGCTTGAACGGGAGAGGGTGTCATTTCGTTTTTACTGTGGATGGAAGTCGTTTCGTGAAGTCCGTGAAATCAATCATCCGGTCTCCTTTATTTATCAGTTTAGATGTTTGTTTGTTTTTTTCTCTATAAAGTCCAGCTCTACCTGATTAACACTCTTGTTTATTGTTAAAGAGACGCTTAAGTTGTATGTTGTTTCCGTAGTTTTTGACAGTTTCTATCCATCAATAAAGTTAAAATTTAAGTGTTTCTTTATTATAAGGTGCTAAACATTCTGTAAGTCACGTCACCCTCATATTTATTAATGTCCTGTGCTTTCTCTAACTGGTGTTTATGCAGTGATGTGATAAATATGCCAGAGGTTAGTTTCATTTGACAAGTTTTTTCAAGGACAATACAATAGGTGAGAATGTGAGAGAGCTACTTTAAGATGGTCTGCCCCGTACTGGGCTTCGTCAGCCTCAAGACAGCAGAGGACACTTGTTTATCCACTCTGAATGAAATGCTCTTCCACACGGCAACCAGCAGAGGGCTCCACCACACTGACCCTCAGTGTCCTCATCCAGCAGCAGATTCTGTGGAGCTGTTGCTGTTGGCAGAGAAAGGGCACTGGGGGGGGGGGGGGGGGGGGGGTTGGTGTATCAGTACCAATGAACTTAATGAGTCATTCGAACATCATCTGTGAATCGCTGTTTGAGAGCGAAAGCCAGAGCGGCCGGCCACTTCAAATGCAGAGCGGCTTTGGCTCTTTGGTTAGTAATGAGGCATATTTCCCTGTGTTCTCTGCAGCCATAACCTATAAACCAGACCTTAAAGGAACACATTACTGACAATCAGAACGAAGGAAATGCCCCTTTAAAGGCTTTCATTGCTCACTTTTAGAGATCGTTCTAACGCTGCACAAAAGATAGAGATTTAGGGAAAAAAAAAGTTAATTAAAGGGTATCACTATCAACTTTACACATCACTATTAAATAACTCGCCATAAAGGGTATTATTTAAACTGTGATAGGGTCATGATGTGGTCTGTGGTTCTGGGAAAAAATCTTTGTCAAATCTGGAAAAAGTAACTCTGATGATGTCAACGAGGTTGGCATGAAGTTGTGATGGGGACATAGAGACTGTGTTGAGTTGAATTATGGGAAATGTAGGGTCCATACCAGGGACTAACGTTGAAAATGCAACTGGGAGGCGTGTTCATGTGTTTCAGGCGAGAAGAAATTCTTTGTAACTCAGGTCAGTGTTGACTTCGCATTTCGCTGCTAAAAAATAAACTTTTAGTTTGACCGCGCCTCGCTGCAGAATAAAACTTCACCCCTGCTCTAGTGTGTTTTCAGAACAAAAGTCTGTATATTTCGGCCCATGCTGAGTCGATGGTGGTTTAAATCTGTCTCCCGCAATTATCCCAACTTTATGAAAGCGCAATATCAATCTTCTTTTGCACCCTTTGAACTTAATGCTTCTCACATTATACACGACCAAATGAGGTTGGGTCACGGCTAGGTGAAAGGTGACAGCATAGGGCAGGAAGAGGTGAGAAGGCGTCCACTCTGCTACAACAAAGCATGTGGCATTCATTTCAAGCAACAAGTGCTACGCATACTTAATGAAGATGGTAATCAATGGGAATAAAATTGTATTAGAAGGAGATATTTTAACCAAAATAATTTTCTTAATCAACTCAAGTCCACAATAATTCAGAGTTTATGACCACACTGGTACATTTGAGGCCTCAAACACTAAGTTACATTTAGAAACCACTTCCTTTCTCTCGTATGCTCTCCTCCACAGAGTTATGGAAACCAGAGACTCTTCCTATATCAGTAACCATATAAATCATTTTGTTCACCGCTTCATGGAAGCAAAGTCTGGCTCATCACGCCCCTGTCTCCCCTACTGTTCTCCCTGTCTCCCCCCATGGGAGAGAGTCGTCTGCACACTGCAGACCTCCATGACCTCTGCGCCCTCATCACACCCATCTACACTCATCACTTAATTTAAACAGCAGCATACAGAAGAGGTGAACTCGGTGGAGGCAACAGGAGGTGTGTGTGTGTGTGTGTGTGTGTGTGTGTGTGTGTGTGTGTGTGTGTGTGTGTGTGTGTGTGTGTGTGTTGCTGAGTGTGAACCAATCAGGGGGAGATTGGGGTCCTGACCCTCAGGGGTTGGGGACTGAATGGACCTCATTGGCTGTCTAATGGTGCTCGGGGTCAGACCTTCACTTCACTGAAGGTCTTCTTCAATGTCAGAATGTGCACAGAGCTCCGTGGTATCACTAATAGCTTTTTTACACAAATCAATACCTGCCTTCACAATTTCCTGTATCTTTAAACACCTTAAAAGAAAAGTTTAACTTAATTTAAGTAAAGCATGAAGCCAGAAGACATCAAAATAATTCAGCAGAAAGTAAAACTTCTGCAGAATCATATAAACACACGGATACGTGGGTTGCCAAGTAGATGGGCACGTTGCCAGAATCCCACACAAACCCATTTCACAACCTAAATCATCATCCACCGGTAAATAAAACCTCCACGCCATGCCAGAGCATCATGGTTACCAGCCAAGGCTGGGTTGCCAGTTCTGTGCCTGCACCAGTAGAGGGACCTGCAGACCAGAAATAAAATGTGCTTGATCATTAATTGACTCATTCAAGTAATAGTGCCATTAATCCCCCAGGGTGTTTACTGTGGCTCTACCAGCTCAGACAAATCGGATTGCTCTGCGTTTATGAGTTATCCTCAATCATGAATCTGATGTCACTGTGCACGACAGCAGCAGACTTAGCTGCTGATTGCAGGCTTATAATGAGCCACTACCTGAGCTGTACGCAGGATAACCGCTGTATCCCAGTAAGGTTCTGAAAAGTGGAGCCAATGTTGAAGTGCATTAAACCTGCATTCTCTCTAATGGCTATCAGGAGGCACCACCTCTGGTTGCAAAAAAAAGTATGATTGTATAGAAGTCAATACATTTACTTGATTTATTACCTCAGTAAACATTGTAAAAAATTAGTTTATGCTCTAGTTCTCTTCAATATAGCATGATGTTCATTTAGTAAATTATCGTCCATTTAGAGTCAAATAGACCATAAAGCACTTGTGATTGACAGATCGCTACCACCGTGTTGTCCAGTCTGGGTGTTGTCTGTGTTTTCGTCTTATAACTTTAACCCTTTCTCAGTGTGTTTTCAGTTCATGAAAGGTAATTGTAACATTTTGGTCACCTACAAATGTCTTTGTACTCAGCTCCAACCTCTCGTGTCACTTCTGGTTGCAGAAAACCAAGATGGCAATGAACAAAATGCCAAACTCGAAGGCATCAAAACCACAGACCACAAACCAATGGGTGACGTCACGGTGACTACGTCCAATTCTTACATACAGTCTATTGGTATATCCTGATCTAAAATCATTCATCTTATCTGTCATTTAATTTGATTAACCTTTTTTGAACCGCAGGAGAAATTAAATCAAAACCTGGTAAAAAGTACTTTACAAAGGAGATCGGTTATGAACAATTACAAACGTTTCCACATCGACTCTGCAACAGATATCGTGACAACAGTCCTCACAGAAACTCATCATCACTGAGAATGACAACCGATCCTATCCAGACTCACCTCTGCTAGCAGACAGGGAGTTCCAGTAACTTACTGCTTATGTAACACATCAAACGCAATGTAAAAACACGGGTTAAAAGGCGGTATGGTTAGCTTGGCCGCTTGCACTCTGTCAGCCCCGACATTTACTGTAAATGTGGTGCCGATGTGCTAAACATATGGGGCCCTGGGACTGTGACTCGGCCCTGAATCACAGGTGACTGCTGCTGAGTCACGGGGTCCACAGAGGGTGGCTTCACTGCATGTGTCTTCTCCTTGTATGTGAGTTGCTCATTCCTGCCTCGTGTGTCACTGTGACCATTGGTCCTGTGCTCTGTTGATTGATTGCGCCTTCATACTGTATGTGTTGCTTGTTTTTTGTGTTGAGACGAGGCTATTAATCAAGGACTACTTCTATTTCTGTTAATATGACTACTGCTATTGCTACAAGGGCTGCAACTAACAGCTATTTTTATTGATCAATACATGAATCTTCAGTGTCAGAAAAAAGTGAAAAATGCGGCATCATTGCTTCAACTGAGCTTTCTCTTTTGTTTTCATTCCTGTCCGTCCTGACTCTCTGAGCAGGCTGTAATATGGAGCTGTTGCAACAGAGGCTAAAGTTCATTCAGTCGGTGCTCGGTCAGGATTTCCTTCTTTTGCTTTTCGACCCAAGAAGCCGCCTCGGCTGAGCAGGAAATAGCCCCGTCCTGACAGATGCATGGAGACCGGGCACAGCCAGAAACACACTTCTACGACATGGAGCAACAGGACGGGTCTCCTGGTGCATGTGTATTCTTTGTCTCTGTCACAATCTCACAATCTCTCACAGCCTTTCCACTTTCTCAGCCCCCCCCCCTCTTGTGTGTTCAAGAGGAGAAAATGAGGCAAGAGGTAACCAAAAAACGAGTAGTGTTAGTGCCTAAAATAAGGAACAAAGAGGTCTTAAACTCCAGACTATAGAGTAGGAGACCCATGAGAATCTGGGCAAAAAGTTCAAGTTGGGATTTTGAAAACATCTGTATTAGGAGCACGGCCGTGGAACACCTGCTGTCAGACGGACTGCAGCATCGTGCTGGAGAGAGACCCGAATGAAGGAAAACAAAAGGAAAACAGGGAAGGTTTTATATGTGAACCTGCAGGACTTCCGGTCGGGGCAAAAAGAAAACACAAACAGCTATTTTTGACCCGAGACAAGTTAACAAATGGCCCCGGACTTTCCAATTCCCTATGACTTTGTTCCTTATGCTCCTGAATTCTATTGTTTGGCACTGACATGGAGCAGAAAAAGAATAAGAAGAAAAAAAAAAAAAAGCCATTGCTGCAGGACACTTGGTGCTCACCGGTCGCTGCAAGGTCGAGGCGGACCCTGCCAATTTGCAGTGTGCATTCAAAGAAGCTCAGAGTGCGAGGAGTGGCTTTGTACCCGGGAAGAAGAAACGTCGCCTAAAGAGAGACTTGTCAAGATCAGTGAAGGGACGCAACCTTTTTTCCCTCACTTTCCCCTACAGCCTTTTGTTGTTGGGAGGGGAACACGAGACATTGCGTTGACGGGGACGCTGCAGGAACTTTTCTACACTCATATCATGCTCGGAAAGTCTTGGGGGGCCTTCATCGCAGCTCTTCTAAATGCTCTTTTTAAGCTGAGCGTCAACAGCACCCCTCCACTCTGCTGCTGCACTCTTTGAGCTAGGTGCCAATTAGCTTCCCTAATTAACACAGATCTTCCAACTAGGGAGAAATGTGTGTGTGTGTGTGTGTGTGTGTGTGTGTGTGTGTGGGGGGGGGGGGGGGGAATACCAGCGGCTGACAACTGTATTTATGACCCATTCCTAATGGATTTGGAGTGACAGCAGTTTCAGTCCACTGGCCGAGTCAAAGGCAGAGACAACAGAGAGCTGATGGCATGACGGTGACGGGTCGCTTTGTAACCGACCCCATTTGGGTTAAGAAAGTTGGAAAAGAACAAGAAGGAAGAAGGGCCGGAGGGGGAGGGGGGGACTTTTCCTCTCTCCGAGGAAGCGAGAGTGATGGAGAGAAATGTGTCTGGGGACGTGACGGCGAGCGTTTTTCCAGTCTACTTGCACTGCGTCTAGACTCAGAGTCAACGGGACAGGCCCAATAAAGAAGGCTGGATATTGCAGGGCAGAGACCGGGTTAGACGGAGTCCAAAAATACTGATGAAAGGCTGCACTGTGGAGGAGCCGAAGACACTGAACTCCAGTGAGAGCCATCGAGAAAACTCGCCCATCCTCACCGCGTCCTCCTAAAAACTCGCCTCTAACACTGGATTCTCATCTGACAGCTGAAAAGAGAATCGGAATTTCTGCAACAAACCTGTGAGACCTGAACTTTGCAGGTGGACTTGGGAGGCAGTGGCGGGCCGTGCATTTTATACCTGGGCCTTCAGTGCTGTCCCACCTCCTAATAACCTCATTATGACGCCACAGCTACGGTTATTATTTGTTTCTAGGGGTGTAACAATACACATATTAAACCATTCGGTACCGTTTCTTCCATATCTTTCAATTTGAACTCTTCTACTCCAACTAAGCTCTGGTGGCTACCTTAAGTTTCATTTCACAATAGTCACATGATCGCCCACTGACCAATCACAGCGCACGCTGCAACTTACTGCAGCGCTGACCTTAATACTGAGCTGCACGTTAATGATGATGTACTTGTAGACCAGCTAGCAGGCTCTGGCACGTCAAAGAATACGCCCAACATGTCAAACTAAAGATCTGATTGGTTGAAGACTATGACAATCAACAATATCGTCCCCATTTACTTAAACTGTAAAGGCATTCACTTGTGAGTCTGAAGGCCTCTCTTCTTACCTAGAGACAGCATAGAGGTGAAATCTGGTTGGATAAAAGCTCTACTTAAAACAAGCTGTGCTGGAAGCAGAGCTGCAGGCTGGAAGCAGAGAAATAGAGGAAGACAGTAGCTGTGCAATGAGAAAATAAGATAATGGTAAAAATATTTGTATACATTATAATACATGTAGTGTATTTATGAAAAATTATTAAATTATAAAATAGCTATAACTTTGTGATTCTGTTTAGGCCAGCAGAGAAGGCCTTGAAGGCCCTGATGGACCACCACTGTTGGGAGGTAACGCTAGCTACAGTGGAGTAAACAATCATCCATTAGCTTCCATCAAATAGGGCAATTACAAGTCTGAAGCAACGCTGAGAAGTTTCCTGAATCCTGTCCAAGGGATAAATACATAAATTAAACATCACATTTTGGGTGCTAAGGATCAAAGTATATTGTAGAAATGTTTGATGTAGGCACGGATTGAAATGTGCATATTTAAAAAGGAGGTTCAGTGTGTGTGTTCTGACGCTGATTAATGTGCATCGAGTTTTGGCCTGGCATCGGGTAATCAGCGTCCCATGATCAAAAGGGCGGTTGGACCATAGCCCTCTGTGCCGTCAGAGGAGCGTGACCACGGGCCTCCTGTTCACTGTCCTCAACTCCATGGGGTGAGGGGTTCACCTCCCACTGGGCATTATGGAGAAACTTAGAAAATAACCATATAATAACCAGCTCTGGAAATTTTCACATCACGTGAAAAGAGGGATTACATGCTTCCTTTTGGGGGTTGAGAAGTGACTCCACCCTCCACCTTGAGTTTTGCATTGGTTTAAAAAAAAAAAAAAAGCACTGTCATCAAGGCTCTGGAAGTGTACGGGAGAGAGAAATTACACGCACACACCTGCCAGGTCACCGCTCCTCTGACTCAACAGTCAGCACAGTTACACTCAGTCCCCGTGCTAAACACTGATTGATTTGTTTTCCCTTATTTAGCTCGAAAACCCCCTCCCCCCAAAAACCCCAAGAGGTGCAGAGCGCCGACTAGACACCGACTAAGCAATCACGACCAGAGCACACGGCAGCACACTCTGTCTGGAGAGCCCAGGGCTTTGGCGTGGTTGTAGATCGATTGTTTGCCTTGCAGAGAGACTAAATGATAAAAAATGGCCGCGTGTGTGTGTGTGTGTGTGTGTGTGTGTGTGTTTGCTGTGGATGTAAAAATGGCTGTGTGGGTGTAAGAGTTTGTGTACCGCATATTCACTGCTTTACAGAAGGCTTTTTCCCCCTACAAACTACAAACTTTCTTGCATTTAAAAACAATTAAAAAGTGCAGAATTCACAGATTTTGTTCCGTTTGCATGTGAAATCTGTAATAGCCTCATTTGTAACAGACACACATACTTAATGTGTCGGCTGTAGAGAGGTTTTTCAACATCAATATGCAGCACAGAGCATTAACAAACATGAGACCTTGGAGGAGAGAAACAAAAACCCAGAAAAGAGGAGACCTTGAGAGGTGTGTGGATAAAGTCAACTTTCTGCAGTGCTAGCTGAGCCATTAGAAAAGCATTCAGTCCAACACGCTTCCACTTTGTTTATTAGACATTATGAGAAAGGCCTGAAAGAGTTCAGATCTCAAGTGTGGGTGGCAGATGGAAATGAGGCGTCAAAAGAACAGCAAAGAAAATGTATGAAAGCCTTTGCTTTCTACAACACATTTAATGTTTGTGGATTTTGAGTTTGTGGACGCACACAGCGGCCTGTCATCTGACTATGACAAATAAAAATGTATTCACACTACATCTGCTACATGTTCACATTCACCAGTAACATTGAAAATGAACGCCTCATGGTTGTACGCCTCCGCCAGTCAAGTTGCAGTTTAACGTCTGTCCAAAATGTCATCACTTAATTTTATCCTACCAGCCATTTGTGTAAAATTGTCTTGATTTGCATATGAATTATTTAATGGTAAAAAAACCAAACGTGATTTATGAAGTCGGACATTTGACCACAAAATTCTAATCACTTCCTCCCCGAGTCCAAGTGAACGTTTCTGCCAAATTTGAGGACATTCCGTCAGAGCGTTCCTGAGATATTGCGTTCATGAGACTGGTACACATATAAGGTCCCAGTGACCTCTGACCACCAAAATCGTATCACTTTTGTGCCAAAGTTGAAGAAATTCCCCCAAACCGTTCCCTAACATATATCGCGTTCAGGTGAATGGGACGGACGGACGGAAGTACAGAAGGACAGACAACTCAAAATCATTGCTACTGCCTAGCACGGCTGTCGCCAGCTATCGTCAGCTGCGGCCCAGAGGCATAATAAAACACGAATGAGCGACCAGCGAAATGAATGTGTGGAAGAAGGATACAGTAAGGACAGGAAGCAATAAATCCTTTATCAACGCTCATCTTCCTGGCCTGAGCAGAGGCGAGATGCTGATAGCGGGTGTTAAATATCCAGCCAAGTGCTGCTGCTGCCTGCAGTGAATCACAAGCAGGGGACGCAGCCACATCTGCAGCCCGCTGGAAGACGAATAGCACAGAGGCAACCAATGAGGGCCTGTGCCGAAGTAATAACCTGTCTCTTAAAGTGGCCTGCGGTTTAGCCGATAAAGTGTGCCATTCAGGAGTGCTTCAGGAGTTACGTTGATCGGCACGTTGATCCAACATAACTTGCAGGAGACTGGATTAACCTTTCTTCTCACAGGCCTACTTTTTAAGTGGGCTGTGCGGTTGATTCTTGAAATAGGTGTCTAGATTGGTTTTGTTTATTCCGATTCATGTCAGATCTAGATTGTATATTTTATCTTGTATGTACAACTACTAGTCTAGATACTACCTTCTACACCTCCACCTGATTTTCTCTTATTGGTCCATCTTCCAGCTGTCAGGCTTCAAGTGTGCTGTAGCCTACCAAGCCACACTGAATCACACAAATAGGTGTAACAGCGCACACTTTCGGGCAGTCGCTCTACAAAGCCGTTCACAAAGTTAATAGCCTGAGTTGTACACAAAAAACAAAAACAAAAAATTGGACGCAGTCCCTCCTATTTTTACTTGTCATAGCAAGAAAAGACCAGGTCAAACAAATGTACCTTTGCCAAGGAGATTATATTCCTGGGTTTGGTTTGTTTATCAGCAGGATTACAGAAAAACTATGGGCCCAATTTTCATGAAACTCAGTGGAAGGGCATGGGCATGGGCCAAGGAAGAACCCATTACATTTTGGAGCGGATCTGAATCAAGAGGCAGATACACACATTACTTTCCCTTTTGTTAATATTGCGAGCTAGTACACGGCATTGACAGAGGTCTGTGCTCTCCGATTGCTTGTCTAGTTATTAATGTCTGCTCTGAGAAAAAGTCTATTTGGGTGTCGGAAAGGTGAAAGATGGTTTCAGGCATTCTTCAGACGCACTTTGTTTGAGGCACACTGAATCCTTGAAAGTGATAATTACTTTATCTTAATGGTGGGTCAGTGGGTTATGTTTGCCCCGAGGTGCGCTAGGGCAAACATACTTAACTATACTGTTTGATTGACAGGTGATCGGCAAGCACTGAGCACCAAAAATGGGGAAAAATTAAAAAGAAAAAAAAAAAGTTTTGCAGAAAAAAAAACAACCCACCATTAAATATAACCTAAACAATGTTGGCAAATATAATGACTGTGGCACACAGTGGGAACTGAGGTGAGCGATGCAGAAAATGTTCCTAAAAATAAACTGGAACTTCATACCCACGTTGTTGCAAAAATGTTGCAAAACCCTCCTTTGATCGTACCATCACAAGAGTTACATCACAACCCCTCCTCTCTGCTTTTAACACCCACTGCTGTCTGTTGACATTCTCCCTCTCTCCTCCCTTATCTCACCCTGTCTCCTACTTCCTCTCCGGCCTCCACCTCTGCTCCCATTTCCCTCCCATTTTCACCTTCCTTCCAGTACTTTCTCGCACATTAGTCTTTCGTTACCATTACATCCTGATCTGTCTTCTCTCTATCCCCTATTATTCCTCCTCATCTTCCCCCAGATGAGTGATCACAAAGCCATGCGTGTACCCTGGTGGGATATTGAAGGAGAGAAGTCTGGTCTCTCATATGAGATAGAGGGAGATGATGAGAGAATCAGGTGCTTTGTCTGGATGACATAATGCGACTGAATAAGCAAAGTTTCACAGCCTTATACAAATACAATTCCCTGCCTCTCTCTTCCCCTTTTTCTCTGTGAAACTGTCTCCTTTCCTTCTGATCATTCTCCGTTAGACCTTCACTTAAGAATCACCCTCTCTTCTTCCTCTCGCTATCTCCTTTCGCTCTTCACCCTTGTGTCTCCGTGCAAATGAAGAATATATTCCGATGGGGAGGTTTGGTTTCGACATCTCAGAGAGTAACAACTCAACAAGAGGCAACAGGGGAGATCCCGGGGTGTGTCTGTGATTTACCTCCCCAATATAATGTGGGTCGGCCAGCAACTCATTTCGCTCACGGATGGATTCTCGATCGAGACCCTGAGCTCCCCTGAGCTGCAGCTGTACATTTGACATATAAATATACAGTATAACTTATACTATTTCATGGAGGCTATAATCCAAAATGATTTTCAGTATGGAAGGTGGGGATCCAGTGGGAGTCAAACTCCCAACCACGTAAATCAGCAGGCAGTTTGGATTTCTCAAAATGAAAACCACCTTACCCATAAACCTCTGGCTTTGCTCAGTTTGTTTTTAAGAGCAAGGAGAAGTATAAGAGCTGACGAGAAACTGCAATAAAGGCCAAAATACACTCTAATCAGGTTAGACAATGTGAGCTTTTAGTCACAGAAGTCCCGTCAAACAGTGACATTCAAGGTAAAATGCAGATAAGATTCTAGTGATGATAAACGTTTTTATAGGTTATGTTTGCTGTGTTTTTCTGCGTAATCTGCTTTATTTAAACTAAAACAATTAATTTAGATATGTATAGCTTTTTTTAATTTCTTGACTCAAGTTATTGCTCAGATGAAACAAATGAGATAGATTGATAGGTGAATTGTAGAAGTTGCGTTTGTCACCTTTGGACCAAGCACCCTGGAGGAGCGCCGGGCTTTGAAGAAAACTTTACATCGTTGCCAAGCGGGGGGATTACAACTTCCGGGTCGGTCATATGACGCCATTGGACCAAAAAAGACATCTTTAGGTGTATCAACTTCCCAGTAAGAACACTTGAATGGCCCCTATTTAAATCATCAGGACCTACAAGTTGTAAAATGCACTAGCAGCTGAATCCAGAGTTATTTTACTCCTCCGTTTATGTGAATGAGACCGAGGCTGGACTGAGGACTGGGAGCCGGGGTTAAAGGAAACGCTAGTGCACTTGTTCTTTGGGCAATTTAATTCAAATTTCATACTCTTTTTTTGCTTAATGCAAAGAAAAAAAGGCAATTCATAGAAACGGGGCCCCACCTCTAACGCTGTATCCAATTCTCTTTATACATCCATGCTTTGGACAAAGACAGGCTAGCTGTTTCCGGTTTCGTGCTAAGCGAAGCTAACTGGTAATATTTACCAAATTATCAGACTTCTCAACACATTTTTCTGCAAAAAAGCAAACAAGTGCATTTCCCAAAATGTCAAACTATTCTTTCAAAGAGTAACTGCACCAAGCTATAATCTTGCTCTTTCCACAGCCCGCAGTGCTACATGTACCTTCTTCTTTTCATTTTGAACTCTTTATTTTCTAAGCAAAGAAATAACTCGTAAAACGCACTGAGCTGCACTGCACCTTGTTGCGGTTTGTCTGCAGCTGATCGGATCACAGGTCACACTCGTGCTTCTGGACAGCCCGTCTCTCTGTCTGCTGCCTCCGTAGTCGCTGCAGTGTGAAACAGCAGCACACAGTGTCTATGGCTCGAGGTGGAAGTGGGACTGTGTGTGCAGGCGTGTGTTTGAGACAGAGTCCCTGCAGTGTCTGGCTTTAGCAGCAGTTAATCCTAACAGCCATGGTGTGTGCAATTTAAAGTGAGTGGCTTCATATAGTATAGTTAAAGCATTAAAGGCAGAACATACTATTATCTGGATACAAAACTTTTCAAACAAATATCTTGATTGATCCCGAAGTAGGACTGAATTGTTACCAAATCAAAACATTACAACACAACCAAAAATCTGAACATTTACCAATGGCAGTTTTTACATTACCTACATATCGTGGATACAAAAGGGCACATCTGTTTAAGAATTTGCCCACTTCCAAACTAAATTACTTGAGTCTTGTAAGAACTGGCTGTTTTTATTATGAGCTCCTTTTTGTCCTTGTCCTTCTGTTCCTCTGTGCCTTTTCCATGCCATCCATCATCCACTGTGGTGACCGCAACCTTTCGACTGAAATATTCTTGGCATCACAAAAAAAGGCAGAAAAAAAAAATCAATCATCAGGGCAAAATTTGAACTGGCTTTGACGGGGACGAGAACGAAGGAAAAATCTGCTTTTGCAAGTGATTTTTTTTTTTTGGGCAACCCCTTAATTATCGCTGAAACCCAGAAAGTTCCATATGCTTTGAGGCCATGTGACGTCAAGACGTCTCTCTTCAAATGAGACAAAATCATAAAAGAAAAAAAGAAAAAAACAGTGATTCATTTTCACCTATAAAAACTGCTATCCCAGGGAAAGCTTTGTAAACGATACGCTCCTCTCCGATGGATGGTTTTGAATATGTGGGCCCCTGAAACCTTAGACCACGGGGCCACTTGGTTTTTGTGGAGCGTGTCAGTAACCCCCCCCCCCATCAGGGAGAAAGCGATATTTTGCAGCGACGGGGGAATTACCCTCATCACCACAAACCTCATCTCAATACCCTAATATACAGAGGATCTAGTGAGAGGGGAGGGGGGAGATGAAAAGAGAAATGAAGTGAGTTATATCAAATGAAGCTACTCTCTATCAAAGGCAGCTCACAGATCATTGTAAGGACAGAGAGGGAACAAAGCCAGCTGCCCCGTGCACTCACACACACTCTATCTGCCTCTAACTGTCTCCCCCCTTGTTATTTGTCAGCAGGATCAGTGGCTCTGATTGAAGTGGAATTGGATCCACGCTGGTCTATCTGGTGACCAGTGCCCCCACTGGAAGCAACATCTGGCAGGATTGGTTTTAACCTTGACTGCCCTTTGCCCTCCTGTCTTGCTTCACTGAGAAACAATACCTCTGCAATCACCTCTGCTACAAACATTGCTCATACTTTTACTGCTTCTGAGTTACGTACAGTTACTCTTCTCAGGCCCTACCAGGACATAAGTACAAAAATGTTGAGCGTGGCAGAAAAAGTCAGATTTGATGGAGGTCGCTGGTTAGAAATTGGTTACGTTAGCATTAAGTCCGTAGCATAGCTGGTTTGTAGGATTTTAATACTTCCAGTTTGCTGTGAGCACGTCCTCTCACATCGTGCCTCTGAACGCTCACATTGCCAGGAATGTGCGTCACCTCCAGTTCCTGCAATACCTAACTAGTATTGGAGGTAGTTCCCACAACCAGAGTGACCTCAGACTGGCCAGGTAAACACCCGCTGACCCTCGGTAAACAAAGCCAGCTATTTGGTGAACACAGGGCTCCTTATCTCAAGAATCCGTCCCATGTCTTTTAAAGTTAGGAGTACAAAAGCACGAGCACGCTCCTTGAATTACACCTTTAGTCATTAGAGCATCTGAAGCTGCAATTAGACCATCAAAGGACTAAAGCTCCATAGTATATACTATAATAGTGAAAATGATAATGAATGCTAAATGAAATAATCTACGAAAGGAGATAAAAGCTACATGTTGATAACCTTGATGCAATGTTTTGTTCTTGATTTCAGAGATTGACATTTCTGCACATCTGGCCCTCTAATATAACTAATTAATTGGAGTGTATTATGTATTCTATTATCTAAAAGAAAGCCAACATACCTATATTCACTTTTACCATGGATGGATATACTTCATATCAGAAATCGGGACACTGCGCGGTTGACACGTCCAATTTTCCACACCAGTAACTGAAATTTTTGCACGGCTCCACAAACCTCAACAAGGAAATCAACTGTCAGTTTTGCATGGCTCATCGCTCACCGATCGGACACAGTCAAGCTGTCAGTCAGAGGTTTGTCTGAAAGTGTGTCTGAAAGCTTCCAGGAGCTGTGCCAGCATAAAGTCCTCGGGGGTCGACCTTTGCCCCTGACCATTTGTCAAACAAACAAGTAGTAATGCATCTCTAAAACTCAAAAGATACCTCACCTCACCCTGAGCTCCGGAGGAATGCGGCAGCCGGCATGTTGGAAGGCTGTGCAACAGTGAAGCACATCAAAAGCTGATATGGTCAATTAGTTCTGCAAAGACTGAGGGAGAATCAGAGTGCTGGGCTTTGCGAAAAGGGGGGCTTGGTGGGGTTTTAGAGGCTAAAGTGAGAAGTGACTTGCAGACAGTCAATGTCCCAGCGCTCGTGCAAGTAATGGGAATAGAATTGAGCAACTACAGCTGATTGATGATCATTGCATCAATCCCAAATAACAATTGCTTTAGATTTATTTTTCTTGCCTGCTGTTTTACTCACGTTTGAAGGGCAATTTACCTCCAGTGGCTCAAAATGACCATAATATATCTGCAGGGAGCTAAACGGACTGTTGATCGATACCAATGACTCAATGATTCAGAATCACAGAGTGTTTTGTCTCTGAACATCAGTGCATCCTTTTCAATCCATACAGACTCAACGTTCAAACCAAAGCTATAGCCAGTCCTAGACGGATCATTCCTTTCCTCGCTCACTCACTCACTACTTGATTTGTTCCAAGTCATTTAAGGTACCAAGAGAACAAGGGATAGGGAGGAAGAAAGCAGAGTACATTTCTGACAAAAACACAAATGAGGATTTGATTCATTCTGCCTTTGGAGAGATACAGGGTCCTGTTGGCTCCGTTTTAAACCACAAGAGTGGTTTAAAAGACTTGGCCACAATCAGAATCCCTTTGTCCCCTGAGAATAATGAATACAGGTAAATATGTCTTGGTGGCATTGGTGCAAAATCATTTCAAAGGTCATTTTGTGGCAGAAAATGGTGAAGATTAGAGTATCACTAAAAGTAAAACGAAGCCTTCCAATCGTTGATCACAGTGTGATCTGTGTACTACCAATTCCCAGACCTGGGAAGGACATTTCCTGGTACCAAACAGCATGCCCGAGTCTTTGGCTTTTGTAACCTGTCTTTGAGGGTTCACCTTGAGGATCAAACCACCAGCTGGAAGCTGAGCTTGTGTGTGTACAGCATGACTGAAAGGAGCCAGCAAACAAGCCTCCGTGACCGCTGGTAAACACAATTAGCATGCCATAAAAGATGAATGGCGTGTCTGTGTAATTGTCAAAAGGAATTATGCGCTGGGAACAAACCGGAGAAATCTTTGTAGAGGGGCGACGCTGTCAAACAAATTACGGTTTGACAGTATTCATCCCGTTTTCTGTTCTCTTCCTTGCATATTGAACAAAGCAGAGGCTCGAGTAAGCATGTTTGTTACACATCATTAACCACTGTATCATGTTACATTGCCACTAATGCGCTGAGACAAATCTCCTTCCCTCCAATGTCACTGATAAGCTCTCTGTATCTCTTATCTCGCCTCCTAAAGAGAATCAAACATTTGCCTCATTAGGATATCAAAGTCTTAATAAAGGCTCTTTATCTCGTCCCAGCCAGACCCAGCTAATTGAATCCAGAGCCAGATAGCGATCTAGTAAGTGTGTCAGTGGATTAGTAGAGCCTGGGCACCATGGTAACCCAGGAGGAGGAGGAGGACTGAAGTTGCTTCCTGGCTTTTTTGCTTCCAAATGACTCTGCAGAGCGTCCTCGCTCAATATCCGCCTGATAACGCTTCCTTCCGGAGGCGAGAGCCACGATCCATCATCTTTCTCAATATGCGTCAAGCAGGAAATGAGACCAGATGTAAAACATGACAGTTCACTGACTTGAGACCTCTTTGTTGCCAGGCCATTGTCAGCTTGTATATCTGATGAAAACAAGAAACTTTTAATTTGGAAAAGAAAAGATGAACTCCAGGGTGTCTCTGTGTCTTTGTGAAGGTTTCATACCCTTCTTTTATTAAGTTTTGTTTGCTCCCTTGATTTGTCAATCTCAACCCCCTCCTCTTCTGTTTGTGTGTCTTACATTCTTGTTTGCCTTGCTTTTATTTGCTCCTCCGTTCTGGATCGGAGGATGTGTAATCATTCGGCACCGTGCAGCGGTTGCTGGCAGCCTCGCTTTGTCAAGGACCTTGAAATGTGGGGAGAGTAACTTTGACACAAAGTCATGCAGCCTGCCGAGATCAGGACCTTGAGAAAATCGAGATGTTGCGGTGAGACGCAACACCACGACTCTCGAACGCTTCTGGTCACGAGGCGTCAGTCACCCCTTGTCTGGGGTGTTGGCCTTAACTGGCCACAACACCAATGTATGGTCAGAGAGATGGTCAACATAAACGGCTTCATGAGGCATGTTTTTCCTTGGGCTCTTGGTGTTGGATTTTCTGTTTGGTGGGTTTAATTCGTTCTGCAACTATCCCAAAACTTCTTCCCTTCATTTCAAAGATATTAGGCAGATGTCAGAATGCATCATTTTTGTGCACTAAATGATTTTTCACTTCTGAGGATTTTGAAGGTTTCACAAACTAGGCCCATATCGACTGGTTGTGTTGTTGCATAATGGCAGCACATAGCGTAGAAGATGCCCACATGAGAATACAGATTGACTGGAGGAAAGATATATTTGAAGTCATTTTTTTTTACTTTCACTATTATATTGCTGCTTGATTCTGGACTTCTGTCGAATCACATAAATCCATGCAAATCAGTAACTCTCTGATCCCTGCCAGTCCTCTCTCTTCCCAACATTTCCTTTCTCATGAACTCCGACGGTGTCAACTCCTGCTTCTCCCAGGGGCATCTTCCTCTTCCTCCTCCTTTCTCATGTGAAAAATGGGCTTCTCCATGCTCAGAGAACGGTTACAACACAGGAACTACTGCTGGCCGAGGCAATCCCGCCTGGATATCATCTCAGTGGTTGCTCAACTATGGAAGTGCATCTTGGGAATGTGCTTAACGCGTGAATCTGGAGACCCGGAGATAATGAGGATAAGCTAGAGGCTGGTTTGTAGTCTTCATTGGAAGCAAGTCTCATAGATATCCAATTAGTCCCTATTTCCTGTTTTCAAATTTTCAAAAGTGAGCTAAATTATAGAAAAATGCAATTGTATTGCATATTAAGCCAAAACAAGTGTGCAGAAAATTCCTCCAGTGATTTATCTTTACTACCCTCAGCTGCCGTGTCGAGCCGCCAGGTGCAAACCCTGTCTTAACTGGGATAAGCACACAACAACAAGCCAGGTTTGCTCAGTGCTGAACTGGATACAAGCCTGTAAAATACATGAAAAGGCTACGGCGGGGAGGTGATTTGAAACGAGCCGGGCGGAGCTGGAGAGCTTCCAAACAGGTGCTGCTGAGCCGGCGTCCAAACAGGAGGCTGTAGGCGAGTCAGACAGTGTGTGTGTGTGTGTGTGTGTGTGTGTGTGTGTGTGTGTGTGTGTGTGTGGTGGGGGCTGGAGGAAGGTTTTTATGCTTATTATATTATCTTATCCTCTTGGGAACTGGTTCCTGATCTGCTGCTTCCTGCTTCAGGGGAAGAGAAAGGACATAGTTGGACAGATAAATGTGGCCTAGTCAAAATGATTGTGTGTGTGTGTGTGTGTGTGTGTGTCTAGACAGGAGTTATGTCTCAACTACAATTTTGAAATCTTAGCGAAGTAAAATGTGAATCCACATGTTTCCATCGATTACTTTTATGGCTATGAAAACATGACAAGATTACATAATTAATCAAACCCCAATAACTGATACATCACAGTAATTCTGTGGCGGCCTCCCACTTGAGTGCGCAAAAGGCCGCTTCTGTTTGTGCGTTTCTGGAATCTGGTAGAAAAAAACAGGCGTCACAGGCGGACTGACAGGTATGGATGGGCGAGTTATTGTCGTCGGTGCTTTGCGTTGCAGGTGGGATTCTGAGGAACCCAAGCCGACCACTGGAGGAGACTTCAGAGGAGAATGTCAACATCGACGGCCTCTCAGACACGCGCACGCACGCACGCACGCGCGCGCACACACACACACACACACACACACACACACACACACACACACACACACACACACACACACACACACACACACACACACACACACACACACACACACACACACACACGTGATCGCCACAAATTTTAAACTCGTCTTTGAGGTTTAACAGGGATGTTTTGCAGCCAGCGCACTCACACACCCACAATAACTTCAAGTGCCGGGATTGTCTTTGAGGTGTATCTTATTTTGTCCGCTAGCTCTCACATAAACACACACACTCACACAGTACATAGTGACAAGTGACACGGTTGTCTTTGTGGAATATCTTATTTCACCTGTTAGCGCTCACACAGCTTCAACTGCTCTGTTTGCCTTTGTTGCATATCTCATTTCGTCTACAGCTCTCTCACACACACACACTCACACACTCTCACACACACACACACACTCTCACACACACACACACACACACTCTCTCTCACACACACACACACACACACACACACACACACACACACACACACACACACACACACACACACACACACACACACTCCAGAGGCTGCGGCTGTCTTTGAGATACACCTCCAGACTCTTCTCAGGAAAAGACAAAAAGTCTTTTCTAAGAGTTCTGGGCTGAGCGAGGCGGCCTGTAAACTCAGGTAGCATCACAGTGTGACTTCAAACGCAGACGTCAGACAGCTCTCTGTCTGTCAGAGCATGCTGTGTTCAGACTGAAGACACTCACTCAATCACACACACACACACACACACACACACACACACACACACACACACACACACACACACACACACACACACACACACACACACACACAGGTTAAATAAGCCAAAATGATTTTGTCTCATTTGACTTCTTTTCTGCAAAAAGAACGGTACATAAATACTAAACACTAAAGACTTTCATTAAAAGAAGACTGTTGTAGTGGGTCACTGAAACCTTTTCCCAGCCCTCTAGATGTTGTGTATTTAGATGTGCCTGCAACAGAGCCAAAGCAGTTTACTCTTCCTCCTTCCTCTGATAACAGAGCGAGTTTGAAGGCTATCTTTCAGCCAGATCCGACTTGAAAAGGCACTTCTAGTTGTGTCTGTGTGACAGATGCAGGAAGGCCAGACGCTGTCCTCCTCGGTCATTCCTGTCGCTTCCTGCTGGGACGAGCCTCGACCTCGCCGGGGCCAAGGCTGCTGAGGCAAATCCACCAGCCACCCCCATACACACAATGAAGTTTAGATACAGACTGATACACAACCAGCTATATCTTGCCAGCATGTCTTCCTTGTTCAGTGGTGTTGGTGGCAGGTGAAGGCAATGAGAGTCATGCTCCTTTTCACAACATGACGGAGCAGCAAAGACCCGAAAAGTTGTACAGTTGTGAGACTTACAACTTGGTGGTACAAAAGAAATCATTGTGCTGAACTGGATACTTTTCCCTACTTGCTTATCTGGAATAAACTATTTTTCTTGTTCTCTCTCAGCTGGATAGGAAGGATAAGTCTGATTGTCTACTTGAGACAAATCCCCAAAATTTGGCCCAGATGTATGTATATGACTAAGTGCATTTATAATGTACTAAATAATAATAATTCATAATATTATTATTATTAACTGATTAAAAAAACAACAGAAGGAGAAAAAAAAGAATAAAAAAAACAACGGAGAAAGACGTATTCTTTCTTTCATCAGAGCAACTGGTGGAGGAAGATATGAGAGATGAGAGCACTCTCACAGAAAGGAAAACATCACAACACCACATTAAGCAGGAGACTTCTCCAGCCACGCAGTAACAAAATAGGCTGCTATTATCATGATGAACTGCTGAGCTTATGAATCTCATAAGCACGTGCAAATATCGGCAAGCGGCACAGATACTGAGACGGGCGGAAAAAACTTGCTTAATTATACATTTCTATTCCTCGCTGGGTTTTGTAGCCACGGGCCAGAGAAGAGCCCTCGTCTTAGCCACTGTGTCTCGCCATTCGTCTGTTTGCTCATTTTTGTCCACCAACTATAAAAGCTATAAAATGTGAATGAAACAAACAGCAGCTTAGTGCAAAATGAACAGGGAAGAAAACAAAAGGAAAGAAGCAAGAAGGTGCTACATGACCTGCGTCTTAATCAGCCTATTACGGTTCCAGGAACAGAGAATTATCCTCGTCTCCATTTCCCTGCCCTCTCTCCCATCGCCATTTGCCAGATAGCTCTTCACGGTTCATGAATATTTTCCTTTCCCTTAAAGATAATGCCGGTTTATTGCAACTTGGTCTTTGGTTTTGTAGTTTTGGCTATCTTTTCATTTATTTATGACGAACACTGGCGTACCAAAGTGTTTGCTGAGGTCTGGGAACATGGCAACGCTACAGCAAAGTCTGATGGGGCGAGAAACCCTAGAGGCCAGATGATGAGACAGGTTGTAGACATGCTTACAGTTGGGCCAACTTATCAAATCTAAAATATTCCTTATTGCACAGGAAGACTTGGTTTTGTGCCTCTTTAGAGACCTTTTTAGCAACGTTGCCATGTTCTGAGATCTCAGGAGCTAACTTGGTGCAAAAAGTACAAAATTACGTTCCCAATCAACTAAACTGCACTTTCAACTACGTTTTAAAGGAAATGCATTTTTTCCTGGATTTGAAACATGTGATTCAATTTTGTAAATTGAAATAAAACAAAACATAAAACGCTACAAAACTACTTAGGTTTAAGCAACACAACTATTAGTTTACTACTATTATAACTGTTTGTAACACATCATGTTTTGGCTTAAAATGACTTCAAAATTGAGAGAAAACAAAACAAAAACGTAACAACAATCTCACGTGGGACACAAACAGTAGTCTCCTGGGTGAAACACCAGGCGTGTTTTCCGTGGACTCATTTGAAACTTATCTGTGATCTGGAAAGAGTTGTATGGGAACGTGGCTTTTAGCAGACAGGGCTGCATGTTGAGTACAATGTAAGTATTATTGATGGAAATGATGGCCAAAAAAATAAAAGTAAGACCCAAGATGAAATAAAGTAGAATTACTCTTTAATTGTAATGAGGCCATTTCATGCTCTCCTCCACTTTGCAGAGCAGCTAACGCCAATGCATGCGCTAAACAGCAAAAGTATTTTCCCTCTCGAAGTTTGATTGCTTCATTTGCATATGTGTTTATATGTTAAATCAATATTATGAATGGATGAGGAATGTTTTATAGCAGTAAAACCAGCTATTTATCCCCCATCTGGTCTCATCAGCCCATGTTTGTGATGTGTTGTCTTTTATTAAATTCATTCCTCATTGAGAACGGAACTGAACTGTGAAGTGGATCAGAGCTGGTCAGAGAGCCCAGTCAAAAGTTGATTTCTCTCCATGTGAAATATCTGCGAACTGGCAATCGAAGTCCTCTCACATTCCCGCTATAAAAAAACGGACCACTGAAACAATTACGACCGCATCTAAATTAGCCCCGCTGCACCCTCCCTAAAAAACACAATCCATCAAGAAATGTGAGGGAGAGCTGCGGTCTGCATTTCCTCACAGCTTAATGAAATGCCTGGATACAGTCTGAAACAGCTTTCAGCTTCCCAGAGGAAAAGAAAATCTACAGAAGGCTATCAAACAGAGGTCACTTTGCTTTGCACAATCTCCACACATCAGCGGCGTTTCCTCACAGATGTCCTCCTCAAATATTGCAATTAAAATTACACAAATCAATGCCCTTGTCTCAATCTCACTATACAACAGGCCTGCGGAAAAAATAAAAACCTCCCTCAACATTCTTGCGCGGTCTGCAAACTGACAGAACGTCTGTATCTGTGCCATATGCTTTATGATATGGGCTCTAAATGTAGTCAAGACTGTTGCTGTTTATTATGCTGCTATGAAACCGTTTCCAAGTAAGCACTGTGTCAAATGTGCCTCTGGCTGTAAAGACAAAGTCCTTTGAGGTGCTGGATTTTCTTAGTTAACCTGACAACTTGCAATATAACGACGGCACCAGACTCAGGGAACACGATTCTTGCTGAAGTATCCTTGAAAATAGTAAAGCCCAATCAGGTTCAGGGGGTTCGTACAAATTGGCAACTGGTAGGGTGTTGCAAATGTAAACATACCGAATGGTACACAACATTCTTAGCAACAAAGAGTCTACAGCTAACATCTATGTAAAGCTGTACTTGGGCACAACAGTGTTTAAGCTAAATGCTAACTATGGCATGCTAACCTGCTCACAGGAGCAACATGCTGGTGTTAAGCAGGTACCATGGGGGACATCTTATTTTGCATTTTAGCATGCTAACAATTGCTAATTAGCACATAACACAAACTACAGCTGAGACTGATGGGAGTTTTGGAACACAAACCTTATTAAAATATATCCTTAGAAGTGAGTGTACTAATGAGTGTTCATGGCAATCCATCCAATAGTTTCATTTGAAACCACAGATGCGGGGGATCATAAGAGGCGACTGTGACAAAGTGGTAGAGCAGGTCCTCCTACAATCAGAGGAGCTGCGGTTTGAACCCCGGCTCCGCTTCTCCATGTGTCCTTGGGCAAGACACTTAGCCCCAAACTGCTCCCGTATAGGCTGTGCCTGCGGTGTATGAATGTAGGTCAGTTCTGATGGGCAGGTGGCATGCTCGCCCCTGCCATCAGTGTATGAATGTGTGTGAATGGGTGAATGACATGTAGTATTATTATTGAGTGGTCGGAGACTAGAAAGACTACAAAAGTGATATACAAGTCTTTATCAGAGTTACCAGGGTTCATCGTCTGGTAACTATGAATGTCTGTACTAACTGTTGGGCCAATCCATTTTTGTAGACGTTGCACTGTTTCACCGGGTAAGTGAAAACTTTGACCTGCTTGTGGCAATAGAGGAAAAGTTTGGGGATCTCCAGAGTCATTAGGATTCATCCTCTGGGGAACAGGAATGCCTGCACAACATGTCATTGCAATCCCTCCAATAGCTCTACAGACAGTAGACCAAAGTGGTGGACCAAACGACCACTAAAGTCGATACAAATGCTGCTACTGGTAGCCAGAGGCTTCAAAATTGACACCACTGTTTGAATTAGTGGTATTGCCCCAATACATTTGTAAGCTTTCCAGGACCGTGGTACAGAAAATAGACTGTGGGTATTGAGAGCATTTTGCAATTCAAGAAACTAGAAACTTGAAGGAGTTTTTTGTGTTGCATTTGAGAGCTAATTTCTAAGGACACTTCACATGTTGGCATATCATTCCTAATGACACCTAAAGAAAGCCCCCCCCCCTCGAACTTGTGTGTTTACAGTATGTACGGAGTCTAAGGACGTGAAGCAAAACCTTTGTTAACCACCCGTGCCTCTCTTTCCCTCTCTCTCTCCATCTCTGTTAGTCTGTAATGCTCTCTCATCCACTCTTTCAGCACTTTGCCGACAGCATCAAGGCCCTGCTCTCTGAACTGAGCAGGGCCTTGATGCTGCTAATGTTCCGTGTATCTGCCTGAGGGAACTCACAGTGTCTTGTCTGTGTGAGTGAGTGTATTTCTTTGAACCGTTGGGTCAGGGTGATGGAAATTCTGACTTCTAAAAATCAATAATACAATGGAGCAGGCCTCAAATTGACTATTCCAAGTAGGAAACTGTCTCCACCCCAACTGTCCTCAAATTTGACGTCAACACAAAAGCGCATTATTTATTACTTGTTTATATTGCTAAAAGTAACAAGTATTCCACGCCGAGCACTTCAGCCAAGCTAGCCAAAGTTGCCAAATACTATTGGCAACATATACTGGCGGTGGCGTGGGTGAAAGGATTTCTTACGGGCGTCTATGTTTCCTAGTTCTTTTTTTCTGAACTGGTCCAATAGAACAGAGGTTGCAACTACGAGCCACTGGCTGATCAGTTCCAGCTTCTGTCTCAAAATGGAAGGGCAACAAGACACAGAACAGCAGCTCCTCTAGCAACTAAAGCACATTCAGGATGAGGGAGCTGACCAGATAATGTGTGCAGTGTTTACGAGGCTGCGCACAAGAGGTTTGAGGCTCCCGACAGCTGATCGGCATAAACAACCCCTATCAGCTGACCCCAGCCTGTTGGGGCACAGAGCAGGCGACCACTTTTGAGATTTTCTACGATCCTCTAAGTTCCAGACATTTAGAAAAGCCTGTTGTTTGTGTCTCTGGGCCTGAGAGATAAATATAAAATAAAAAAACATTGCTGAAAAAAAACGGCTTTTGAATTTTTGTGATTTACAACGAAAACATGTTGCACCATAAAAAAGCGCCTCTTGGGCCGCGACGTGTTTGCAGCGGGCCGCGAGTAAGATTGGATCTAAATCTGGATTTTTAAACATTTTTATTTATCCAGGAAAGGTTGTCTTAGCATGCAACAGCTCTGTACTTCATACTCACAATGTTCCACGCTTTCATGTCTGAAGTCCTCATCTGTTGGCTGCTGAGCATCTCCAGCAGACGACTTAGACGTCCAGTGCCTTGCTCAAGTGCACTTATGCAGACTTAAAAGCTTTTTAATTTAAATTCCCTCATCCCACATTGAAACCACAGTGCTTCTGTGACCTCTGGACTGCCTTTTTCCTCAAAGCTTTATGCGACTGAATGAAAACACTAGCTGTAGAAAGTGTGTTTGTGAGAGAGAGGATGGTTGCATGGTGGAAACTGAAGGTGGAGTGGAGGACAAACAGAGAAAAAAAGAAATCTGCTCTTTCACAGTAAAATCTCCAAGTTAAAAGCTTAAGAGGAGGCTGTTGACCGGATGCCAGGGAGTGAAATCAGGAAGTGTCACCAGTGGGCTTTGCTGACGAAGACTTTGTGCGATTTTTCCAATGAGGACAGATGGAGGCTCGCCGCTAAAGAGAACTTACTGGGAAGCCTGTGCAGTCGTGACGCAAGAGGGAACATAATTCCACATGTCACAGGGCATCAATAAATATGTTAAAATATTTAAACAGATTTCCCTTAATTACACCCCTTCTGACCTCTGGATGCCATGCTGCTTTCGGGCCGACCACTTCAGGCTTGTGTTGAAACAACTGCAGAGTAATTCCTCACGCCGAGCGTCCAAGTTCGGCCGGGATGGTATTATACGGCCTCACCGGCTCTGCAGCCACTTCCAAGGCAAACATAATTTCACCCAGTGCGGCTAATGCTCCGGCCCAAAACGTCAGCTGAGGTGTCTTGTGCCGAGGACAGACAGAGTGCAGCCACTAAGTAAGCTGGCTGCTGTCTCGGCTCGGTGTTTGAGCTTGGCAGATTTGAGGACAGCGGTGGAAAATGTACCCATAATTCCCTCCTAATGTTCCACCCACCTCTTGATACACTGACTGTCTGCTGACAAAATGACTCATTTCATCTTAAATGTCCCTCTTTCCTCTTACCACCTTGTCTCTTTGTGGTGGTGACAGCTCCAACTAAAGCAAAACACTTAATAATGTTAAACATTACTTGTATAGTTATTACACGTTAAGATTGATTCTGATAAACTAAGACAAATGGAAAAAAAAAACAGGTTGATCCCTGGCTCCACTAGTCCATGTCGTTGTGTCCTTGGGCAAGACACTTAGTCCTCATGGGCAGGTGGCACCTTGCATGGTTTCCCTGCCATCAGTGTATGAATGGGTGATTGATGACATGTAGTGTTAAAGCGCTTTTATTGGTTATAAGACTAGAAAAACGCTATACAAGTACAAGTCCATTTACAGGTTCACTCAGTGAATGGCGGCAAAACACTATTTTACATTCCTGCTTTTAACTCTGAGGTCAAACTACCCTGAAACACTACAACGATTACAAAAAATCACTTTCATGCAAACTAAGTAGAGAATTTAACAATGCATCTTTGATTCTACACAATGAGACAAAAAAGGACAGACGCAGGGCCGTGGTTTGACTTCAGGAAATACTGCAGTTGTAAACACCATGTCAACACACTCACACACACACAAACACATGCAAACCCTATCAAACTGATAGTTTTTTCCCACTGCTCCATTTGGAACCGTTATCCTTTCACAAGATGAAAAGTTTAAGAGAGCGTGCGATGCGAGGCCTGCTGCTACAGCCAAACATTGGAAATGTCAACTTCCTGGCAAGCACTGATCACCTTTAGTCATCATATTGTAACGGCACTTTCCCCCTTCAGGCTTGAGCATAATGGTAGTGCTGGTGAAGCCTTCGCCGCTGTTTGCGGCTGCGATATTAATACAATACATACCGCAATACCTCCTGGGCAAACTGTTGTGTGTTGCTCTCCAGATAAAGCTAGCAAAATGCCTCTGTAAGTCACTGCCAAGGTTTGGGGTCTTGTTCTCACCAGGGCCACCCATGCTAACGCTACAGTGTGCTCCCGCGGTGCTCCGAGGCACTACTTTGACATTTTCAGTGGAACGTCTGTGAAAATGTCAGACATTAAATGGAATAATCTCCAAATCCTGTGGAATGTTAGCACCTTTGAAGGGTAACTGGTTTGTGGGGTCATTTGCAGCAGTTACTGTATATGTGGGCAAATACAAAGCAAGCCGGTCATTATATCATGACCACTTTCACATTGGGGTTTGGACTTGACTGGTCGGAGCTTATTTTGCAATAATGAGTAGCTTACTGGACATTAGCCTGCTGCTACACAGCTACTGGATAAATAGACTGAACACACTGAAACTCTTCCTTACTAACGATTTTCATACATGATAAAGAAATCTACAACATCCGCAGGATTGCAGCATCTGGAGCTAGCACCCACAGGCTACAGTAAATTGTAAACAAAATGTATCCATGGCAGCATAAGCAGACATACACAGTATACACGCACTGTCAGCAACCTGTTGAGTGTACAGAAGGAGCTAAGCGCTATGATCAAGCGTTTGGCAGTTGCAAATTTTGATTGCATAACCTGCAGTTATTATAAAAAAACACACACTAGAACTATTGGGCCATAAAATCTGTTAGCAAGATGGGTGTTGAGCATACTAAGCTGTAAAAAATGTCTACATGCTGCTTTGCCAAAGGCAGAGGAACCCTCCCAAAATGGGGGTGAAGTGGGTTGGTATTAAGAGTAAACAACTCTGCTATTAAAGAGTTACAGCCCAGGCTTTCAGCGTCAAGTGCTACTCCAGAGTGGAGACCTGGGAAAAGGAGGCTCACACACACACCCACACATAAAAGGCAATCGCACGATCCTCTCTCTTTTTCACACACTCACAATCTACTCACAGTGAATGCACACATACAAATGTACACAAAAAGAAGGGCTGATACACGCTTTAATTTCATACACATGTATGAATGCTAATTGGTAGCATGGAGTGTATAAAAGGTAAAAACTGCAGTGCAAGTTCCTCCTAAGATGTTTTACAAGGGAAAGAAACCTGCAGCAACCACACAGTTTAACTTTCCAGCCTGCTTGAAACACTAAATATTAAGACTACCGGGCCTTATCATCATGCGTATAGAGGCCTCACCTGAAATCAATGAAAACTCAGTAACCAAAAGAGTAACTGGACAAATGTGAGCAAGCTTCACAAGGTGCGGTGTGCACCTACAGACAAACTTTCTACAGAGCAGCAGTAACAGTCTAGAGATGAACCGATACCGGTGCTGATACCAATCCTATACCTACTCAAAACGCCAGATCGGGTATCGGTGACAATCTGGTATCTGATACCATTATTTTTTTTTATCTAACAATTCAGTCTATCTATACCTATGAATTTATTTTGTTTAACTTAAGCTAGACGTTGCCTTACACAAAAAGGAACAATCCCAGACTCTTCCACACAGTGAGGCTTACAGCTTATAAATTAAACACTGCATGGATAGGTACTCACCCTTAACTCTCATGGAGTCACCTTTGGTTTGTTCTGGCCCTCCTAAAATACCTCTACAATGAGAAGTAGTGAAGCAATTCCCCTACTGAATTACATTACCATCTTAATAATATTTGTACTTGAGCTATCAGAAGTTGTTGTAGGTAGCTTCTGCTTGGAGGGAAAGCTGAACAGTCTTTTAACAGAGCAAAGTTTTGTACTGGGACACTACTAGGCCAATCCGAAGGAGAAATGAGGAAATGGAGGTGCGCTTTACCAGCACACACCCTGTGGTTTTCCATTCCTCCCTACCATCTTTGTCCGGGTCGGGTCAGAGCAACGGATATCCTGTTAAATTAAGCCCTGGTTTTATATGTCGAGCCTGTTTGTGAGTACCAATTAACCAAGTCAATCCTGCTGAACACCCACTGTTCTCAATGTATTCCAGCAACCTTCATTCTGAGAGAGTGAGAGGAAGGGATTGCTGGGTGGGAGAGTAGCCGCTGCTGGACCGACCCAGATATCTGTCATCGAGTGGAGGTTTGTTGGATGTGGAAGAGGACATTACCTTTCAACCCAAATGCCCTATCTCGCTCTCACTTTCTTTTGTGTGTGCCGGGGAAGAAACACTGTATGGGATTGAGCAGTAGACAAGCCAGAAGGCCCACTGAGACCAGCCCTTCCTCCTCCTGCTCATTCAACACATCTGGGGAGCAGTACAGCGATCACGAGGAGAACTCAAACATCCTGGTGAACAGCACAGTCAGCACAAAGACCGGACCCTGCGGACTTAGTTAGTGTAGCCAGTCTGCCTCGGGTCTGCTGGTACCAAACATAAAAGGTCCTCCTCCAGGTGCTTCATACAAATGGCCCCATCAGATACATGGGAACAACAACAAATCAAGCTTGAATATTCACACTGTGACGTAGGCATCACCTTTGTGTAAATCCAACAGGATAACATGTCCAGCTAATAGCAAATATAAAATATTCACATTCAAAGCCCTTGAACAGCTCTTCCACTGGCTGAGAAAGACATTTCATCTTTCCCACACTTCCAATACTGTCTGTCCAACAGCTTCTCCCTCTCTGCCTCTCCTCCCTGTCTGTGTTCTGGGCTATTGTATAACACACACTGTATATGCTGCTACCTGTGCCAGAGGCTCCTTACCCCCTAAACGCTGTTACTCAAGCCTCCTCCCCAAGACTAATGGTCCCTGTCAAGCTCACGGAAATTAATATCAACTAACGCTGATCTGATGACAACAAGGGAAGAAGGGGTTATGTTTGCTGGTTTCTGTACCATAAACCTGCTCACACTCAACCAGACACCCTCTTAGCCCAGTGAGCTAGTCGCCCCCCACTTCTCTGTGATTCCCTGTGCATGGCTCGATGGATGGAATGATTGTGGGCGGGATCCAATGTTGGTCAAAAACAAATACACTCCAAGTCAGTGGACCCCAAGGATCATTGCGTATTACAAATTTCCAAAGAATGGTTAGAATTGTACCTCTGTAGGCTATCCTGTACATTAAGCACCTGGCCCACAATGCACCCACCTCCCATTCCCATAAGATCAGCCTGGAATATGCCATTAGACTTTTACTCTAAATCCACTTCCTCTCCTTCTTCGTCTCTCTCTTCCGCTGCTTAATTCAAATGGCTTGACTCCAACTGTAACCTAGAGATTAATAGAGAGAGAATATTGAGCTCCTTAAATCATGACACACGGCAGTGTCCCTGACACAACTACCACTATTTGTCCTCTCCCTTCAGGATCACACTTTTCCTTCCCACTGTCCCAATTTCCTGCCGCCTCCGTCCTCTTGGTATCTTACATTCAGTTGTCATATGCACAAAGCCATGAGGAGGGAGCCAGATGCAGAGAGCGATTAAGGCTTTAAACCTGAATGAAGTGCCTGCATCTGCTTCCAATCCAGAGGCAAGCTAACTCCTACCATCCCCATCTTCTTTGAATAAATACTGAATAATAAAGGAAACCCTCCCTTCTCTTGAGTGGCCATCCTTCTGTCTGATTGCTTTCAACCCTTGTACTTCCTGGTTTGTCAAGGGTGGAATGACCTTCCCTCTCTAGTTAGGACAACAGAGTCACACGCCGGATTGGGTCATGGGCAAGTACCGTGCATCAGCCTCTCCACATGAATCATATCCTCTTGGCTCCCTCTAATTGCACTTAAATAATCTTTTCTATCCCTCTCCTTGACTGTTCTCCCCAGCGTAATTCTTTCCAAGCACTTCCCCTTTTAAGTTATAATTGTCCACAAATTATCCTTCATTGCTGGCAATTAACTGTGGCATTAAACACAGCAATAGTTATATTTTGTTGGTAATATTGTTTGTTTCCCAAAGGATAAGAGCATGACTCAACATTATTTTAGGCAGTCAAGAGGTCCCCTGTTCAAATCCAGCAGTGGACCTTTATTGCATGTCGATCCCCAACTCTCTCCCCCCATTTCCTGTCAGCTACCTAGTACTGATTCTCTAATAAAAGCATAAAATGCACTAAAAATACTAAAACAACAAATAAAAGAAGCTGACATGTTGCTAAAGTTGGCCAATGTCTTCAAAAGAAAGAAATCTTACACATAACCTGTCTTGGTTTTGCTAGATAGAGGCTTCCAGCTGAACTTTGTGAAGTGCTTGTAGAGGAAAGTAGCGTGGAGCAATACAAAAGCCTCTTGTCGTTTATCTCCGAAGGGACAGCTGACTTTGGTCGTACAAGCTGTTGGCATGTGGCTCGTTAGCACGTGAACCTTGGTGGCTGCTACAAGGAACCTCTTGTCCTCTTATTACGACTCTTATTAGTAATGAGTCTCTTCAGTCCAAGATGGCCGACAGCCCTTCCTCATCATAAAGGGATTATGAGGGAAAATGTTTGCTTGTTTGCACAAGCTTTCTGGACCACCACAAATCTGCCTTACAGGCCAATGTTTGACCTGAACCCTCAACCTATGAACCCATCGCTGAGGCAATGACCTTCCAGTGCTGGCAGAGACAAAGATTCTCTGTGTATGCATTTCACCTCCCCTGTGCCACGTGATGAGGGCCATTATACCATTTAGAAGATTATGCCAAAAAAATATCAGTCTTAAGAGTGCTATTCATCAGCAGCAATAGAGCAATAGAGAAGAAATAGTTCCTTGTGTGGCAGGGGGAAAATAGATCACAGATTAACAGACTCCCATTGGTTGTAAACTTTGGCAATACCACTGTCCTCGTTGCGGATGCAATTCAAAAGACCCACTGCTTGTTTAAGTGACAACAATCAAGGCTGTTGGGTTGGGAGAGGAAATGAGCAGAGCTCCGAAAAAGCCTCAGAGGATGCATCAACAAAAAAACGTGCGTTGTTAAAAGCGAGAGTATGAGCTTTCACGTGGGAGTAACAACAACAGCAGCCAGTAAATAAAACCAAACTCCAATGTGTGCCTGGAGACTGTGAGAAAAGTTGCTCTGGCCCGAACAGCAGAGCTTTGCTGGCCATGTGGGGAGGCCAATGGAGGGAGGAGGGAGGGGAGAGGGGAAAGAGAAAGGGGAGGGTGGAATTAAGCTTCAACTCTCCATCTCTGGAGACTGTGTCAAGGGCCAGTAGTTCATGCTCAACACTCATTAATGGTAGAGTTAACACACTTTATGGGCAAACTTAATACAGTGGAATGGCAGAGGCAATAGGGTTGTGATGGTGAGGCGGAAATTACTTTTTTTTAAATGGAGAGGTGCTTTGCACTTTGGTGGAAAAGAGGCCCACCTGCAGCCCAGAAGAAGAGCAATATGAAGACAGCAGAAAGGCAATAGAACAGCCCCGACAAGGAAGAATAGGAGGCCAGTGTTGGATGGATGTAGATCATTAAGACCTGGCTTTGCAAAACATGAGACTCCTCACATGTGGTACTATAATGATACTATAATAAGCTGCACTGAAAAAATCATCACAACCCAGCATACAGTAGATTACCATTAAATGTGACGTATAATCATACCTATGGGTGATTGAGACTCTCCAATGCACTTAACTTACATGTCTATAAACCGTGGGAGGCAACACACTTGTTCACGGTGTGAACACGAAAACCACATAAAGAAAGAAATAGTGCCAGGAATCAAGGCCAAGTTCTTCTTGCTGTGAGACAGCTTCGTTGAAAAACTAAACCACCGAGCCTCTAAGCAGTGAAAAACTGCTTTGTAATTCATATTACTGTAAAAGACCTCATTTTGTTTTATTCCATTTTTATTGACGCAGACGCGCAGACACAGACAGGCACCCACAAGGCTCCAGTTGCAGCTTCACAACATGCAGTTTCACACTCGATTTACCGCCACCAAAAGGCCACGGACACATCAAATGCTGCCACGCTGCTCTGCAGACGGGCCAGAGGCTGGAGGGGTTACGCACCACTGCGTCAGCCTATGACTACATTGGACATGCACGATGTTTCCCCTACTGTAAACCTCCGAGAGCCGTGTCTCAGTGCGTCCAGCATCGCACCAACACTGCCAGGGTAACACTAGAAATGGCCAATTGACATCTGCCTTGCATTTCGGAAATAAAATCTCTCGGGTCTCCAAACATTCCACCATAACCACATTCTAAATTCAGACTAGGAAATAGTTCCTAAAACTAATGGACGGCTAAAAAGTTTTATTCACATTAAAAACAAGTTGTGCCAAATGATGATTCCCAATGTGTTTTTTGGGGTGCTTTGTTAAGCCTTTAAAGATGTCTTCTTTTTTGTCCTAACTTAATTTCCACCTGTAGCAGATGATATGACCTTTTCTAAGACAACGTAAATCCACTGTGAAGGTCAGGGTTTTGATCCAACTGGGGCCACCTACCAGCATGCACATATGTGACTTTCAAGGCAATTTGAACCAACACTTCCATCAAATGCACACAAGAAAATCCTCTTACAGCTTGCTGCTGCTCAGATTAAACATATAGAAATATATGAGAAACCATAACAATTTCCATTTGGCATTTTATTGGCTCTTACATATGCCCTGCAGAGACAAAATGCAGAAAATAAGAAAAACTGACATGTCTGGATTGGAAAAATAATGAGAGCATAGATGCTGGTTGTGGGTAATGATGAGTCTAAAGTGAGGGCTAACCGCTCCAAAAAAACATGTGTGCTCGCTCTGTTAAGTGCCCCGTAAAAGGTTGTGCCAAGGGAGGGTACAGCAATGAACCACCACCCAGAATCCCACCAGAACCAGCTTTTTCATCAAGCCATCTGCGCCTGCAGGTCGGTTTGTGTTTTCTATTTATTTATCAAAACCAACCAACGGTCAACCCGCAAATGTGGCCCATGACTGGATGATTGATGCTGTTTTTCAGCAGCTTTCCATTTCACATTCAAACTGCAACAAACATTCACACCTGGGAACTACCAACTCAAACCACACTTTTTTACTAGAGCAAATAGAGATGACGTTTTGGATTTCAAACTAGCAAACATATGAACATCTTCAGCTGATGCCCTCCCCAAAAAAACACAACTATCCGAGCATTTGAGTGTTACATTTTTTTTTTTTTCTGAACTTCAACTTCGGTTGTTGCTTATTTAGTCGTGAACAGTTAACGTCATAAAGAAATGTACGAGATTTGAAACCAAGGTTTGAGTGGCTTTGAAGGATGTGGTTATGATGGTTATGATATACAGTAATACAGAGAGGTAAATAACTATGCTACACCCCATCCAATCCTATTCATGCTGATCAAGTAGCTGTTATTCCCTATATTATTTATAGTATTTCATAAGCCAATATTATTTACAGAATTTAATCAAAATAAAAAAATATTAATAATTGGACTTTAATCAAATCAATATTTCAATATTTGAGGGAGAATATCTAATTATAAATGACCATTTGTGTTGTATTATTTTTTACTTTGAGCAACTTTGGTGCATAGGCAGCTCAATCTTCACTTTCTATGACCAGCAGCACATTCTGTGCTGAGCTTGCTTCATGAGCGGTTTACTCCGATTCGTTTCTGACAGCAGGAAACAACAATGCTTAAAACATAAAAACTGGGTTAAAATCGGTCCTGCTCCTTTAGCCCATACAATAGGTTCACTCTTAGCCTGTGCATTTAACTGCACGTCTATATAGTCACAGTTACTCCCCGTCCGGAGCACCGCTCTTCACCCCAGGTGCCTCTGAAGAGCCAAGAAACACAGTAACCGTGTTGATAGTCGGTGATCTACCGCCGCCGCTGTGTGAGCCGTGAGTCAATACCACAGAGACCGCTTGCTTGACTCATAACATCAGCAATCATTCTCCGTGTATGCCTAAAAACAACACATCCGCAGAGCCAGGGCCCATGTTAGTATGTGCTGCTATGGGATGTGTTCGGGTGTTTGCTCCCTGTCCATGCTTGTTGTTGTTGTCTCTCCCGGATGTTTCCCTGCTGCTGCCTGGGTCACCGCTAGACATGCTGCACAGAGAGAGACGTATAAAAAGGGTTTGGAGAGGAGAGGAGAGGAGAGTGACCTATTGGTTCAGCTAAGGAAAGGTTATCTGTGACATTTGGAGAGACAGAACTGGGCCAGGTGTGTCTTAACTGTCTCCTGCTGCTTTTTGCATTAAGAATATCACAGAGGAAAGGATAGAAAGGGAGAGAAAAGGCTGGAGGAAAACAAAATGATGGGGGTAGGGTGGAAAAAAAAAAGAATATGACAAAGAAAGGGGGGGGGGGGGGGGGGGGGGGGGATTAAAAGGAAAATACCAGTAAGTGATCTGGAGGTAGCGGAGTAAGAGAAAAACTCCAGCGAGGAGGGACAGAAAAAGGAGGACTCAGGGAGGAATGCTGGGAATGGGAAAGAGCAGAAAGACGGTGACAGGAGACGGAGTGTGGAAAAAAAGAAAAGAAACAAGTGCAGAGAAGATGTGAAAAGAAGGGATTGAGCGAGGATAAAGGACAGAGAGGAGAGGACGCTAAGAAAACACAGCAGACAAACAGACTGCTGACAGACAGCTGAAGAGAGACAAACGGAGGGGAAATCTGAGGTGGAGATAAAGACGATCTGCCACCACACCCCGATGAAAAGTGTGCATGACCTTGTAGTAACCTCATATGTGAGCATCAAGTGGGTAAAGTGTTCTGCACCAAGACAATTCAGACACAGTTTCTTCACATAAACAACAAGATCAGATAGACATAACATATATTGTGTAAAATGTGTGTTTCTGTCTCCAATGGGCGCTCCTTTCACTTCCCCATGTTTCTTCTTTTACGGCATTAAACTGCAAACAAGGGACCCGTCCCTCTTGGATCATTTAGCGAGCCTACCTTTGAACTAGCAGAGGGCCTGGAGCGAGTGTGTGCCTGCATGGGTATGCACAGTGTGACTGTCTTCCACACATGCCCACACTGTCCTGCCTTCGTAACCCCCCCCCCCCCAAAAAAAAAAAAAACATCAGAGAGAAAGCTCAGAATATGATGAGACAATGAAAGCGCGACGGGAGGCTTTGTTCACTTTAATCTCACTTATTTGTAGAATTATGGGACAGAGAGAGAGTGTATGTCTGCCGAAGTGTCCTACAGCAAGGCACTGCATTTCTAATAGCTCTAACTCTGTTAATCAATTCAAGGGTCAGAATGGGTCATCTTCTCTTTTATACAAAACTCCCATGAAAAAAAGGCATTCTTTTTGCTCATTCATACCTCTGGTAAACAAGAACGAAGCCTCGGCCATCTACCTAAAAAAGGTTTCACTGCTGTACTCGGGTGCTTGAGCTTGTTGTGAGTCTCACTTCTCTTGGTTTTGTGGAGCGAACGCTGTGACTGTACTTCCAGGGGAGGGTATTTTTAACCGGTGTGGCTGTACTGTAAACACCAGCCGCTCTGTGTGTTCTCACTCCAAGATTTAAACACGGCGGCCCACAGCAGACTCCCCGCCGCACAAAAGGCAATGAAATACTGTGTGAGACAAAACGCACAGGGAGACGAAGGCAGAGAGAGAGAGCGTTGGAAAGCATAATATTGTCTTGCATTATTCTGACCCCGGGGGTTCATTAAGGAATCTCAGCAGTGTGGGGGAATTATGCAGAAGTGGACAGGCTGATGCAAAAACATGTGAGTGAATTCCCTTTGTGGTAGTGATTCAGCTGCAACATATGTTAACCTAATCTGATTGTTTTTTTATTATTTGATAATAAGGTTGAAAAATCATGTGTTAGACCAAAAATCACTGCCATGTTTCCAAATTGGATGAGGCCAAGTAAGCTGGGGTGGAATCCCCTGTTAACACATTATTTCTGATTGGCTGAACAGACCACAGAGCGTTGACCTTCGTCCTGCTAACGCTACTAAAGTTACAGGGACAAACTGCTGTGATGGAGAGCGGCAGCAACAACACGGAGATCGTGACAGAAACTGCAGCAACAAACCTACCCTGCGTCCTTTTTCTTGTGCATGTCAACGGTTTCAACCAAAGCAATTTTCAGGCCAACTCTCATGTCATTCTATACTTAAGTTCAAGAAGTTGTGGTTCCCTTTTTTAAAGAATGCAATTTAGAATCAATGAGAGCCTAACTACCGCTCCAGTGTTTTAAAGATTCAATCACCGGCCTCGCTGACGTGCAAACATAGCAGCGCGCCTCCCGCTCGTTAGTGTTCACATCCACCCTCACGACGACAAAGTCTCTTCCAGATATGGAGTCCGGCACACGGCGAATCAGACCACCCATGACTAGGACACATTCAGACACCCCCCAAGGCCCAAACCCCCCCCCCCCCCCCGCTGGAGCAAGTTGGCCCCCTCTTGCTTCCCTCTGTTCTCTCTATTGTTTCAGAGGTGTCTCGAGTGGAGAAGAGCAAGAGCAAGAAAAGATGGAGGGAGAACGCTTCGACCACTGAAAAATACATGAATGCATCACTGCAAACATCATGGTGGAATATGTTTCCTATTCAAAGTCTTCCTTTACATCACTACCAATGTTGACAGCAGATGTCCCTGTGATGGAGCTAATAAACAAAAATGTTCATATGTGACTGTGATGGCAGTACTTAGTACACATGTTTCCCATGCATATGAACATATGAAAGCAGTCTGTTTAGTTCTATGTACAACATGCATTAGGGATATAAATATTAGAGGCTACATGGATGGTATGATCAAGTCGTGCAAGTCTATGTATGTTTATCCTTTAATTCTAATTTTGTCCCAATACCATATAACCTGAATCAGTAAGGGAGATATCACTCTAAAAAAATAGCCATTAAGGAGCTTGTTTGCTTTTTGGAGAGTTAGCAAACATTCACGAAAACTTTGCATGCAGACACACTGAAGAAAAATTGTGGGCGCGATACAAAAAAAAAAGAACAGAAAAGGAGAGAGAAAGAGGACAAGAGAAACAGACAGTGGCAGGCCCACCCAGAGAAAGAGGCAGAGGCTTGTTTACATTCTACTCGCTCACTCAAACTCACTGGACCACGACATCGGTCCCTGAGGCACTCCACCTCACTTTACTACTTTGAACCCACCCATGAGCGGCAAATGCACCAAACAAGAAAAAATATGCAAGGACACATCCTGATTATTCTCCTCAGTGTGCACACTACACACACACACACACACACACACACACACACACCCAACAGGATGTTTTTTGTTCTCTAAGTGAGCGAGTGTGTCTGGCTCTCGTCCTCACTTCCGGCAAACACTTGTGCAATTATTCTTGAGGAACAACATTCCGGGATAACATTTCACTGACATCAGAGGCCGGCCAAAATAGCAGGCTGCGACGGTCTCGGGCTGGTGTATACAGTGAGCTGCATTTCTGTGATAAAGACACGTTCACCATATACAGCATGACTCTGTTCTGTTGACAGAAGAGAGGGCATGTCAGTGTAGACTGACAGCAGAGAAAGATAACTTTAGGATTTACAGGAGGTACTGCTGCTATTGTAAATACCCCATTTGTGCATTTGTATTGCACCCAATCACTTCTACTGTGGCTATGCAATTGTACAGCAATTGTATTTTTAACATAACGCTCTATGTTTTTAAAAAGAAAAGGGTTATGAGATCTGTAAAAGCAAGGCACAACTTCAGTCTCTTAAACATTTTTGCTCCTGGGAATGGAGCGAGTAAGTGTGTGATAAAAAAGGGCACTATGTGGTAACTCTAAATGCTAAACTAATTGGCATTTGGAAGCTGAAATAACCAAGTTTTCTTCACACTGGGGAGCTCGATTCAGTAATTGGCTGCATTCTCAGGGTCAAGACCAAAACAAGATCAGAGGAGCGAGCTCGTCACAGGTACGTCATTACTTTATGTGTGCATCAGAGTTATTAAAAACATTTCACTCAAATAATTTGCTGGGAAACAAAATGAGGATGAATCCCATCCGCACCCACGCAGTTCTTCAAGGATGAACAGAGATGAATCCAATCAACATCATTTCTTCTGCTGCCATGCTGTGGCTCTAATCGAAAAACGTGATGCAATTTTCAGTTCCACCACAAAAGGGACTCACTAAGTAAGTCCCGGGGCTGTGTGATTTGGACACCAGCCAAAAAACTCTTGATACACAAGATAACTCCACACTTCATCAACGCCCGGTCGACTCAGATGAGCTCTTCATTCTCGTCATCCCGCGGCGCCGGAGGCTGTCAGCGGAGAGTACGACAGGAAGAGCAAATGTCTCACCTTGTCCTCATCTCCAGGGTGCAGGGGTAATGGGAGTCCTCTACGGCCCTGGAGCCGTAGATGGATTAAGACGGGGGGCCCAGGAAGAGGGCAGTTGTTGCGATTTGAATTGAACTCGTAAATTAAGCAAATGCAGTCAAAAACCAAGCAAGCTGGAGTTCTGTAAAGCCCCGCGGTATCCACGACAACTCAGACAAACACCTGTGCACAGACAGAAACACACAAATGCAGACGCGACTCGCCGACACTCCTATGAAAGTGGGTGCAGTCAGTGGTGGAGAAGATCTGAGGGATTATCTATCACACAATACATGCAGACTGGACTAATACAGCTGAGATTAGCTGCAACAAATTCTGAATGCTGTCTGAAATGAGTTCCGTCTGGGAGGCTTAGCATTGCCCTTTAAACAGCACACCTGCATCGGCTCTGTGGATCTTTTGCAGATGGAGCCTGAGAGCAGCGGTCTTCCACCATGGCTACATCTGTTAAATGTGAAACCTCTCCATCCAAATATGTCGGGTGTGTTGGCTTTGCTCAAAACAACATCGGGCCTGCTGTCTTCTGCAAACACCACACCAAAGGAAAAACAAATCCCTTCTTCCTCTCCGCTTAGCGCTGAACCCTCTTATTTATTTTCGCTTGCTCTTGTGTCATGATCATTCTGCTTGCACAGGAATAATGTCCGGGGTAACTGTGGTGCTGATTCTTGCACTTATGGGTGCTTATAACTCAGGTAATCTAGGAGTTTCAATCTATTTTGCTATTGCGCTGACCGCACGTCGTTCTGCACGACAACCACGATAAAATAACACAGAGGTAATAAATAAATACAGTGCCCTCCAAAATTATTGGCACCCTTTAGTAAAAATCAGCAAAACGAGATGCAAAAAAATGTCTTTATTGTTTATCCTCATCATCTTTCATTCAAAATATTCACAAAAATCTAACCTTTAACTGAAGTAACATAATTGAAAGAAACATTACATTTTTATCATGAAACAAATATTTTTCTCAAAAATATATGTGCCACAATTATTGGCACCCCTTCATTCAATATTTGGTGCAGCCTCCCTTTACCAAGATAACAGCTGTGAGTCTTCTCCTATATTGCGTGATGAGGTTGGTGACCACATGGCTCTGGATCTGAGACATTCCTCCATGCAGAATCTCTCCAGATCCTTCAGATTCAGAGGTCGACGCTTGTGGACTCTCCTCTTCAGCTCACCCCACAGATCTTCTCTGGGGTTTAGGTCGGGGGACTGTGATGGCCATGGCAAAACCTTTATTCTGTGGTCGGTGAACCATTTTTGTGTAGGTTTTGAGGTGTGCTTCGGATCATTGTCCTGCTGGAAGGTCCAACCACGGCCCATTTCAAGCTTCCTGGCAGAGGCTGTTAGGTTTTCATTTAGTATCTGCTGATGTTTGATGGAGTCCATGATACCATGTATCCTATCAAGATGTCCAGGGCCTCTGGAAGAAAAACAGCCCCACAACATCAAAGATCCACCACCATACTTCACAGTGGGTATGAGGTGCTTCTCTGTATGGCTATCTTTCTGTCTACACCAAACCCACCTTTGATGTTTGTTGCCAAAAAGCTCTATTTTGGTCTCATCTGACTGTATAACCCGGTCCCATTGAAAGTCCCAGTAACGTTTGGCAAACTGTAAGCGCTTTAGTTTGTTGTTGATTGACAGCAGAGGCTTTTTTCTGGCAACTCTCCCAAACAACTTGTGGTGATGTAGGTGGCATCTGATGGTAGTTTTGGAGACTTTCTGACCCCAAGACTCAACTAACCTCTGCAATTCTCCAGCTGTGATCCTTGGAGATTCTTTTGCCAGTCGAACCATCCTCCTCACGGTGTGTGGGGTCAATGTAGACATACGTCCTCTTCCAGGCTGATTCTTAACATCTCCTGTCGCTTTAAACTTCTTAATTATTGCCCTGATAGTGGAAATGGGTATTTTCAACTGTTTAGAGATTTTCTTATATCCATTTTCTGATTTGTGAAGCTCAACAATGTTTCGTCGCACATCGTCACTGTGTTCTCAGGTTTTTCCCATTGTGATGAATGACCAAGGGAATTTGGCCTGTATTATCTCATATTTATACCCCAGTGAAACTGGAAGTCATGGTTGACCACTTAAGAGTTCCTAATCAAACAGGTGAACTTACAAATGTAAAATATGACTGGAATTATACTTCAGTTAGATTTTAATCATGATATTTTCTAGGGGTGCCAATAATTGTGGCACACATGTTTTGGAGAAAAATATTTATTTAATGTCAACATTTTTTTTTTCTTTCAATAATTTTACTTCAATGAAAAGGTAAGATTTTTGTGAATATTTTGAGTGAAAGACCAAGAGGATAAACAGCAAAGACATTTTTTCACAGCCTGTTTTGCTCATATCTACTAAGGGTGCCAATGATTCTGGAGGGCACTGTAAATGTGTCATGGGTCAGATACTCTGAACCTCTTTGTTGACCAGACAGGAGGAATTTTCCACCAACAACACACCGCATTCTTGAAATAGAGAAGAAAAAAAACCGTTCCTGCTTTGAGAAACACCACCCAGGTTAGGATAAGTTTAACCTCGGGCAAACAAGCCAACACATGCTGACTATTGTATATACATGGGGGTTTGCATGTGCACAAACAAGCATACAGTCGAGCACTGCACACACACACAGTCCTACGCTTGATAATAGTGCTCCAAATTAAACAAGGAGTGTTGGTGAATGTGAAGGAGTAATGACAGCGTTCACTCCACCTTCTCTCCCCTTTTTTCTCCCCCCTCCGAAAGCCTGGGTAGTTAAGCTCTTAAGGGACTACACAACACAATTAGACAGACTAATTACCCCCTCCATACCACCCATTCCTCACCCTCACCAACAGGCTGGGGCAGGAATTCTGTCTGCCTACGAGCTTCCCAAGGACAAGGACTATAGTGCGGTGCACTGATTGGACATTTTAAGGCAATTTAGTGGCTGCTCTATCAACATTAAGGCAAGAGCAAATCTTATAAACCACTACACAATAAGAAGGGCAAAGGTCAGAGCCACAGATATCTGACAGCATTTCTGTTACAGAACAGCTTGAAGATATAAGTTAAAGTTACTGTAGTACTTTAGTATTGTGTCGAATTTGGCGGTCCCTGTGGACAAAAGCGGCAGTGTTTCTGAGTCCCTTTAGAAAACCTCACATTTTACTGCAGGGTCTGACAGTCTGCCATGTACAGTCCTTGTTCTCCCGTACTTCCCTAGCCTAAAGCAATATGACCTGGGCCTAAAGTAGCGGGGACCGGTGGAGCAGCGAGGCGAAGCTCCCCACCTACTGCACCTACTGCTGGAGTTGTTGACCTGCAGTTGACTGCAGGTCAAAGGTGGCGGCGAAGCTGAATCTGGGTCTGTCGGCGGTGGGCAATAGTCGCTGCCAGAGTCTGAGCTGAAGGAGGTCCTGGTGAACCTGCATGATTAAGTCAGATTTTGTACAGAATCGGACCAGGTGGCAACGATGACGAGCATCAAGAATGACTACATAGATATAGGTAATCTTCTCCCTGATACTCTAGTTTACTTCTGACGTCATACAGAGGTATCAGAATTAAATTGATACCATTTTATAAACAGTTAAAAGTTCCTCATAGTAACTTTAAGTGAGGAACAAGTCAAACACAAGTTGAGGAGCAACGAGTGGGGAAGCCTGCATTGAGAATATGATGGGAGATGGATGCTGACACAAGTCAAATCAGCCTTCAGCATTCATCTTCTTCAAACCCAGATAAAATGCAACTCTAAGAACCCCTGTTAAAGGAGCAAGCGAGAGGCTTGTAAGAAACTGGTTGTGTTAACAAGCTGAAAATCAAGCTGAAACTGCCAGTTCAGCAGCAGGTTAATGATGAACGTAGTCACCCTGCAGGCGATTTGGACTCGGCCACGGACACGCTGGAAGGATTTAGAAGCAGGGGAGTGCTGACCCGCTCTTTGATGTCTCCTGCCCACATTTCCTCTGGGTCACGAGGAAAATCAGCAGCTTTGTACAGTATCAAAAGTCTAAAAGCCAGAAAAAGAATCAGTGTCAGGGAGTCTTTGCATTTTTTTTTTTTGTCTTTGTCAGAAAGTTTTGTAACGGTAGAAAGAGAGGCGGAGGACAGATCAACCGGCCAAACAGGAAAGTTTTAGTTTGTGCTCTGACAGTTGTGCGACAGATGTGGGACGGGCCGAGGCACCGCTGAAACTATTTGGCGGGGAGTTTTGAAAACTCCTTCTTCCTCAGGACGGGGCCAACCCCGCCTCCTCTCTTGCAGCCTGAGAAAGTGAGCCAAAACTTCCTGCGAGAAGGAAAGGACTCTGGCACGGCCTGTGTTTAGTATGGTGAACCACTTCATGATCTCTGTGCGTCTATTAAACCATATGGAACTTTTGTTTCGCCGTTGGGGGTATTAGGAATATACTCTGGGAGCAAAGGCGGCAGCCCCGGTGATCTTTCTGAAATATTACCCAGCATCGGAGACAGATTGAGGAGAAAAGCAGGAGGGGAGAGTGTGTTCAGACCATGTTCCCCTTAATCTTTGGGGCTTCTCAGGTAGCACTCATTACCATAGATTAGTTTCCCTCCCTATAGAAGAGCAGACACGGTTCACTTCCCAGGTAGGGATCTGTATAGTCAGGACTATTCCTGACTAAATACTTAAATACACACACATACTGAATCATGTGCAGACTGAACGGGCAGCCAGATGAGACAACTCACTGACAGCGATGCATTACTCATCTGGTTTCCCCTCTTAGTTGATGACCAAAAGCCAGCGACATCATCCCACCAGAGAACACATGACTCACCACCGTGTGCCTGAGCTCTGCTTCAGAGCTACACCTGCTCGAGCCAAGATGGGAAAGGAGAGCGTGACAGATACTGAGAGAAAGAGAGAGACACCTGCGGAGTGTCACCATGCTGCCTGCGGAGCCACCACCACTGACCTTGCAGATCTTGCTCTCCTCCGTCTCTGCTCTGGACTTCCCCTCAGGTGTCCTCTGGTACCCGGACTTGATGGACAGCTGGCAGGAGAGCCCTGGGGCGCCCTCGCCCGCCCCGAGCTCCTGCTGCCGGGCAGTGTAGCCCTGCGAGGCGGCCGCCCTGACCGCGCTGGGGATGGGGAGCGCGGTATGCACCGGCTTGCTGCCCACCGCAGAGGGTTGCCTGAGCTTGGAGGCAACGCCGACCACCGGCATGGTGCTCCCCCCCCCCCACCCCCCGGGTACAGAAATAACAACACAGCAGTGGGTCCGAAAAAGTATGGCGAGGAAAGGAGAGACAATTCTGTTGTGACTCCTTCTGATGTCAGGCACAGGAGAGGAAGGAAAAACTAAAAAAGAAAAGAAAAAGGAAAAAAAAATCACAACAGTTGCCGCTCAGACTGAGGAGAGCAACTGTGCTCATTCTGTAGCCTACAGCGAGCAGGACTCGCAGAAACTGAGAGAGCTTCTCCTTCCACCAGTTCACTCCCTCCTCCTTCTCCTCCCACAAGCAACACTCCTCCCTCTCCTTACTCTCTCTCTCTCTCGCGCTCTCTTTCAGAAGTGTACCACAAAGTCAGCCAAAACAGTTCAAGGGGGCGTGAACTCCTCTGGAAGGTACAACCACCACTGGCAAAACCCTGATTGCTTAGACATGGCTTTGTGTGTCTGACAAAACAGCGCGCTCTCTCTCTCTCTCTCTCTCTCTCTCTCTCTCTTTCTCTCTCTCTCTAACAGTGAACACTAGAAATAGACACACTCTCACCGTCTACATCTGTAGCTTCAGCTTCCTTTGATGAGAGAAATAGTGGAAAAGTGAGAGGGGGGGGGGAGAGTTGGAAATCTAAAAAAAAAAAAGGTTTGAGGGGTGAAATTAGAAAAGAAAAGTAGAATTCCAGTATGAACAGCTGTTGGAAGCTATTTGTGAGAAAGAACTTAAGGAAAAAAAAGTTAATCAGGTACCAGATTGCAAGTTGCTCGACTGGTTTCTCTGAGCCTCTCACACTACTCTCTCCCAGTAACTCTCTATGTATTCTTCCTGAATGGAAACAATGAAACTTAAACAAAAGTAGACTCACAAAGTGATCTTAAATATCAATTTTTTTTGCTGTTATTCAGTATTTAGAATTATGAATCAGTACCCCTTCAGCAGGTGCCAGAAGTCTTATACTTCAACAGGAATGTGGCAGCAGTGACTAGATCCAATACACACTAATGAATCCTGAAACCTGGAAACCTTCGGTAATGTTTTGGCCTCTGTATGCTTCAAACAAAGTGCTTGTGAGACGGTGAGACAGTATCTCAAACACCCTCGCCCTGCACCTTTCCAATGCCGGCGGTAGGGCTGCATGATGAATCGTTTCAGCACCACAATGTGCGCATGCGCAACAGTCACATCGACGGATGAGCAAAGTCAAGTCAGGCGAATAAACTCGAACACGTCATGCTACGACTTTTTTTGCTGATTCAAAAGGAAAACTCACATGGTTCTCACTTTCCATGACTAATATACAAGAGAAGTCTGTCTGATGGAACATAATGTATTCCGATACACGGGATTCGTTTGCTAGTGACTGACATGCAAGCTCTGCATGCACAGCGAACCACCAATCACAATCAGTCTTCATCAATGTATTAAAGGACCATAGCAGGCCCCACTGGGTTTGCGACTGACAACTTCCGCAACTTTCTGAGAGCTACAATCTGACAATCGTGTCAACTTTGCACAGCAGCTGTCCAGGTATGTGGAGGTGAATAAAGGCAGGATATAGACTTCTCTCTTAAGCTCTCTTTTTCATTCTCTTTTCACCTTTTCATGTGTACAGCTGAGATGCCACTACGTCAAGTTGTCAGAGCTACCATGGAGCCCACACTGTCACTAACTGCAGTCCCTGAAGAAATATTTTATACATTTTGGGAAATGAGAAAAGTGATATTTGAGAGAAGCAACCAGAAGGTTCTACAATATGAAGGATATATCCAGGATCCATACTGATTCCGCAATGAAAACAGGTTAAAAAGATAAAGATTACGCTAAAGATACAGATCACAGTGTGAAAGTGAATCCCCACATCACCTGCTGATCCAGACAGAAGACAATGAAATTAAGGAACACTTTTCCTGTAAAACGGATTGTTCTTTATTCACTGTTACAATCATTCAAAAGCAAAAGCAGCATTTGTATACGTTCAGTATACCTTCACTAGCTAGCATAGCATAGAAGTGCTAATGCTAGTTCATGAAGCGTAATGTTTTAGAAACGTATATCTCCTTTCAACCTCTCCGGGTAACAAATATCACAATTACACAACGTTTGACCACAACGAGCTCCAAATCTACTGAAATGAAAAAAAACTAAAACCATTGCATGAGAGTCTACGCAGCAGAGCTGATTGGTATAGGAACCTGGTCAGAGCTGGCTGATGCTATGCTATGATTGGCCAGTCTGTGTTTGAAGGGCGGGACTTAGCGAAGAGTCAATTGGTAAAGTTCTTTGAACAGTAAGAGGGCTTAATCCTTAGTTGAGCATTTAGAAATCTATGGTTGTTGTATGTTATTGCTTACTGTATGTAGCTTTTCAAAGTGCAGGTAGTGATTATTGGATTGGGTTTGTCAGAATGTGTATAGCTGGCTCACTAGTACAACCCTCATGCATTAATAGAATATGCTTAATGTTTTGTGTGGTTCAGTGAAACAAAACTGGCTAAATGCCATTATGGATAAAGGCTTCTTCAGAATTGAATCTCAAGTTAATATATTATTAAGGGTTGGTAAAAGTACGTAAATGAAAGAATGGCCATTCAGATATCATGAATATCAAGTATATCCAAGCTTTTTATTTTTTGATTTCTCAGTTGGTTTCAGCAAGACTTTTGTGTTCCAGTTTTTGATATTACAGAAAGGACAGCATAGTTAATGCACCACAGACAGAAATCAGTGAGTGAGGATTTCTTCAAAGACATTGGAAACTAGATGTTTTCTATCAAGCGCTTTGTTGGTTGGTGAGAGACAGATGAGACAGTACTGCATTTGGACTGCATTAACCGGACACAATATGACATGTAGCAGTTTTTTTCCCCTCCTTTTACATAAAAGGGAGTGAAAGTTTTATATGGAAAGGCTCCATCTGGTTCAGGTTAGGGAGGCGAGGAGATGTGCTGGAATCAGAGGGGCACATTGCAGTGTCACGGCAAACCGGAACTTTTTAACACGGCATTGTCTAATAAAAAAGAGCCGGGGGAAGGCGAGTGGAAACCAAAAAACGCAGGGCTCGTCTCACAAATGTGTCCTTACCACAAAAATCACAACAGCTCAAATGTAACTCCCTCCATGAGGCCTTCTGTTTAACCCCTTTTGTTGTTGAGTTTGACTCGTACAAAAAGGTCAATGTAAAAAGTTCTTAAAAGTGCGACATGATTACTTTACACGCCGCTGCTTCCTCTTCTACTCACTTTCATAGCAGCTCAATGCCTCTGACAGTCAATTGCCTTAATAGGGACGCTGCTTGCCCCGGCCCCAGAATAGCACCGGCTGCTCCAGCATGTTTTCAATCATGCACCAGGGGCGATCATGACAAGCCTAAAACAACAGGATACCACGTGAATGAATGGCGCGAGTCCAACCTCGACTTCTGCTGCCGCTGCCTGCCGAGCAGCACGAACCGGAGCACACTTGGCGGGCGTCCAACCTCGCCTGGATCTGTCGGGAAACCCGCCTCTGACGAGGCTCCCTACCCGGGGGTTTGCAGAGACGAAACGAGCTCACGCCAAACCTCAGAGAGGTCTTAAGAAAACCCTCTCACTTTTCGCAGGTTGTTCTGGAGGTAATCATCTTACGCTGCAAAATGTCTCCGCTATCTGCAGGTGATGAGGCCACCGCTGAAAGGTTCCTCGTTTCTCAACAGCACAACGCTCCAAAGTCAACAGTGGCAAAGCAGATCTCAGGTTCACTTCCATCCTCACACACGGCGTTGGGGAGGTCAGCATCCTTATGTTTGGCTACCGGGGCCAACCGCTTCTCTAAAAATAGTACGACGCCAACTGTGTCACGGTTGGAATATGGTGGGAGCGGGTGAGGCGAAGACTGGAGCGGATTTCACTGATGGGAAGATGTTGACAAAAAGGAGATGAAATGATCACGCTGTGTTGCTGAATTGCTCAACTTTTGTTTGCATTTTTGATTAATATTTCAGAATATGTGGCAGGCCAGACTGCAAAGCGATCAGTGGAGCTGAAGTCAAGACCACCTCGTTGAGTCCAGGTTCATTCCAAAGAATAGGATCCTGTCAAATTTATAAACTGAGTCTGAGCGATTGGTCACAACTAAGACAAGAAAAACACCACAGCAAACCAAACATGAAGGAAAAATGTGAAATGAAAAACTATGAACAAAGATTTGTGACGACATATATGCAGGAGCGCAACTTCTTCAGCATCCAAGTAGCTGATGTGTAAAATTCTGGCCATAATTATCTGAAAGGTGAAGACAAAGGCATTTTCACAACATCTGAAGATAACCTCTCGTTAACATGCTTCATCTTGTTTTGGCACGGACATGAAAAAGACCTCACCGCACCTAAATTTAAAGCTCCGGTGACTATTCCTGCGTCGGCTGCCCAGCAAAGCTTCCCTGGGTTTCTGGCAAAACCACCACTAAATATCTGGTGGAGAGGGAACGCATTCCAGCGGAGGGGAGGGGGAAGGTGGAGGTGGCGTTTGAGGAGGGAGGGATAGAAGCTGGGAGGTTGACACACTTGCTAAGTGCTCCACAATAATTCCCTGCTAACTGCTGACTGGGTACCCCTAAAGCCTTTACACACTGCAGGGCACGTTAATATATTTTTGGAACCATTGTCTTTGGCTTGAATACTCGAACAGATCCCTTTACATAGAATACTCACGGCCGAGTATATCATGTTTTTATGTTGTCTATTCGGAATGCCGCCAGTGTAGGAAAGCCATGGCTGAAGGAAGTCTTAGTCGACTAGCACTCATACAATGTTGTCGACAAATCAATTAATTGATTTAATGGACAGATCAGTAAAAATGGAAAATTTATTCCCACTGGTTAAATTTGGTGCCACCTTTGTGATGCTCATGTCCACGTTCTGTGGTTTGGATGCTGTTGGAAAACAAAACAATCTAATAGCAGTTCAGTCAGTTAGAATAACCGATATTTCTGGGTTATGGAATCATTAATGGCATGTGTTTATTATCTGTTCCAGGCAGTGGGTGGATGGTTGGTAACCTGCACTGGTGTGTGTGTGTGTGTGTGTGTGTGTGTGTGTGTGTGGTTTATATGAAAAATACCGCCTATGGTCACATGACGTCAGCACTGAGGTTGTGTTGTAGCTGTGAAAACAAACACGCGGGGGTGCTGGAGATAAGAGAGGGTCAAACACCTTACAACCTCCCGGCGTACACAGACACACACACACAAACACAGAGTCTAACCCCCCCCAAGGGATGCGAGATAGTCACGCACCTGGATCTGTCAGCGCTCTGAATGCTATCAGTCAACCGCACGTCAGGCAACGTGGAAACTAAAACAAACACACACACACACACACACACACACATACACACAACAAAGAGGTGCCCGAGCATTCGGAGGCATGCACGGCGGCTCGATGAACACAGGCATGTTCCAATACCATACATCAAGCGTGACCCTGGTGGATGTAAACATGCACTCATTTTCATCCTCTCCCTGGTTCAGGATTCACAGATAGATTCCTGCTCCTCAGTCAACCTTTGGCTTCTCCGCGCTCAACCGCCCACGCAAAAAACACGCATTCATCAACAACACATTAGAGCATCAAAGGAAACCTGTTCTCCTTTCACACGGGCTGTAGTTCACATCGCAGGTGTTTGTATTCTGTTCAAGATGTCTGCGTATGTGAAATGTTTTCAATGGCTTTAGGTATTCTAGGATGTAGCCAATGTAGAGACCTTCTGTGTCAGACAAATATCAAGTCAGAGAATCAAAAAAATGTAACCTTAAGGTATGGGTTTTTAAGATCACTCAACATTTAATCATATATCCTGATGAGCATGCATGTGAGGTTTAGGGTTAGTTCTAACTCTAAACCTAACCCTTAACCCTAAACTTCTTGCTTTAAGATCAATACCGGCCTGGATCGCTATACAGTATATTTGACCCGCCAGCATTGGTAATGCAGCTATACGTTTACTGTTTCTCCCTTATTTATTCATTGACTGACATTTGCATTTGCTCACTCCCTTATTCCCATCTCCACTTACTTCCTTGTGCACTCAGTCATTGGTAAACGTATGTTGTTCTTGCTATCTTTACTTTTCACTTTCAGTAGTATTTCAGCACTTATACATTTTTCCAACTCTCTCCCTCTCCACTGCAATAGCTCAGTCAATAGCTCCCTCACCCTTTCACTTGGACATTTTCCCCTTCTGTCGCTCCGTCTTCCTCTCTTTAATAGCAAAGTCCCCCGGCTCGTATTACAAGTGAATTAATGCGCCACTTCTGGGGTCGGAACTTGGATCCAGAATTACGGCGAGAATGTTCGGGAGTGTCGAGAGAGTCGTTTGGATTTCCATCCCGTTGTGTTGGAGGAGTGAAAATAAAACAAAACACATCATTCCTGTTCTATGACACAAAGATGAAACAATTCTACAAAGGGGGGATGAGGGACGACAAGGCGATGACAATACATAATTTTCACCGCAGCTTCTACATGGTTGTAACTGCTCTCCAGTTTATCAGTGATGCATTTCTATTATAGAGAGACGATCTCCGTATAGAAAGCAGTTTTGGATGACATTTAAAGCAGCGGAGTACTCCTCAAAGCCAGCTCTTACAAATCATGACGACTGCTCCTTGTTCTGTCAAATCTAGACACACAGCTCCACTGTCAGAGCTTTCTTCACTTCCCCATCGTAAAAAACACTGCACTTTTACACTTGACGCATCGCAAAGGCCACTGACTTTGATTCCTCGCGGCCCTGCCGGCGTCAATCAATTCCCATTTATGAACATTGCATTCCTTTTCGCTACGGCCTTCCCCACATCCACCCCATACCTCGACGTTTCCCCTCTTGTGAAACACTGGTGTCCTCGGCGAATCTCTGATTTCACAGCTGGAGTTGATAAAGTCCTGAAGTGCTGAATGGGACTCTTCCCCTCAAAAACAACAAGCAGGAGAGGGAATGTGGAGTTGTCCTGAAGTTTGGGTGAGCTGTGCTGGAGAAAATAAAAAGGAGCTGACCATTGAATCGTGGAGTTTTGAGAGGGTTGAAAGGTCAGGACACAATTTAATTTTCATTTACTCTTCCCGCTGTCTCTGCCGATGCTTTCCTTCTCTCTGTAAAGCTCATCTATTTTACAATGACAAAAATAATTCAGAATTACTGGTGTGCTTTAAAGGCATTGATCCAATCTATCTCTCTTACATTGTTGTTATGTGCAAAATGAAAGGAATGGCCATGGTGCCATGCCATTATTCCAACGGCCCATAATTCTGAAACCCCAATTGTTTGAAAATCGTCCCATTAGAACGAAAGCTCATTTGTCAAACAGCCTGTTGACCCTCCATGAAACAAACAGAAGCACATGGCTAATTATTAGGCAGAATGAGGGCAACGGCATGACTCTGCCTCAGGTTGGCTTATCTGATTATCTTACCCTAAACTAACCAATCTCACTCCTCATGGCTAAATCTAACCAACAAAAGCAACAGGTAGTCAGAACGTGGTAACAAAGCAATGTACTGCTGCGGAAAGGGGCAGCAGGAAAATGTATTTTAGACATCTAAAAAAAAGGCTGACCATTGATAACTATGCAGTCTTGTGGCTTTAAGCAGAGTACAGATAAGTTTCACTTATCCAACTTACCCCAACTATCTCTTTAATAATAGAAAAACCCTGCTTATGCAGTTTCCTTTACACACTATTCTAACAGTATCCAGGTTTCTGACTCCACATTATCTTAGACACAATTATTTCTGTTCCAAATGGCTTATTGTTTCATCCATAATAACAACGTGAATAGTGTCTCTAACATGCTTGAGAGTCTTTCGAAATTTGCATCCACCGGTACCCATAATACAAAAAGAAAGACATTTTTGTATGAAAGTTCTTTCAAAAGTCTACAGGGAGTTGCAGTTGAAAATGTTGATTAATTGTACAGTTAGCTGGTAAAGCGCATTTATCTGTGACAATATACACAGGGTCTGCCCCAAAATGCTGGAGCTTCCGAACACAACATCAATCACCACAGACAAGTACTAATCCTGTGGGAATCACTAGTTACACCTCCAGTCCGCAGGCTCTCCATTTCCTCTCAACGCGCTCATCCTCCAAGGTTTCTGCACACATGCATCAAGATATGATGACAACTAAACCAATCCGGAGGCTCACGTTGAAATGTTTTATTCACTGCGAGTGCACCTGAAAATAAAAACCACCGTGTGGGGGCAAGATGGAGACAAACTCAACACCAAAGGTCACGGTCAGTCAGCTCCGCGGGAGACAGACTGTAGGAAACTCTGCGTCAACCGGCAGGAAGACATTTCACCACCTCTTGTATCTTGTCTCCACTGGGGACAATTGTATCATGCTGTATTCATAGAGTGACAGCAAGTCTCACAATGAAAACCTATGTGCAACAAGAAAATCAATTCAATGCATCATTCAATTAAAGCTTTGTATCTGATCTGATGGAACTCATCATCAGCTCCCATGATCATACAAATGGTCTCTTTTATTATCACTACAGTCAACACCTTCATAATACCAACAAAAGCAGCGTCTTTGAACCTCATAAGCTCTTGCTAAACAACAGACAAGTGCTCTTTATCCCCTGAGTTATCAGCTTAAGCCTCATTACTTTCGAAAGTGCGTTAAGGCACAGCTTTTAACCTCCATCCCCCCGTGGGCTGTAAACCAGTGAGAGCATGTTGTTTGCTCATCTGATAAACACATATTGGTGTCATCTGTGGCTGGCCCCGGGGTTTGCTTTGACTCAGCCTCATTAGCACCGAGGCTCATGTACAATGGCCGCTTTAACGCCATCTGAGAGCGCTGTCTGATTAAAGAAGAGGGTTGGAGGCCGGACCCCTGGAAGCTGGCGCGCTGTCAATGTGTCCAGATATGAGGGTGATGCTGAGCACATGTGCCTCTCATATATACTGTATATATATATATAAAATACTGTACGCACAGAAGAGTCGCTCGCAACATTGTATGATAACAGCCTGTATTCCCCGTACAACGTCTCATTATGTTTAACGTCCACTCAACAGCACCAGCTTGTTAAGGATGCCTTTAAACACAGCCCGCGGCGCTGTGCTGTACATGCTCGCTGTCTTGTAAACTACATGCAGTCGTTGCATAAGCTTCTAAGAAAAAAAGCGCAGCTGGCGGGCGTCTCTCCTCTGTTTTGATTCATGGTGCGGTGAGGGGGGGTGAGGACAGTCATCTAATTGGTACGCTCTGACCTACGGGTGCAACAACTCAAAAGAGGTTTTTTTCTGAAAGATCCAGGTCCAGCTTCAACAGCTGAGTCGCCGTGAGCAGTAAGACCGTCAACCCATGACTGTGTGCGTGTGTGCGTGCGTGACAAGACAGCGTCGGCGGCGGGAGTTCCTCTCCTCTGAAACAAATGCGTCGGCTGTACATCCTGTTGACTGGCGGCATGTTGAAGCAGACTTATGGGCCCCTCCTGCTTCATGACTGCTGTACCTGCTGTACATTAGAGTTTACAAAGACGCTGAGCAACTAGAATCTTCATTCCTCATCAATACATGATAACTTCTCATTAGGTCTACAGTAAATGACAATTCAGAGAATTAACTTCTCTTTCTCTCGCCGACTAAAGATTTATACAAAATGAGCATTTCAATGATGATGTTACAACATTTTGGGGTTTTGTACCCGTTTCCTGTGGCTGTGTTTTGCAAGTGTGGCCCCTGTTGAGCTGCTTGTGGTTGAGGCGACATCCGACCCAAACGTAGAACTCGCAGCTGATAAGTGAGAGCCGGTTAATATTGCGTGTATAAGCGGAATCATCGCTGATGCCAATCTTCTCCGTATCAACGGCGACTCTGAATCTCCGCTGTTCCTCTTCGCAGCTTATCTTCCTTCCCTCTTGTCGCCTCCACCAATCAGTGAGAGGCCGCCAAAGCCTTGCAGGCCATACAGTGTAAAGTGTGCACGGAACACAAGGAACAGAGGAAAAAAAAGGAAAGGTCAAAGTAAGAGAGAAGCCAGCATTGCTTACTCTGTGTGTGTGTGTGTGTGTGTGTGTGTGTGTGTGTGTGTGTGTGTGTGTGTGTGTGTGTGTGTGTGTGTGTGAGATACAGACAGAGACTCTTTAAATAGTGTTTACTTCTGTGTGTGTGTGTGAGTATCTAAGGCAACTAGCCATTGTGTTTACACGTGAGGCTCTTCTCAGTGTTTTCACTATGTTTGATGACAGCCCCTAAAATCTTAATGGTGCTCCGAGTCGCCCCGGAACCCTGGTTATTACAGGATTCTGTTACAGGTAAACAGAGACGTACACACTATTTTTAGATTTTCTGGACCAGGTTAACAAATACATACGACACAAGGCTTAGCATGTGGACCATCGGGGTTGAAGAAAGTCTGAATCTAAAGCGTATTAATGTAGAGTTCAGCAATCGTGACATCAGCCAACCCTAGTGCAGACTGAGGATAAATGAACATTATAGTTTCTCCTGTTACAGAGGGGTGGAACAGGTGAGGATTTGACTGGCAGCTGAGTTTTGTATTGAATAGGGAAAGCAAATGATAGCCAAACGTGCTTGTGTTATATTTCTGCATTTTCACTTAATCGTTTGTTTTACCGTGGAACCAAATTAATGTATTGTTACATCAACGCACCATCTGGATTCTTATAGGTCTTTATGAGGGTTGGTTGTGTTGTTAATAGGCAGCTGTCGACAAGCTCTCAGACTTACTGTCAAGCTGTCAGCTGTTTCTGTTGCCTGGTCTGCAGACAGGAAACGTTCATTTCACTCACCACCGCTGACGATTAATTAGGTTCCTTTCAGGTGCAAAATCACAGCGAAAGAAACAGGCCCATGCATGCACCTTATGAGCCTCTGTAAAGAGGAATCCAGGTCACTAGGGATTAGTGGTGTCAAACTCAAATTTGATTGAACTACCAAATAATACATTTCCAGGATATATTGGCCAACACTACATTTGTATCAGAAAGATATATGTCATTCTATCATGTTTTAAGTTGGCGTGCTAAATAGACAGGTTTTGAACCAGGTTTGTCCACCCTACATAAACTCTAATGAGCCCCTGTTTCTCTCAGAATCTGGTGTTTTGACACATATACTGCAGTTGACAAGGTAGAGCATTAAACCAACTTTGGTTGCAGTAGGTAGGGCATGACATTAATGCCCCCTGCATGGTACGTCTCAGCTCTCTCTTACTTTTGGGACCAGGTCGTTCTCTCTAATTATTTTGCAACTGCAGACCGCCGACCCCCCCCCACTGAAATGGCGTTTTGTAAGATGTGCAGGACATCCCGTCTAGTGATGATTCTCTCTGACCAATCAGTGGTCCAACGGTCACCGTGTAAGATGCCTTTTTTTGAAATGTCTTTTTTTTGTTCAAAGACAACTACTGCATGCGCTCAAAGTACTTCCTGCCGTCCTCACTTGAAGTGTGTGTGTGTGTGTGTGTGTGTGTGTGTGTGTGTGTGTGTGTGTGGGGGGGGGGGGTCCATCTGGCATGTAATAGATCTGACAACATTTCTCTAAAAACAAGAGAAAGCACTGGGCCACCGTTATAGAACAGGCATGGTTACAGCCACCAAGCATTCCTCTGGATGTGTCACTGACCAATCAGATGCTAAGACCAGAAGCCATCCTTTCCTTTACACAGACCCGGTGGCCACTTCCCTGTACAAGTCACTGGCGGTGCAGTTACTGGTACCGTGATGTGATTAAAGGGCTAAATTGACTTTGAAATCATATCCCAGCATAACACAGACTTTATTTTCGTCTTGCAGCAGTGGAAGTAAATCAAATCGAGGAGGAAAGAGCGAGGTTGCGGGGCTGCCAAAAAACTTCTAATTCCTTCCGACTTCCCTTCGTTGGCTCCTTGCCTCCAGACAAACAGAAATCTCCATGTGCAGATCTGTCGGTTTGGCTCTCGCAGCGTTTAGACTTTGATGATTCCGGGAGTTAAGGAGTTCTTTTGCGGGGAAGGCGTATCTGAGGGCGCAGGCGGCTGGCTCGCAGCCAATCTCAGGTTGTGATTGGCAAGAATACTCAGTGGTTAGTCCGTTTCCAGTCATCGATAGATGAGCACACTCACCTTTATCACATTCCCACCTTGCACATTTTATCGTAAGTTATGTCGCCTTAACAACTGTGGGCTCTTCTGGGCCACTTTTTAGTTAGCAAGCTTTTCATTCAAATTCCTCCTTCTGAACAGGCGAAGCCAGGATGAAAGGAAGGAGGATTTGCTCAAGCAAACCTCAGCTTGCCAGAGTTAATGGTTGTTATTGGTAGATCACCGCCACATGTAACAGTTTCCAATGTCTGTTGATCATCCAACTGACAGCAGCAATAAGTCACTGATATCTTTACCTCGCATTGACCCTCCTTAGTAGATGTGAGGACCAGCATTTTCCTCTCTTATCTACATTTTTTTGTCAGATAGACGTAAAAGAGCAAGCGAGCACACTCGCAAATCACTTTAAGTGGTCACTGTGCTGGTGAGGTGCAGTGAGGATGAGGCTGTGGGCCTCTCTGTGGCTGCATGCAGACTTCATTAAAGAGCTGAACATGTGGCTAAGTGCTGAGAGCCCATTTCTCTTGCTCAAAACGCTCTGATGAAAACCAAACGAGGGCTGGGAGAGGCCAACAGGCCAGTCATCCAGTCAGTAACCCCTCTCCCCGCCCCCCACCTCTCGCCACCACATGTGCATTGTCCAATTAAGGTCTTCTACGCCCCGCTCTCTGCCCAGGCTGACTGCCACAGGCTGCCAAGCCCCAAACAGTCTGGTCAGGGGAGTTAATCTGGCTCTCTGGGCCTGACGGGACCTGGTGTGCGATGCTGCCCGCTCTGACACTTCATCGTCAGTGGGTGGGCACTGGCGCGTGGGCACAGGGCTATAAAAGGCCTGGAGGAGTCCGATCTATGGCCCCCTACCCCTCCTAGCGCTGTGTTTGGACCAACTGCCAGTCTGAGGAGAGTGTGCGGATGTGTGTTTGTTCGTGTGTGTGTGCCCTGGAGCGATGTGGCCAGACTTTACACTTGCTGCAGGATTGTGAGCAGTGTTATAACATATTGCAGACTCCTGCCAGTGAACCATAACACTGAGCCGTGACTTTGCTTGAAATGAAATGTCGCTCCGCTGTGAAAATGGCAAAGGCTAACGGGCTTCTGGGTTGGCAGCTGCATAATGCAACTGGCAATCTCTTGAACTTTTTTACTGAGTTATCTGTGTCAAGCAATTCTGCAGGGAGAGCCCCATAACAGCACAAGAGAGTCAACTCAACTTTGTCACAAACTAATTATTATCAAAATGTTCCAAAATGCTATTTCCATCCAAGTTCTTTTCTAGGTAATTGGATGGAAAGGTGGGGAGGCGGGGGGTGAATGGTGCCAGTTAAAAAGAATAGTTTGACGTTTTTTGAGGATTTCTCTTCTTTGGTTCCTCGCCAAAAGTTTGACGTGAAGACACTTGCATGATCTCAACATGAAGCTGCAGCCAGCAGCCTGTTAGCTTAGCTTAGCACAAAGACAGAGGGAGACAGCTAGCTTCTGCGTCAACAAAGTCCACCTACTAGCACCTGCATTCTGTACCAACACCTACAAGAACCCAAATAGAAAAGCAGGAGAGTCATATTTTTTTGGAGTGCAGTTTTGAAACCTTGAGTTGGCCGTCGCCATCTTGGCTTTTTGCAACCAAGATGGTTTTTGCAACCAGTGAACAGAAGTGACCATATTTGGACGGTGGAGGAGTGACGCACAGACGCCGTATATAGCTGTGGTAGCGCTAACAACCTGTCAATCCCAAGGTAGCCCTGCCCTAAAGCATACCCTGTTTTCTGGTCTATTTGACTCTAATAGACCATCATTTACTAAATGAACATCATGCTGTATTGAAGAAGACTTGAAACTAGAGATTGAGACCATAAACTCATGTTTACAATGTTTACTGAGAGAATAAATCAAGAGAGAAGTAGAGTCATTTTCTCATTGACTTCTATACAACCAGACTTCTTTTTGCAACCGGATGAGTTGCAAATGACCCCCCATGCTGGCTAGTAGAGAGAATTCAAGTTTAAGACACTTCTACATTTGCTTCACTCTTAAGAACCAGAGTTTGCCACCTGGAATGAAGTATTGCCTGATGTTTGAGCACATTTCCAACACGCAGGGCTCAGGACCTTAGCAACCTAAAAGCACGAAACCAAACCCCAGAGCTTCACTCCTGAACATGACAAAACAAGCTAATAATCACCCCCTCTTAAAAAAGAATGTCATTAAATGAAAAAAAAAAAAAAAAAAAATTGTATTATTATTCTAATAACGTAGCAATAGCTGCCGGCAGTTGTTTTTTATATAATAACTAATATTCTTACAGATAAATGTTACACGTGTTTTTATTGCCATGCCAGTAAACTCTGTGCTGACGGCTGTGGAAACAGCACTGCAGCAGTTGGGCAGATTTAAAAAAATTGCTCACTTGCAGAGTGATTGATGCGGCTGTAGGGCCGACCTGAGGGAACAAATCACTCTTCTATTCTCTCCAAAGACCAAATGCACGTGCTATCTCACCACCAGCGGACCAGGGCCAGGTCAGGAGTGCTCTATTAGCAGATCACTTTGCAGCCATATCGAAAACGAGCCCGTCTGATGAGCTAGACGATGATGATTGAGTGAGCTGATGGGGGTTGCTGCACATTAACAACCTTGCACTCTTGAACTAGGAGTATGTCTCCGCTCGATCTAGTAGCCAAAATATGAAGACGGTCGACTTCTTGCATGTTGAGTCAAAAAAAGACGCAAGCTCTCTTTAGTGGTATCTGATTTTGGAAGTTTTATACTCCGTCCTGTGGAACAGAACGAACCACATTCTCAGGTTTAATTTGACCACTGCACTGGCTCCAGGCTTGACAACTCAATGAGACTGACATCAGCCTGCCTCAGGCATGACAAACACACTCAGCATCACTCTGCGCTATCGCAACCCGTTGCTGTAAATCTTTGAGATGCTGTCAGATATGGCATTGATCTCTATCTGCCTCTTTGGTTTGCAGAGTTTCCTAAAAACCCTCAGAGAAAGCATGAAATGGTCTAGCGCCGCCAAGACCGGGCCCCTCTAACTTCTCGGCTGCCGCTGTCTTTCGTTTTTCATGGAGGGGAAGCGGCGGCGGCACTGCAAGAAAGAGTTTTCCAGAAGTGACGGCGGTTGCTGGTATGTCACAGTCGGGTGCTGCAGTTTCCAACAGCCACTGTAATTAGATGACAGGCATTTGCATGTGTGGATGCGCGCACAGATATTAGTATCATATCATCTGCCATCAATAATGTTAACTATAGGCTTGGATTCCACACGGCCTGAGGAAGTCAATACTGACTCTGAACGAAGCCTTTTCACATGCAGGGAGACGGTGGAACAGGTTCCTCTTTACATTTAACGGTAGACTGGTGCTGGTAGCAGTGGGGAGGCGACTTCGTCAAGAAGCTGTGGAACTAACCGGCGGTCAAGCCCAGTGGCTGCTGAGCTCCGTTTTTCCAACCAAACAAGTGACATCACAGCACCTGTCAGGACAAATAGCGTAGAGCTGAGAGGCAGAGCGGTGTGGCTTAATGAAGTACACACACTTGATATATCTAGTCTGCACAACCTGTTAAGCCCGACGGACCCGAATTCCGAAATGCATAAAGTCCATTTATGCATGTGTACAATTTATGAATGTGTACATGTTATACACCAAAAAAAAAAAAAAATTCTGGGTAAAACAAACAATCTAAGACATTTTTACAAACTCCAAACACCATTCTACACAACTATTATACGCAATTAAAAGATTTACCACAATATCATGTATTTTTAGCCATAACTCGCTCTTCTCCGAGTTAGCATCACAAAGCTAACGGTTAGCAAGCGGACAACCGAGATAGCAAAAAGCAAGAGAATACGACACTGATTCCAGAACTACCATCAGAATGTCTCTCCAGTAAACCATCACAAAGCTGTGAGCAAACAAACACCAGACGCACAAACCGCAATATCCTTCAAAATCATACAAAGCTCCTTACCTTTTCGTTGTTCTCCTGTAAATCTCCGCTTAATTCCATCAAACACATTTCTATGTGTATCCGGTGCGTCTCTGAAATGTCCCTGTGTAGAAACAAGGGTCTGTCTAACTAGGGGCCGTGAGGGAAGGGATTTTATTTTCGGTGAATCTTTACGCACGTTTCAGGCGGAGCGCCACGTTTTTAATTCTCACTGGCTAAGGATTCTGTCAATCAAAACCACGATAGGTCTGTTCAATAGAATGGACTCAGACGCTTCCAAGGAGGGTCCATTGACTGAAATCGACCAACCATAGGCTGAGCTAGGAGACATGGACTGGAAGCCAGACGAGAAAATCCCATGGATGACAGACATAAACAGGCTCAGAGAGGATCCAGGCTCTCTAAATGATGCCAAACTGCTGCATATGATAGATTGAACACCATTAGTCATAAAAAAAGTGAAATATATAATTATATAGTATATGAAATTACAATGGCACAAAATTACATTTTGGCTGACCTCGGCTGAAATCTCTGTACTTTAACCTCTCTAGCTCTTGAATGCTTCACTTTATCAAAGAAAAAATTGTGCAGAGAGACTCTCAACCTATTGGGCTATGATCTGGAGAGGTTTAAAGCTTTCAACTACAACATTAAAAAAACAATATTTAATCAAAATTGAATTAATTTATGGGCGGAAATCCAAATCTTCAATTTGTGCTGTGTGCCATCTTAATTTACTCTTAACCAGTAACATATATTTACAAATCTGAACAAATCTCACAAGTGTTACCTTTATTAAAACACCAAAACTATTGAAATACACTTGTAGTTAGACAAAATATACTCTCTTTACTATGGGTATGCAATTTTCGAGGAGAGGCCTACAAATAGGCTTAGGGCTAAGGAGAATGGAGAGAACCGGTGGGGGCATACACAGTGTGGTTACTCTAAAAAAGGAGAGAAAATAAGGTGAGGTTCAAGATGGGGTGACACAACAACCACGCCTCCTCGACTGCATGAAAAATGTATGCATCCGTCCATCGATCCTATATTGATCCTTAAATCCTTCTCTTATCATGTGAAGGGCCAATAAGCCCATTTCCACAGTGTTTAACAAACCAGAAAACTGTTACATTCCATTAAAAAAGGTGGCGGCAGGACAAATAGACATTGAGGCATGCTGTTCTGTTGGCAAGAACAGTCGTAGGACCCGAAAAATGAAATAAGTGGGGCCAATATTTATTTATCTTTCATGTTTACATGGAATGATTGTTAAAAGTCAGTATCACCTTATCAATGGTAGGGCTCGACCCAGACCAACCCACAAGTTGGTTCTGATCTGAATCCGAGACTGGGAGTTGCAGAGACTGCAGGATGCAGCACAATCATTTTCAAATGTTTTTTTCCTCTCTGAGTCAGAATATCGTCTTTATACGGAAACACACTTGCCGTGCTCATCTAAAACACACGTTCTGCTCTATTAAGCTGATTCCTCCAATATTGACAGCACCTGTAACTTGGATTTACTACCACCTCCTGAGGCGCAAAGCTTGTGGCGAAAAGTGGAAAAAGTTCAACGTATGACGTATGACATATCTTAAGGCTACAGTGGGGAAAAAAGTATTTAGTCAGCCACCAATTGTGCAAGTTCTCCCACTTAAAAAGATAAGAGAGGCCTGTAATTTTCATCATAGGTACACTTCAACTATGAGAGACAGAATGGGGGGAAAGAATCCAGGAAATCACATTGTAGGATTTTTAATTAATCGGTAAATTAAATCGAATTAATTGGTAAATAAAGAGCTGTCAAAGGACACCAGAAACAAAATTGTAGACCTGCACCAGGCTGGGAAAACTGAATCTGCAATAGGTAAGCAGCTTGGTGTGAAGAAATCAACTGTGGGAGCAATTATTAGAAAATGGAAGACATACAAGACCACTGATAATGTCCCTCGATCTGGGGCTCCACGCAAGATCTCACCCCGTGGGGTCAAAATGATCACAAGAACGATGAGCAAAAATCCCAGAACCACACGGGGGGACCTAGTGAATGACCTGCAGAGAGCTGGGACCAAAGTAACAAAGGCTACCATCAGTAACTCACTACGCCGCCAGGGACTCAAATCCTGCAGTGCCAGACGTGTCCCCCTGCTCAAGCCAGTACACGTCCAGGCCCATCTGAAGTTTGCTAGAGAGCATTTGGATTATCCAGAAGAGGATTGGGAGAATGTCATATGGTCAGATGAAACCAAAATAGAATTTTTTGGTAAAAACTCAACTAGTCGTGTTTGGAGGAGAAAGAATGCTGAGTTGCATCCAAAGAACACCATACCTACTGTGAAGCATGGGGGTGGAAACATCATGCTTTGGGGCTGTTTTTCTGCAAAAGGACCAGGACGACTGATCCGTGTAAAGGAAAGAATGAATGGGGCCATGTATCGTGAGATTTTGAGTGAAAACCTCCTTCCATCAGCAAGGGCATTGAAGATGAAACGTGGCTGGGTCTTTCAGCATGACAATGATCCCAAACACACCGCCCGGGCAACGAAGGAGTGGCTTCGAAAAAAGCATTTCAAGGTCCTGGAGTGGCCTAGCCAGTCTCCAGATCTCAACCCCATAGAAAATCTTTGGAGGGAGTTGAAAGTCCGTGTTGCCCAGCGACAGCCCCAAAACATTACTGCTCTAGAGGAGATCTGCATGGAGGAATGGGCCAAAATACCAGCAACAGTGTGTGAAAACCTTGTGAAGACTTACAGAAAACGTTTGACCTCTGTCATTGCCAACAAAGGGTATATAACAAAGTATTGAGATGAACTTTTATTATTGACCAAATACTTATTTTCCACCATAATTTGCAAATAAATTCTTTAAAAATCAGACAATGTGATTTTCTGGATTTTTTTTCTCATTTTGTCTCTCATAGTTGAGGTATACCTATGATGAAAATTACAGGCCTCTCTCATCTTTTTAAGTGGGAGAACTTGCACAATTGGTGGCTGACTAAATACTTTTTTTCCCCACTGTACATCATTACATAGGTTACGTTCCCGAAGAAAAAAAATTAATGACTATACGACTGTACTGCCCACCGGATGCTAACAGCTAATGCTAACTAGCTCTTCTCCTGCCGATTACAAAACCATTTGTTGTTCATGACATGAGAACTAAATACTGGATTGAACTGCTGCTATTGAACCAGCGGGCGATGCGCTGCTCTGTAGATTATTACGTTTCCTGAAGTGTAAAGACATTTCTTTTTCTTTTTGTCTTGCGTGGGGTTCTAACCAATTCATAACCTTTGAAGGGCTTTGCAATGACTCTGTAAAACTGGAGCTGAACCATAGCAGCGGTGGAGAGAGGGAGTCATATCCTCCCATAATTCAAAAAGAAACATTTGTTATACTACCCACTTTGAGAGCCGGGATAAACATTCACCACCAGACCGTTGACGAATTTAATATAACATAATTTATTCAGCATTAAGAGCTGATTTTACCACTACAAATATTTGTCAGAAGCAGAGCTGCTGTATGAGCAGAAATCACCTCAATGGCTGGGCTTAGTTAACTCTGTCTCTCTCATTAGATATAAACAATTTAAAGGTACATGATTGGCTAAAAAAAAAAAAGGACCGACAGAAGTGGTAACATCCCATTATGGAAACTGAGCAGAGGCCGTAGTATCCTACCCACCCAGCTGGAGATCGCTCCCTCGACTGCTGAACTGTGAAATTACCACAAACACGTCGAAAGGGGGAAAAAAAAGAAAACACATTTTTTCTCTGCCTCTACATTGAGTGCCAGGAAAGTTAATTTCACAAACAAACTCCTCCAGATTCTGCAGCGTGGAGATTGGGACATTAGCCTTTCTGCGGTTCCTGCACAGGGACAGAAAACAAATAAATTCCCCTCGTCAGAGAGACCATTTAGAAAACACAACCGAAGCTTGATGGAGAAGCCTGAGGCGAAAAGTCAGGTGGGAAAGGTGTGAGGAAATATCTGGCAGAGTTGGGAGCCGTCAATCAGGATTAAGACTAAAAAAACAAAAACAGAGCGCAGTGAATGAGTAACAAGCTGGATAATGCAGTTTGTCATTAAGCAGAGCTTTGTGGAGCACACTGTGGACAACTGCACGTTGAAAACGGACACAGCAGTTGTAATTAAATGCATTTATATTCCCTCTTTTGTTTTGTTTTTTGGGACATTGTTGTTTTTTTCTTCCTGCTCCAAGACAAATTCTTTGCACGCCCACTTGAGCGTGAGGTCAGGCGGTGAGAGAGGCCAGGTTTGGCTGAGTGCTCGCGGCGGGGACGGTGGGAAACCATCTCCCTCCTCATGGCTGATACCCCGCTGGAGCCGCTGTGAAATGGGCATAACAGCCCGAGATGGGGATGAGACGAGCGGATGTTGTTGGCCCGAAGCAGGGCAGGCAATGGGCTTCCGAATATTTGCACAAACGGGTCGGGAGCACACCTACTCGTTATGGTAATAGCCAGCTCTTAAAGGCTGACGTATGGACAAATGGCTGTGGTGGGAACGGGCGAAGGTCACAGAGTGTGTCCGCAGGATGGAGGAATCCTCTGCGTGTCCTGGTATGACCTTTTTATTCCATAGCAGTGATTTGGGGTTTACCCCTCATTCCTTCCCTCCTCTCACTCCACCCATAGAACAATTTCACAAATCACCTAGTTTAGAGGGATCATGTTCCCACTAATTGTGTTTACCTGAGCGGGCTGAGGCTGGCAGCATGTCTACAGCTTGAGTCAGGAGTAAATCCGCTTCTTTCCCCTTGTCTTCCATCTTTCTCGTCATTGGAGTGATACCAACGAGGGTGATGGGTATGACCATGGCATGGCTAAATCCAAAGCACAGCAGAGTGAGTACACATATCGTCAGAATCACAGTTAAGAATGCACATGAGCGTGTTCTCAAAAGTGTCTATCAGGTTGTTTGTTTTTTGCCAGAGCGATGGCCTAAAACTCAAAAATATTCAATGAAGAATTTGGGGCATTTTTGATAGAACTCAAATGACTTAAATAGGGCTGCCTCTATTATTTTCATCATTGTATTACGCTGATAATTTTTTCATTGAATCGAGTTATCACTGGTAACCAGAGAAAAATGCCCATCACTTTTTATGTCTTGTGTAATCAACAATCCAAACCCGACAAATATTCAATTTACATTTAATAACGTAAGAGCAAGAAGAACATCAAGTTTGTACATTTAAACAGCTGGAATTGTCTGATATTTGGCTTGAAAAATGGTCTCCGTTGAATTTTCTATAGATCCAATAATCGGTTATTCAACCAATCTTTGCAGCTCCAGACTACTAATAAATTGTTAGATTTTTTGCCAAAGACTTTTCTGTCAATTGCTTATCAATCACTTATTCAGCAGTAGTTTTATTGCATCTTAAATCAGTTGGATTGTCAGGCTGAAATGACTCCTCTCCCCAAATCTTTATAATACTTAAAAATAATCCTTTACGAGTGAAGTAAGGAAGAAACAACAAGTACAAAGCTGAAGTAGAGGGAAGGCTGACGAATGCTACCGGTCATGTTGACCATGATCTCACTGAGAATGAAGTCATTCACGTGGCACCTCTCCATGTGTGACAACTTGGGGCAAAAGCAGAAGTTCTCACACACAAGCTGAAAACCTACACCATCTGGAACTCAACCAAAAGTTACAAATCAGACACAAGCTCAGGAGACTGTCAGCGCTGCCGGCTGCATGGAGGAACACGACTTTCTTGGGTCCGTGTTAGCGGCTCTCAGTGGCCCGCCGGGGTGTCGCAGAAAAGTGGGGGCTGTCGCTTGAGGGGGCTGTCGCTCGAGGGGTTCGAAGCCAGGGGTCCGCCCAGTAGGGACCGGCAGTGAAGTCCACACATCAAAGAAGTGCTGCCATAAGCTGCTTCTGATTAAGTCACTGTCTGCATGGACTGTCCTGCTGCTCCCTGGACTGTGGGGTTTTTGTTCTCCGCTACTGCCTTACTTTCTCTCTCACCTTCCTTACCCTCCCTTTCTGTTTGACCCATAGAAGAAGAAAGTGTGTGTGTGTGTGTGTGTGTGTGTGTGTGTGTGTGGGGGGGGGGGGGGGGGGGGGCTTCACAGCTTCAGCAGGACACAGCGGTAGATCAATGAAGAAAATAATCAAAAGAGAGAAAAGTCAGCCGGTCCCAAAGGACACACATCCATCTTTAGTCTATAAAACCTAATAGAACTCCTGGGGTGTACTGACAACTTGGGTAAGGGGAAAGTTCTCTTTTTAAATGTCCATTATCTATAATGCTTAAAAAGAAAAAGTTTTACTAAGGTGGGTATAAACCTCAATATTTGTTATAATAATTACTATGATGGCTCAGATGTGTCAGTATCACTGAGTATGCTGAAAGTGAATGCTTGCCCATCCTCTTTGCTCGGACTAATTCCGATTTAAAATCACAATTTGGATAATTTTAGATCACTTGTTGAGACAAAGGTCTTGTAAAAATGGCATTGTTCATATTTTCCTGTTTAGGCACAACAGCTGTAGTGTTTTTCTGCTGTCGCTGAGGAAGAGAAATATCTGCTTTGTGTGGACGTGACACAGAAAAGTGGCCGCAGGGTTGGTGTCTCTGTTCATCTTTTCTCTCCATCTGCTCATAAGTGCATGACCTTTCTCTGGACATTAAGTATTAAAAAAAATAATAATAATGACAATGCAATTAAGTCGTATTATCATTAAAAAAATAAAAAAAATAAAAAAATGATGACAGATTATTTAGGACTTCATCCAACAAAATGACGACAACAATAGCTACGGGTATGAATTAGCCAAAAATCCACAGAGACAATATAAATAAAAACTGAAAAGACCTGCTAAAATAATAAGAAAAATCAATAAAATGGAAGAAATCAAATGAACCCATCACAGCTGTTCTTGCTGAGGTTTCCCAGCGTGTCCCAGAAGGGGGCATGTGTTGCAGACGGACTCGGCTTCAGTGATGAGGAGAGAGTAAATAGATTATCCTCCAGCATGTCTAACAGTGATTAGAGCCTATATCGTGGTTCAGCGGTTACGCTGCTAATTTCTAATCTAGTCGCGGGACTGAGGTTTAATGCTAATGAGCCAAAAAACTAATAAGGGAGTCATTTTGATGCCTTGCTGCATTCTCCTCCTTCATTTACATTTCTATCACATACAATCAAAGATATGTTGTTGGTATTTGTTTTTTCCACACCCGTAACTCCAAGCAAAGTAATTACGGCTGACTGGGAGGGGAGGAGGAGGCGAATGACCTTTTCTGCGGCACCGCAGAGCGCGGCTGCATTTCACCGTCTCTGTCCGTCAGGCAGCTGATGTCTTTTCTGTTATCTCATTGTGGACGGTCAAAGGACGACTTTTTAAATGCATAAATCACTCAGCCATGAAACTCATTACTGCATGCATGAGGAGTGTGTGTGTGTGTGTGTGTGTGTGTGTGTGTGTGTGTGTGTGAGAGAATGTGAAGGTACTGTAAGTGTGTGTTGGGGTGGTTTGGCCCCTGACTCTGGGCTCTTCCCAAACGATTGGAATATGTTCTTTGACAGGTAAATGATCAACCTGGTCACCAGAGCTAAGTGATGGGAATCATTTAGAAATCTACTCAGTGATTCTGTCATTCCCAAATGATAAACACGGATGGTAAGCTTTGACCGTTATCTGCATGCACAGAGTGGATGAAACAAAACAAAAAACACGTAATTATAGAACATACATCCTCCAAAAGCTCCGTCCAATATATAAGGTCAGAGGTCATGGGCAGGGTTCAGATTTGACGTGGACAAAAATATACTTAAACTGCTTTTAAATGACAGACAGTTCCGTTTTTCGCTCTTCGAAATCTGTCAGAGCAGGAGACAAAGCTTAGAGTGATTCCTCTTGTTCTGTGGCTCGGCGCCGGATGCTCTAAGTATCTTATAATAACCACTTGGCCAACTCCTATATGATTCTGACTATGGTGCTTGGAGGCCGCTCTGTGTTTTACTGTTTATCCGGGGCCAAACCTGTGTTTGCCAGCCCAAATAATGTCTACTTTGGTCGAATAGCACTGCATGAGAAAGTCCAGCATTTCAGCCTCCAACGACTGATCTCCTGCCGCTTTATTTTTTTCACTTCCTTTGGCCCACGTCCTTCTTAAATGTACATTTTTACATTCTGAGTGTTCAGAACACGGGCTTCCTCAGACCGCCTTGGAATAATTACATGCTGCCAAATTAAAGGACAATTACGGTTTATTACAGCGCAAGTCTTATTTTTGTCGAACCATTTCCATCAGCTCAGTCAGCCAGATCACATGGGACAGATTACACGTGGCTGTAGATTACTTAGACGGCTGATAACTGGTGTCTAGGGTCTGACCTCGTCACTCCCCACAAGGAAACACAGCAGGCAGTGACCATTTGAATGGAACCACTGTCTGAACACCTGCTAACCCCCCCCCCCCCCCCCCCCCCCCAACAGAAGACTGAGTAGAAGTGCACCGCCATAATCAAAAGTGAGCACTGGATTTCTGTTGCAGCGAGAGGAGTGTGGCATATGAGGGTGGACTCACGCTGACTGCTGGGACTAGCTTGCAGGCTTCTCTTCATGTATGCAGTGGTGGAAAGAGTACTCAGATTTGAGTTGAGTGAAAGTACCAACACAACTGTGTAGAAACTAGAATGTTCTTACCTATAAGGTTCAACATTGTCTGAAAAATATTATAACATTTGAAATTGTTTTAATAACCAAATATTACCGTATTTGAAATATGGTAATATTTAACTATAACTATATATATAACTATAATATATAGTGTCTGCTCCGACAGTCTGGTTAGGAATGCGCCTCGTGAACCCGGTGTGTGATGAAACACCAGCTGGTCTAAGAAGAGTCATGCTTGAGTTCAGCATCACTTACATCGTTAGCATCTTAGCGTGATTCCTTGAGCTAGCTAGCGTAGCCCGCATTGTAAACTCTCGGTCGCCAGCTTTAGTCTGCTAGCAAGTCTAGAGAACCAGACTGACTGCTGGACCCAGACTCTGTTTCAGAGAGAGGAGGTGGAGGCAGGCGAAGTTTGATTCTGTCGTTTAGGTATATGTGCAGTTTTTTTTATTCCAAATAAGCTTGGCTAAATTGGGGGTTTGTTTGAAATCTGTATGATTGTCTGACTGTTTCTTTAACTTGTAATTGTAATGTCATTATAACTAATGGATGATAGCCAGAACTATGGAAATTAGTTTGAATAAATAAACTTCACTAAATCCTCAGGAAGTTTCAAAAGCAGAAGGGTGAAATGTCTCACTTCAGCTCTTGAAGACCAATGTGGAAAAGGTAGAAAGTGGAGAGGTAGAAAGTTTTCTAAGGTGAGGGGCAAACTAAGGCCAGCACAGGAGGAGAATGTGGAGGAGAGAGATATGATTCAGCAGTGAGAGGCTGACGTGAAGAACAGCTGAAAGTCCACCGGTCCACCAATCAGGCGAGGATGGGAGATACCGCACACACGGTCCCAGCATCGTATTCACACATGAGCGAGGCGATTTCTTTCTCTGCAATCCCAAAAATAACACATTGCGTAACACTCTGTCCCCCTCCTGCTCCTTTTTTCTCTGATATTTTGCTCCTAGTCTGCCTTGCTCCGTCTCTTTATACATGCAGAGACTGTAGGTGGGATGTGACATGTCCTGGATTCTGATGAAATTTGAAAGTGCTACTTTTTTTGCGTTCGGCCAGGCTGGAAAAGACTTTATTAATTGGACCCTAGCCCGATTTTTAGGCCCTCAGCTCGAAAATAGCATACCCCTACGATAATGAGTGTAGCGTTGCAACTGTAAGGGCTATTTTAATACTTTTGGTATTAAAATAACCCTAACACTTGCGAGATGTGTTGATATGTGTAAATATCAGTATATATGTTACTGGTTAAGAGTAAATTAAGATGGCACACAGCACAATTTGAAAATTCTAATTTTCGACTGAAAAAAAAGCAATTTTAGGATATTTCTTTATTAGAAATCATGTAGATACAAGCTTTCAAGCTCTCCCGGATCATAGAACTATATGTTGAGGGTCTCTAAACAAATGTGTACTTTGATAAAGTGAAGCTTTATCTAGTACATCTTGATCTAGTACGGAGAGGTCAAACGAGGTCAACCAAAATGTAATCTTGTTCCAGCTGTTTCATTGTAATTTTATATACTATATAATTATATATTTCACTTCTTTTATCACTAATAGTGTTCAATCTATCCATATGCAACAGTTTGGCATCATTTTGAGAGCCTGGGTCCTCTCTGAGACTGTTAATGTTTGTCATCCATGGGATTTTATCATCTGAATTCCAGTTTTTTTTTTCTTCCAGGGCCTTTCAGCCTGTGTGAAGGGCCGATTTGACCCAATGAACATTCCATAGACACATCACAGCCTGCTCTGTTGAAACAAACTAACGTGACTTTGAATGACAGAATCCGTTAGCCAATCAGAAAATAAAAACTACCTGAGTGTCAAACTTCTCAAATCCAATTTGCTGAGACGTATAACCCTGCCCCTTCCGCTAGCAGGCACACGAGGCACACGACGCAGCGCCAGCTTTGAATCCACACAGAGGGGGATGAGCTGAACAGATAGACAGTAAACATGAACGGATTCATTTTTTCTTTTGCTGCAGAAAGCCCCGGCGTCGGCCATCAGACCTCTGGAGCTTGTCCAGAAAGCCGCAGCTCGCCTGGTGTTCAATCACCCCAAGTTCTCCCACACAACTTCCTTTCTCCGTTCTCTACACTGGCTACCTGTAAGAGCTCATCCAGTTTAAGACTCTGGTGCTAGCCTACAGGGCAGTGAAAGGAACAGCTCCTTCCTATCTCCAGGCCATGGTCAAGCCTTACACCCCCGCCCGACCACTTCGCTCTGCTGCCTCGGGGCGATTGGTTGCCCCGTCGCTCAGAGGTCCTGGCGGCCGATCGACCCGGTCACGCCTGTTTTCTGTCCTGGCCCCACAGTGGTGGAATGAACTTCCCACTGACGTCAGGACAGGGGAGTCGCTGCCCATCTTTCGGCGCAGGCTGAAAACCCACCTCTTCAGGAAGTGCTACCCTGAGCCTTCCACTTAGCACTTATTGTATTCATACTAGCTTGTTGCACTTATTGTATTTGTATTACTTATAGCACTAACTGTTTTTCTTGTTTCTGCACTGTACTTTGGCTCTGAGTTATGCTCTGCTTCATGCTCTTAGATGCTTGTTTGGAAAAGGAAATGTACTTATGACTTCTGGTGACGAGTAGTTCTTTTGATTACCAATGTTGAATGCACTTATTGTAAGTCGCTTTGGATAAAAGCGTCTGCTAAATGACTGTAATGTAATGTAATGTAATGTAACATCTCAAAGTAAGGAGCTGGTTTATGTGATCGATTATGCGGATTATGATGATGGCTTTGTTTTGTAAGTAAAACTGCGAGGCTGTGTCGTAGCCGAATGTGACCGTCTGGTCACTAGCGATCTCCTGAGCTAACGGGTGTTAGCATTGAATTAATTTTTCAAAACGTTATTGGCATAAATGTGGCGAGTGGGACTGCCTAGGCGGCGCTATATCGATTGTGTTACTTGGTATTATACGTAGCTTTGTCATATGTTGTGTTTGGAGTGTGTACAAACAACTGAGATGACTTTGTAGCGCAGGAGCTGCAGTTTGAGCAGGTATGCGGCATCATTATATTCATTACTGATGAGTGCACGTAATGAGTGGATTCATTTTTGGATGCATGCGTTCCCCCCGCATCTCCCATGGAGTGATGTCTACTACCAGAACGGTAACAGTAAATGTCAAAAGCTTCTTAATGCTATAAAGACCACATTGATACAAACTGACCATTGGGAACAACAAGAGGTGGAGACTGAGCATTACTTACTGCTACGACGCAGCCAGAACATCAAAGTTCTTCACAAAAAGAAAACTCAAATGTCAGTTTCATACCAAACAAATTTAACATGCCCGCGGGGTAAAGTCTGACATTAACATGGTAGCTGCAAAAATATGACCGATACGGCCTAAAATCATGGATCACATATGGGCGAGTGTGCGAGTCTATGCACCAATCCAATATCACGTTATCATATAATTTACACTACACAGGAGCAACAACAACTCGTCCGTTCATCTTTGCCTATCATCAGCGTGGGAGAAAATGATCACTGCGTCTGAAATTGCTGATGGAAGTAGCTAACGAGTGAGCCATCTCGCTTCATTCTCGTCTCTTTTGAGAGTTGCAGTATACTTATCGGAGAGGTACGCAAGTTCAGGTACCGGACTCGGGGAGGGAAAAAATGTCATCGGAACATCTCTAAATGTTTAAGTAGATCAAATATTTCTTTATCCATTCAAACATGCATTAATCGATTTTTGCCCACTTGGGAACAAAAAGTTGAAAACAAATCACTAACATACCATCACCATTCAAATATATTTATTTGATTAAATTAAATTATTTTTATTATTACTATTCAATACTGCAAAACGATTCTACTTGTATCAAACACTGTGAGCTATGCCTATCACATAACACACAGTCATTTGATCCAATATTGGAGCTTTAATGATTTATTTTTCTATTCTATAATATGCTGTATATTGTATATAGATTCACATATTGCCTATATAGTAAAGCATTTATTGTTTTTTATTCTAAATAATGACACCGGCATTTAAACCTTAAGCTACCTGCTTTGGCTATGATGTTCTCAGTTAAGACCATGCTTATAATACAATGTTAAGATGTGCTTCTACAGTGAGAAATGAGTTTGTGTTTGTGTCAGTGAGTGTGTATCCATGTCAGCTCACGTGCCTTTGCTTTTTTTAGTCGATACGTACAAGTGTGCAGCTTTAAAGTGTTGAGTAGTCACACCAGCAGCACTGAGTGGTGAAGAAGGAGGAGAGGAGAGGAGAGAAGAGGAGAGGGGAGGAGGCTCACTGAGCGAGTGACAATACGCAGCGGTGAAGAGAGAGACTGAGATCTTGAGACAGAGAGATGGAGGGATTAGAGAGAGACATTAGAGAGGAAGGTGTTGATAGAAATAAAGAGAAAGAGGGACATGTTAATAGGAAAGTCAATGGGGCTTTACACTGCCAGCACAGTCACTTCAGAGGCAGAGAGAGAGAGAGAGGAAGTCAATGGGGATTCATCAGAGTGACACTTGAGGCAGAGTGAGAAAATAAAGACTGATATAGAAAGTCAGTGATAGACAATGGATAAACACAGCGAGACAAACCTCCTATCTGTTCGAGTTTGGCTCCTTTTTTTAGGGAAATATTGTTAATGTTACATTATTCAGCCTTTGACTCCACCCATTTTTACTTTCACTACTACGTGACAGAAGGGAAGGAAGAGGAGGCGAGTGAGGGCGGGGAGAGGAAGGGAATTGAGACGGCAGATGGGGCGATGGGGCGAAGCAGCTACTCTCGATGAAGGGAAATAGACAGAGAGGTGAGGGAGACAGAGCGGTGGAGGTCACTCACCCCTGGTCTGTCTGAACAGAGATGGGGGAAGCATTAGTTCAGGGGGATTTGAGCAAACAGTGACATGAAAAGACATGTCACCCTTCCTCTGGTTGGCTTCACACATCCATCTGATGCCAGTGACCTTCACACGTTACAGTATAGTCCCTGAAGTAAGTCAAAGTCATGCTAGTTTGCATATTACATAATTTCCTAAAAGTTAGCTAGCATGAGCAATGTTAGCCATCATGTATGAATAGACAAAGAAAAGAGCAAGATCTAACCCAAGAGGTCAAGTACCCCATGCCCCTGAGGAAACACATAACGGGCACAAAATAAAGTGTGAGAGCCACTTACAACCATAACGAGGTGTTACCGTATTGATCCGAAAGGCCAGAGGAGAAGGCTGAGAGGAGGATTAAGCAAAGGTGCTAATAGCCGTGAGTCATTCATGGTACATTCATCGACCGCTCTAACCAGCACACAGCTGTTGGGGACTTCCCTTCTTATCTGCTGTGGCCTGATAATAGAATCAAAGGGGTGCCTCAACGTCGAAGCGTTGTTTCCTCTCTTCGTTCCACACCTGAAACCTTTTCCTCTTTTGCCTCTGTTCCTCTACAAGATGAGGTTTTCATTTGTTTCCATCTGTTCGTTCTCACAACTAAAGTCCTGCACTCTCTAAACTCTAGTTTTCACCCTGTTTATCTTTGGTTTTAACCTAGCTGCTAGTGCTAGTGATTCTAAAGGTTTCTAAAGCACTCTTTATACGTGGGGAGAATGAGTTAAATTAAATTGCGAACAGGAAATGTTTCAGTTTCTACCTGGCACCGTCTCTTCCATCTCCTCGGCTTCCGTCACCGTCTGCGGTTGTTTGAGAAAAGACACACCATCGCAGCCCCGACTCACTGGCTCTCGGTGATTCCTTAAGACCGGATGATTGGGACTCATCAATCACGAGCCTCGGTCAGAGACATTCCCGCTGTAAATATTAGGTGATTCAATATTGCTCAGCCCTCATTATCTGCTATTAGGCTGGGAAGGAAACGCGCAAGTTCTGACTCCGTCCCCCCCTCAGCCCACCAAAATCCTGCCTGGGCCCTGGACGAGGAAGTAATCACTCCGCTGTAGCGTCTGAACATTTTCAACACGAGCGAGGGCCAGCCAACCGCCGAAGCCGCGCCGGAATGAAAAGGAGCAATTAATGGGCAAAGTAATTTGAGTTTGATAGTTGCTTTCAGCTGTTCCCATGCCTTTGTACCGACCCCTGGGGTCATTTGTGAAAGAGTCAAAGCGCTCCTCCACATTTCAAATATCTGCTTTTGTGCGAGCATCGATTTGGACTGCGGTTTGCCCTCGGTTCCGCTCGCACTTTGGGTTCTTTCGCCTGTAGTTTTTAATTTTACCAACACACTCCACCATTGGTTCGGTGGCACTTTGGAGGTGAAAATCAAAGGCGTGTTAAAGGATTTAATATACATGCTTGGTATGAAACACACACCCAGACTGCAAAACGTTTTCAGTCAAAGATCAGGGTCAGCCGGTTTAGATCAGGTCGTATCAAATGAACAGGGACAGAAGCAGCTTCGAGATAGAAACAAACCACAGAGTTGTACTCGGGTGACGGTGCAGAAGGAATGAGTCACACTTGAAGTTTAGAAAGGAGTTGTGCAACACACACACACACACACACACACACACACACACTGAAGACGACATGTTTAGGGTCATTCATCGGTGTGTAATGACTTTGCAGCCCCCGTGGTGCGGTCCTCACTCAATCATATTTATGACCAATTGTATATGTGTGTAAGCTCTAGAGAAAAACGAACGCCCACGTGCGGCAATTGTTTCCTGCTGCTCCACCTCTGAGAAGAACAAAAAAAAAGCAACATGAAGAATATGATATTCAACAACATCCGATTTGAGTCTGGGCTTTTGAAAAAGGATCAGGCAGCAGGGGGCTTGCAGTGATATTGGATAGTTGCAGGATCAGTGCAGCATGGGGTCATTGTGAGGGATTAATACTACTACTGTGGCTTCACACACACACACAAACACGCACATGACGACCCATTATTCTCCAACGTTGCTGCGCACTTCCTTTCCAGCAGTATATCCGCGGATTCATGAGCGGACCTTGAGAACACGTTGCTGATTATTTTGATTATGCTTGGATATAATGGGAGGTTTGCAACAGGAGAGAACAGGCTGCAGCTATTTCCACACAATAGCGCGGTGAAGCACTGATTTAGGCTCACTGTAAGCAAAGGGAAGCAGGACGTCCAAGCAAAATAAACTCATTCCTTGCTTCTCGTTTGCACTGCCGGACAGTGATTTTGTGCAGGTTCGCGCGCGCACGCACACACATGAGAGCGCTGTCTCGTCCGTTCACCACAGCACTCGTTCTCATCTGATCAAAACCCGAGTGCAATTAGACGAATCGTAAAAATCAACAAAACAGGCAATCAAGGAGGAGACTCCAAGCCCGGTGAGGCACATAAAAACGGCAAAGAGCCGACAGAGTTGATTGGGAAACCCTCAAGAAAGCAGACAAACTGAGAAACAGACAAAATCAAGACGCCGTCAGCACAAATGTTCTGCTTCTCAGGTCGATTCAGCTTACCTGCTTGGCATTTAGATCTGCCTTGGAGGGCATGCTGGGGCTGGCAGCTGGGGTCGCGGGGGCACTACGGCTGCCCCCGGACAATATCGAGCGCACAGATGCCAGCCACTTCATGGCTGTGAGGGCGAAGGGGGGATTTCACCCCGACGTGCCCCAGAAAAGAGGTGTCCGGAAAGAGGGGGAAACAAGAGTGGAACCGAGCCTGGAGATGGATGGAGAGACGTATGCCCGGCGTGTACTTCAGGGGGTTTTTGTTCATCAATGTTTCTGTCTAAGACCCATTCACACACAGTCACACAGATCCCTCCCTAACACACACACATTTCCACACTGACACAGATCCAACGGGCAAGCGTGCACACATTTACAGTTTATACGAGCATATAAACACACTAATCCCACAAACATGCACTCACATGGATACATGTACACCCCCCCCAACCTAGTGACACACAATCCTATCCCCCATCACTCTGTCACCATCTGTCACTTTCCCTGTTTCCCCCTGTTCTCCAGCCACATTACTGTAGCCCTGACTCGCATTCTTCATCCCCACCGGCACACACACACACACACACACACACACACACACACACACACACACACACACACACACCTCCTGCTGTGTCCCACGGCCATCAGACATAGCAGAGATGAATGACTGGTGTAAGTCCGTCATTAGTGCTTCCTGTGCAGGTTGAGATACAGTACATGTGTCTGTGATGGAATGAGTGATGGACAGAAGGAGGGACTGATGGTTGCTGCGGATCAATTTATGGTTCGGCTGGGAGGATTTAAAGACGTGTAGTGATTTATATTTGGTGGGATGCAGGCACATGGATGTAGAGTACAGTAGATGTATACGTGGGTGAGAGGAATGGATGAAGCTGGTTCTAATGGAATGTCACTGCTGATTGTTGGTAGGCCGCTGTCTTTTTGGCGGGCATGTGCCACTTCAAACAGGTCACTCTGCTCCACTGACAGATACCACTTTGCATTAGCAAGAATGCACTGGCATCTTTTTTTAATACTTAGACAGAAGGGTTCAAACTGTGCACATTTTTCTTTGTCAGTTGAATTTGAAATCTGAAGGAATTAACTGGTAAAATCTCTCAAAAATCATCTCTAAAAACACTTTGAAAGCAAGAAAACCCAAAGAACATCTGAATGTTACATTTACTATTTTGACAATATAAACAACAAAGCAATTTATCAGCAAAGCTTGAGAAGAAAAATCTTATCGGGCTTCAAGTACATGTCGGAACCACACTGGTTCAGACAAATCAGCGTACTGTGAGGAGCTACCAGCAGCTACAGACGTGTATAGGTGTGTGTGGCAACATGTAGAGGCAACTGTTGGTTCAAAACAACAATGGCGGCTCCTGAAGAGGTTAATGTATCTTCAGTAGCTTTAGTAGCATCGGTTCTATCAGGACTGGAGAGTATTTCTTCTTTAAAAGAAGAGCAAAGATCGGCACTAAAGGTTTTTCTCGACTGAAAATATTTTTTCTCTCTTGGCTTTGGCAAGAGTTTGATTGACGGATGGTTCATCCAATCACGTGCCAGGGATTATTTTTTTAACGTGTCGGCTCTTTTCCAAACAGTTTCCAATGACGGCTTCTGAGATGTTCCAAACAGTACGGTCAACGTCCTCCCAATCAAAGTGGACAGTCTGCTTCTTTAGGCCCTACACAAGCATGCCACTGAAGATGTGAATCAAGACCCGTTCTGTTACACCAGTAAACCAGAGGGGGTGTTTCTCGTGATGCTGGGTAGGGCTGCATCAGGGATTTGGCTTCATCAAAGTAACCGCAATGATGGTGAAAATGTTCTTCACGATATCCAGGGTTTTATGCGGCGCTTACGCATGCATGTGTGCGGATAAGTGAATAGAAACAGGAGGAGAGAAGAAAAGCAGCTCTCTGGTTTACATAAGATTTGGTATAGGAAGCAATGGGAATAATCTGAACAAATGGAATGCATGTTTGAGCGATCGCTCTGAGTTAACTGTGCACTTATTCAAATCCTTACGACTGGGCCTTTTTATGAAAGCCACACTCTGATCCCACAAGACAGTGCTTCGTGTTTTTGAAGTGACAATCCTGCAGATCAGAAATAGCAGTGCACGGTAACAAATGTCAGTGTTGTACATTTTGAAAGAGGATAATCCCCCGCAGGCTTTACAAGGGGCTGGGTGGTTTTATTGCTGGCTGGAAGACACCCTCCAGACGATACATGGGGGGGGGGTGTGTGTGTTAGTGTGTGTGTTAGTGTGTGTCTGGCTCGGCTGGGAGGGACGTGGCCATACGCGGAAAGGCCAGCCGCCCGGCTCTGTGTGATACTGGGCGAGGATTCAACTTAATTCATCTCTTAATCCCCGTCTCAGTGTGGCATCGCATATGGCACGGGGTTGTCACGGAGACGGCGCAATCGACGGCACCTTCGGTCCCGAGACGAAAGACAGTTTTGTGGAAGAGGGAGGGGATGTGCAGTGGCAAGCATACCCTACTTCTGATGACTGCTGAATGGTGATGTGTGTGTGTGTACATGCATCCGTGTGTGTTTATTAGAGAGACCTCCAAACAAGGAACTGTGCCACCGGGGAGACATCTGCTCCGTCTAATCTGCGAGACTTTGTCCCGGTGACAAACACTGAATCATGCTAAAACATGTGCACATACTTATCCGCGATGCGTTAAAAAACGTCTGTGTCGCTGTGACGACGTCAATGCTACAGAGAGAAGGATGCAATTAAGCTTAAGATGAAGCAAAAACCCAACAATGGCTCTGACACGGATACAGCCGGAGGCAGAGTGGGATACAATGAGTGGCGTACGTGTTTTGGGGTGGGCGGTGGAAAGGGAAATGAAAGCGGTGTCGGTTGTGGTTTGTGAATGAAGATGTTTTTAGTGATGAATGGAGACTAAAAAGCACACATCTTACACATCCGTGAGATTAAGTCACTTGTATTTCGACAGCCATTAAATACTAGCAAATAGGACGTTTTTCAGGAAATCGGTTATAATGCTTTGCATAACAATGTCTAACAAAAGATGAAGGACCATGTAAATTGTTGTGTTGTTGATGGTCTAACCTTCTTAGATTGATATTTAGTTCCATTGATAGACTTCATACTAAGCTTTGATTGATGTTCAATTCCAGCTTTCCATTAAAATACATTTGTACAGTGTCAACTGCAGATCAAAATATACAGTAAATTAGATGCCTTTTCCTGAAAAACATGCACAGGACTGTGTCATGAAGTTTTCAGCCCTAAGTAGCGTCCGCTGCTTTCAAGAAGTCTGTATGTAGCCTGTCAGGCAAAACCCAGGGCACAAATTAAGGATTTAATATTTACTGATCAGATAATTGTTTTTAAATATATTATATTTATGCACTGTCAAGGGTTTTTATAAGCCTGAGTGGTGTCTGGAGGGCTATGTCTAGCCTGAGAAGTACCCTCTCTTTTTCTGAAGCTTATTGAAGGAAGAGCACTGTTTAAAAGGCCCATATTAATGTTTCTATCAACTCAGAGCTTCTCCTATCTGGATTATGACAGCTGCAACTTTAAGAGGACACTTTTGAGAGAGAATGTAGAGAGTAAATCAGGGTGCAAGTATAGGATATAGAAAAGGACAACGATGTCCTTGAGTCACGGGGAAGAACGGCTCTGCAGTGTCGCAGAGATTCAGAACACTCAAAGCGGACTTATCTTAAGAGGTCTCTTAAACAAGCAAACTCATGTTCTAAACTTCTGTCTACAGCAGACTGAAAGCATTTCATCTTTTGAGAAAACACTTCATCAGAGACTAGAGAACACACAGCCACAACTTTGTTCCAAACTTATAAACATCAACGTAAACCACACTCCCTGCCACAACAGGGGGTGAGGAAGAGGATGGAAGGGGAAAGGATACTGAGGTAAGGACAGGAACAAATACTCACAGAAGCAACTGACTGGTTTTAAGAAAAAAAATCATCATGTTCATGTTTTGGCAACAAAAGCCTTTCATGTGAGGCCAATGAAACTAATTTAACTGGAAGTGAGAGTGACAGATGAAGAGGAGGGAGGGGATAAAGAGCGGAGTTACGAGCGTTTGAGCGGCGAGCTTTGGAACTCCTCCACATTCCTTCCCCGCTCCCACAACCCTCCCACGTTTTTCGGCGCTCACTCCGTGCTGAAATGCCCCAGTGGAGACGGCCGCTTTCATCCGGCTCCAGGAGGCCCGAGAGAAAATCAAGAGGGCTGTAAAAGTCTCAGGCGTGAGAGAGGCATTAAAGCTAATTCTCTCAAGACAGAAAAGGGCTTTTCCAAAGTGGGCGGGACGGCACTGCAAACTCCACCCTGGGACACGGCATTGCTGCTGTACGGGGGGGCGGGCGTCCCCTTTGAACCACATCTCTTGCTACAGATGTGGCTTTTAGCTGATCCATAACTTTGCTTTTAGGGAACAGAAGTGAATTCAATGTATAGAGAATCTTCATTGTCATTATTTTGTAGAATTTAAAATGATATCTGACTGCAACATCCACATTACAGATCTGGACAATGTGTTTGTCCCTGCCAGCACAAATACCTTTCCAAAAACCTAATAACAATATCAAGACTGGGAGCTCTATTCCTCTCAGACAGGTACAAAGTTGCCGTGGCAGAAAAATGCATCCTACCTGTAGACTGTTGCTATTAGTACCTGTCAGACTGCGTTGCAGCCAGACTGTTACACTGAGGAGTTAGAGAGAAGCAGAAAGAACAAAGTCAAGAAATCCAGTCCAGAGAGCTGTTAGTCTGCCTCAAAGACTGAATATATAGATGTATGACGCGTCTTCACTTCAAAACATGGTGGATATTGCGAGCAGAGCGCGGCCACAACTTTGTCAGCGTAAGACCCAGCTAGCTGCTATGTTAGCACCATGGTAGCAATTTTTGCTAGAAAGACACAACGACTAACCATATTACCTCTTAATTAAACTACATTCATGGTCCAGTTGGCAGATGTTCTATTACACAGACCCGTGATTTTACTCAAAACAGCTGTAAATCACAGATGTTAATCGTGACGTTGCAACCTTTTTGTAGCATCAAATAACCAATTAAAACCCTACTTATCAGAAAAAATTAACACTTGAGCATACATCAGTGTGATAAGAGCCTAAAATGACAGAAACCATCTTTAGGAAAAATTTATTTGACTTTTTGGTTTGTCCAATCCGCTTACAGGTTATGTGTTCGGTCGTTTGTGTGACTTTTTGCGTCTGTGATTGAGTGAGTGTGCACCTCTGTGTCTGTCCACGGCTAATCTCTCTGTTTTAATACCTGTTTTATACTGTCATTGACAGCCTTCTCACTCCTCACTCCTCACTCATCACTCTTAACCAACTGACCCTGCCAGTAGGGGCATCGCCGACCCCGAGGCGCTGCTCTACAGCCAGAGACACAGTGGGGCGGAAACACTGTTATTGTTTTGGATGGTGTGTTTGGCTAACAGCTAACAGAACTATCAGTCCACACGCTGCTCTGCGGCTCATTTTCAGCTTTTTTTTCAACAGTGTGTTTGGCTAACCACTAACAGCTAACGAAACTACCAGAGCACACACTGCTGTACCTGGTTGGTACAGCACCAACTTGGTTGGTTTACCTCTGTGTTTTGGCACAATTATATGAAGTGTATCATCCAACGACTTTGAGCCCATTGCTTGTACAACGTTACATCACCGCTAGCTTTTGAGTTTGAATGAAATGAGTTTGACGACGCTTTACAGCACTGGTTCTATTCATTCAATCACACAACACACCAGTGGTGGTTGAAGGCACACCTGCCGGTGATGGAGGCTGTTTTCACTCACTGTAGTCTGGTATGGTTACTCTGGTCATGCTGGCATGATACATGCTGTAATTTAAATGACTCCATGACACTATGACTTTGAATGCAAACTGAGCAGACTTAAGTTAGACTGCACAGAAACAAACATGATTAGATGTTGTTTGTGCTGAGTTTAATCTTGTGTCTGTCTGTGTTTCCAGAGACATTCATCACCTGTGTACGATAGTTTGCATTGCGAGGGTAAACAGCACCTCGCTCTCCTTTCCCAGTTTGTTTAATGGGCAATAAATCACCCACGTGACCTGAAGTAAAACGCAACCGGGCCGCATCTTCCACATGTTCCAACAGACACGCCTACTGTATAAATATGAATGCAAAACGGAGTGATCAACAACCCTCGTCTTACAGAGCAGCGTTGGAAGTAAGGCAGCACAGGTGGCTCTAACTGGAGGATGACATACAGCAGGGTCAGGACAGGCCACTGCACATGAATATTGAGACAGCGAATCAGAAGCACTTTGAAAAAGACGTGGTGACCTTGATTGGACAAATTCAGTTGGAGAGAGAGGACTGGTGTTGCTGCAGTGCAGTGCAGCTTGGCTGTAGTTTTGGATGGCCTCTCTTATCCTCTGCCAATGGATCCAGGGGCCAGTGGGGACTTTAGACGTTTTTGGAGGGCTTTTTTCCCCCCAGAAACAGCTTTTTTGGAATGAGGCAGATGTAAACAATTACTGAGCAAAACGCTCATGACGGGGAGGAAACAGAGGGGGATTAGCTGAGTTTCATCTCCAGAGTTTTGGCATTAATTGACACACAAACACAAGCAAAAGCAGAAACGTTTCTGGGTTGCTGTTTTGTTTAAATAGGAGGGAAAGGACCCCTCTTTCACATCCCGTCTTCAATTGTGTAGCCCACAGCTCCTGGCTCGGTCAGAAACAGCACTGCTGCGCTCTGAGACCCCCCACCCCGCCCCGTGAAAACAGTTTGAATCAGCGGTTTCTCTTCAATTCGGGGATTGTGTCACTCAAAGGAGAAAGGAACGGAGGACTTCGGTTGAGAATGTCACAGACGGAAAATCTAGCATTCGTGGAAAAACACAGGGGTTATAGTCTGACAGATCAGATGATTTCCCAACTTAATCCAACAGTAAATCCTTCTTGTGTCTTTTAACTTGATGAAAGGGAGTAAAAAAAGAGTTGTGCACTGAGGCTAAAGGGGGCAGAAAAGAAAGGCATGTAGAAAGAGAGAAGAGGGGGTGAGAAAATAGGGGAAAAAGAGAGGGACTTTAAGGTAACCACTAGTGATGCAAGAACACCTCAAACTATCCATAAACCTGGATATAAAATGCAGTTAAGCCTGTTGTTCATTTGGATCAGTAAAAACCTGAAGGTTAAACAAAAGGGCTTGTTGCCAGCAGGTTGCCACTCAAACACTGTAGCTGTAAAACAGAAGAAGTGCCTTGCCTGATTTATATATACTTGGTCAACATGCTCTGAATACACAGAAGTTACAAAAAAAAAAAAAAAAAAATGGCAGGATTTCTTTCATCTCCTTAAGCGGTTGCTGAGCACAATGCGGTCCCAGAATAGATTTTGGGTAACGACTCCCCACACTGCCTGAATAATTTATCCCTCGCTTTTCCCTAGAATAAGGCCGGGAGGTTTCTGCCAAAAATAAAATCTCTAGTAAACACGAGCTCTTTAATATGTGTGTGTTTAAAAAAAAAGAAAGATAATAAGTGGGCATTACAGGGTAGAAATGCAGCCTGGCATTTTTGGCAAGCACATGTCTGGTTTATGACACGGCAGGGAAGAGGAGGCGAGGGAGGAGGTCACGAGGTACATCAGCGGACGGCAGGCCTTACAAGTGGGCCTCTAGAATGACTGACACTGTGCGTTTTGTACTCTAGGGTGTGTGCTTGCAGAGTTTGAGAGATGAAGGAGGCATGCCAGGATTATTCGCATTCAGAAACACACACACACACACACACACACACACACACAGGAAGTAGGCGTGTGTGTACTGACTTACAGTAGGAGCTGTAGGCTACTCGGTGAGTGGCAACAGAAAGAGATGTTGTGTCAAAACACAAGGTGAACAACACTGCTGCATTGTTTCATTGCCAACTTGGATTGCCGCCGCATGTCTTTCTAACGCACCATGATGCTTTGACAGTAAATCTTTTTTGTGAAAGCGCCATCTCGTCAAACTGGTCGGCCCTCTTCGGATGTAAGCTTTTATCTGACTATGGCAACAAACATGAAACCGCTTCCTCTGTGACTGAAATGTGATAAGAATGGAGAAGTAATGGACTTTCAGGTTTCGGATTCGTAATCTACCGTTGGCAAGCATTTACCCAACGGAAGCACTTCATTGACATGAAGGCTGCTTCTGGTGATGGCCTTGACCTTTGACCTTTGAGGAAGTGTGATTCTTGAGGCTGATTTTCTTCTTAGCTCAGGGACTTCCTTATGCCAATTCAATTTCAGTGTCAAACAAAGTTATCTTTGTTGTTTTTTGGTTCTTGAAGGTTGTTCTTGAAGCTCTTTTATTATCTTCTCTTACTTCGCTTACTGTGGAAGTATCATCGATGTCAATATTTTCTACATCTCTGCTCGTCCAGTTTTTATCACTTTACAAATAAGCTGATTCTGGTGAGATACCGTGTCTCAGGGTGAACTAGGTTATGCTTGACTGGCTATTCCATACAGCTCAGGGATTATCTATCCTCATACCGTGCATTACAACCTAATTAATCATCGCGCAGCATGACAATTCAATTATTGTTCAGCTCGTCTCTCCATCCGCTCGATTGTTCCAGAGGCTGCTGTGAAAAGGTACGCAGGGTTTTTTAAGTTGACATGCCTGCTCTTTTCAGCAATGCCCTGTTTATTCACACATGAATGCAACTCTTGTCACCCGCAAACCACCAGATGTTATTTGTTGGAAGCACACGACCCCGGGGCTCTTTCCATTGTGTTGTGGGTGAGAACTAAATTGAGTGAGGTTTATTTATTTATTTTTTGATCAGATAAAGAAAAAAATATGCAGCCTCAAGCCTCAGGCAGCAATACAAGTTGGCACCATGCAAGAAGCCAGCAAAAGAACAAAAAATGACAGCGTAACAAACCACCACATCACCAAAAAGTCAAGAAGCCAATGTCAAAAACAAAATCCACAAATAAGTGATAGTTGAAAGATGAACTATTTGGGGACAGAGGCTGGAAAACCGAACCATCTTCCTCTGAAAGGCCCTTTGCCAGTTTCTAACAGGGGGAACAATGCATGCATGCTGCTTATTATTTAATATGAAGTCTGAAAGTTCAAAGTTACATGTGCAAATCTGAGGGACATTCTCAACCGTCCTGAAGGCTTTACCAGTAATCTTTGATCACATGGGCCCCCTTTGCTGAGACATCATACTACAAAGGCCCACAGGTCTCAAACTGGCAGCCATAATGGTTTCCCCATGGCACGGACACAAACAGACACCAATTTAGCCTCATACACAAGCATGTGTGGTCCTCTGTTGACTTTCTTTTGTGTGTTGCTGTTTTCCTTCAAGGTAAAGCAGGCGTCCGTGACAGCGAATGACTTTTTAAGTGGCTCTGGTGACTTCGCGGGACAAACAAGCACCCAAAAACCTCAGACTGAGCTCCACACACGGCAGGAATTTCAGTGAACGATAGAGTGCATCAGTGCATGCATTCTGTTTTGACATGTGACTGTTTGCGTGTTTCCTTTTGCTTTGTGTGTGAGTGCACCGAGACTTAATCGAGTCGTTGCTCCTGGACCGAACAGTTGATATCACCAGAAAAGCAGAAATGTATTATTTTTATTCCAAACATCGTTTTCCTGTTTCCCTCTGCTGACAGGAGGAACAAAATCTTCACCATATACTTAATTAGTAGGGTGAGCTTTCACTCACACATTGTGTCTCTGAAACGTCCGTGCAACTCCGTGCAGCTGCCAATTGGTAATGAAGAACAAAAGCGGCACATCTGCTGTGGCTTTGGCGAGGGAGCAACAAGGCCGCCTCAAAGCAAACTCCGTCCTTTTATAAGAACCATAAAAAGACCGCACTCAGTGCTGGGATATTAAACAAGAAGGGGAAGGGAAAAAAATCATAATAATAATCTGGGTAAACAAAATCTGCTGGCTGTACAGAAACACGCTTGGATGGAAAGTCGACGGTGCTCCGAGGCAACAAGAGGACAACTATCGACGGGGCTGATCCGTGGGAGCGCCGGACTCAGAATTCTTCCGACTGAGGAAACTGGACACCATCATTATGTACGCCGTATCCGCAGTTCTATTAAGAAGGAAAACACGCAAACTCAGCTTAAGTTTTGGCATGTGAAAACTCACAAACAGATATCGAGGGATGAGCAAGTCCAAAGAATGACGGCACATGAGGGTATTCTCTTGGAGATGTGCGTTAGCCTATCTCAAGAATTGGATGTCCAAGAAAATTATGCTATCCATACTGTAAGAGGGATCAATGCTATTGCAAAAGACACTTCCATGATATAACTGACGCAATAGTTAGGCCAGATAGGAAGAGAAAGAACTGGATTAGACAGAGCTGAAGTTTGGCTCTTTGGAGACTAAAGCAATTGGGGTCAAATAACTGAGAACACAGCAAGACTTGGCCATATCTTCAGGTTGATCCCAGTCTGTTTCCACTAATTGACAGATTGGTGTCATGAGGTCAAGGACTTGACAAGGACGAACAGCTTACATTAAAACCACTGCCCTAAAGTTACTGCGAGCGGCCCAAATGTTGCATGGGTTGTTTTGCAACACTGCTCAGTGATTTCTTTTATTTGTAATAGCGACAGCATCAAGTTTTAGACGCTGAGGTCAAACCCAGAATGTTAGTATCGCAGCAAGACTGCTGCGGAAGCTTCCCAGCTGTGAGCTGAAGCCACCAGCTCAACGCTGTAGTTTAGTGCTGCTGATTGGAATGGCATGAAAGCACCACTGGGGAAACAGGCGGGCACCATCCATCACGTCCCGATGAAGACGTCCACAGGAAACATCTGCATTTTTCACTCATTATTCCCTCCACTTGGAGGTCAAAGGTCAGGATCAGCCACCCATGGAGGTGGTTCGCATTTAGTGTCTTAGCCGAGAACACTTGAGCAGGGAAGTTAGTGTGGGAATCGTACAAATGTTCTTAGCACATGTTAGTTGACTTTATTGCTTGGTGGTTAGAGGGACTGTTCTTAACCTGAAGGCTGGAGGTTCGATCCCCAGCAGAGCTCTAAAACGGAAAGAATCTAGCTAGTGTAAAACTCTCGGGAGAGTTTGTATGTAATCCTGTATCTCTACACTTGCATTTGCAGTTCTGTGTTTTTGAATGCAGTGTTTCATTATAAAATAACAATAGATAAAAGGTTACGTTATTGTTATTAAGTCATGAGTATAAGTTCAAGGTTGATGTTATATTCTCTTATATTACTTATATTACCGGGGACCGGCGGAGCAGCCAGGTGAAGCTCTGCTCCTGGCCGGAGCAGGAACCACTGCTGCTGGGTGTGGAGCACTCCACCTCCTGCCAGAGGTCCGACTGCAGGGAAGCCAGATCTGGGTCTGCCCACAGTGGGCTATTCGCTGCCATAAGTCCTGCTGGAGTCCCAGCAGAGTTTGAGCTAAGCTTGCATGATGTCATCTGATTTCACTGGAATCAGACCCTGTGGCACTGATGACAAGCTAATAACTATATAGAGATAGCAAAGGGTCCCGTTTACTTATGTAGGTCATATAGAGGTACCAGTATTTAATTTAGACCGCTTCAGAACGAGTTAAAAATAAGTGAAAAATCAACGCACAACAGAAACAATCTTCTCACACCAGCTAACGGCATCGTCAATCCTTTTCCTGTTTTTTTTTTACCCCCACTGAGTCGCCCCGATTACAATGAGAACGTGACGTCATATTTACACTAGACAGATTCTAGCCATTAACCTAAAACATTTCACATGCTTAATAAAAAAAGAACTGAACAAACAATGAAATGCAATAAATGTCTACGCATGTTCTTTGCCATTCTGGGTATGATGGTATTGTGACAGGTAGGCAGTATAAAGCAGCACACCCACAACAACAATCACTGGAGACAACATCCTCACTAGTATAAAGGCTTTGCTTCCACGGTTACAGCTGCATGACATGTTTTCTTCTCTGTGGTGAGCAAACACGAGAACAAAGACAGTATAAAAGCATGACTAATTGGGCTTCATGGGAATTACCAACACAGTTGGAACTAATCTGTGACCAAACTGTTTGGTTGAGAATAACTAGTGTATAAAATACATTAGTGCATGCCATAACAACTAAGTTCTAGCAATTATGAGCAACCAAAGAATTTGCTGCTTTGTAGAAAGGTTGGACCTTAGTAATTTGCCGAACAATCATGTTTTGGCAGATGAAGGAAGTGCACTGCCTTGCTGGGAAAAGCTACCACCACCCAAACAGCTCTTCTTGTTAAGACAGGGCCCGTTGTAAAAACGGTTTCTGGTTTCGACAGAGCAGCAGGCGAAGCTGAGAGCCGGAAAGCAGAGCTGAATCCCAGCTGCCTCCATCCTCATGCCGCATTAGGGGAACAACAAGCCAGCTGCCGCAAATCCTATCCCAGAGCGGGAGCAGCTCTCCATCCGTCATCCCTGCTTAAAGTGAGAGAGTCCGTTCCCCCTCCCATGCTAATGCTGCACAAGGCTGAGCTGTTGTTGTGATCTAGTGTCACTAACAGCGGGTTAGAATTCTGCAGGCTATATGCTAAGTTAGTCTCCTCGCGGAGACTTTGGAACTCGCAGGGGCTGCAGGGAAACAAGTCAAGAGCTACTTCTCCTTCCACTATTTCTCCTTCTACTACTCACAGCAACCCATGATGACGCTCATTTTCTTCTTGAGCTAATGTTGCACTGACAGTCATGACTTTGTTCTATTTCAGTCACGTATTGATACAAATTTGATAAACTTCAGGTGATAAGAGTGAAAAGTATGTCTGGGTCACTCTTGGTCCGTACAAAGAGTTAGGCACCAAAATTGGCAAGCAACACTGAATATTTATTGTTTTCTTTCCCCATCCAACTAGCTTGTCGAATAGGGGTCACATGATGATCCATGTCCACAAAAAGCAGGCGGCTTATAAGAGCTCACGCTCATTTCCCAAAATGTGATGTGATTGTGTCGGGGTATTATAGGGTGAAGGGGCTACTGCTGTATCACTGAGTTTAAGCCAGAAGTAATCACTGATCTACACCGACTGTGTGACTGACCGTCCGTATGATACCCTCTGAGACCTGTGTATGGATTAGCTGACAACCGCGGATCAATTTGTTTGAATGAAAGTTAATCTCCCACTGATGTAGCGGAGATGGTCTCTGGGGCATGGAGAGAGTTCTTGGTTATGACTGCGTTATATTTCATTAGCAGTGCCAAGGAGTGGACCTTCGTGCTATCAACGACATAGGCCAGGAAGCACTGAATGTTATTCACAAATTCACCTCATATTCACTCTTTTTTTTGGGGGGGGTGGGGGGGACCCAACTGCCTCTCACAGGCAGCTTACAAGCCTCCTTCTCCCTCTGTGTCGTCTTCTATTAACTAGTAAACAAGCTCAATAATTCAGTAGCTACAGTCTGTACCTGCAGAGGACCAGGACAATTCGTCTTGTTGGGCTTTGCAGCAGGAAGAAGAAGAAGGTGCGTTGTTGATGCTGCACTATTTGCAGAGATCACCTGGGACAAGAGAGCAGGCTGAACAGGACACTTTGTAGCATGAAAGGGTCAATTTCAAGATTTTGGCTTTTAATCGTTGCACTTCAGGAACTCAGCCCATCAAACGGGCTGTTGTAATGTCAGCTACAGGTATATATTGGTGTGAATGTTTTTTGGGGTTTATTTAATATTTTATTTTTTCAATTTTGCATTAAATATGCCAAATTAACTATTAGTAGTTTATGTTTGCTATGCCCCCACTAATGTTCAGACAGCTACCACTGGATTATTTTGATACTGAATAAAAAATGATTTTCGTGTATTTTTGTTCCTATGAGTTCAGGTGGATTTCCAGGCCTTTATTCATTCACAATGATTTCCTCAGGTCACAGTCACAGGGAATCTAAAGATATGCATGGCATGTCTGCGTGTTTGACTGAGTAATGACTCCTTTTGAGTGAAATATCTTTGCCTCACGTCTCTCCTTCCTCGCCTCCCCCTCCATCTCTTCCTCACACCCCGTGGGGAGGCTTTGTCCTGTGGAACGGCCACGTCCATTACAGACCATATCCTGTAATTTCGCAACAGTTAAAATGCTGTCTGGAGCGATGAGTTAAATTGCCGAGGAGCACAGTGAATGTTTAATTCCCTCTGTAGTGTTACGACTGGATCTTTTTCGCCATTCTGCTTCTTGTGGAGATGAAATTGTCTCTTTCTCTCCATGTATTTACTGTTTGCATCCCTCACTCAGCTGTCACTCTGCCTACGTGTTTCAGCATCTACAGCTGCATGTTGCTTTCATGGTGAGGAGAGGGAGAGAGGACGGTGACCCTGAGGTCTGCCTTAAAAATGGGCCGCATGGGCTTCTTTTCCTTTTTTTGCTAAAAACCAAACACTCATTCTTTAAAAAAATACTTGACCTCAACCACTACGTCAGGAAAACACAAACAGATGTAAAAAGCCATATGGGAGCCTAAATGCTTACAGTTCTCTTTTGGCCACCAGAGGTTTGTCTGAGACGATCGGTCCGATGAAGAACAATCTGCATCGGCCGCTTCCCCTCTGGCTTCAGAGAGGAGAGAACCTCCAGTTGTTCTCTCTGTCTTTTTTTACTTGCTGTATGTGCGACTGGCTTCGGTCTTAATGAAGGGGCCGTGAAAACGTCCACAAAACACTGACCGGAGTCCTTCCTGTTGGGGCGGTTGTGCACCGGCAGGGGAAAAAGGCTGACCAGAGAAATAGAATTGTCTTCTGAGAAATGAACCAAGAGAAGTTATTTTTGTGTTTTCATGATTTCCTTGGGCATTAAATGACATAGAGCTCGGAGGAATTCTTACATAAGTGGGAATTGTGTTCAAACGCTTTGCTTTTGAAGCAAAACTGTGCGACTGCCCTATTTTTTAAAACGGCGTGTCACCGCTGTCTATCGGCAGTCCCATCAGGGAACCACAGTTACATAACAACAATGCATATGAGTGATTATGTTAAATAGTGTCTATGTACTAACAAGCTGAAGGAGCCTGCTCAATCTCATCATTCAATCTACTGCAGAACCAAAGCCCTATTTGGCAGCAAAGCCTGACGCGGCAATTAGAAAAACTAAAGACATTTAAGAGGCTATTAAGAGCGTGAGCCGGGGGAATTAGTGAAGAAAGAACGAGCCGTATTCTTTCACTCTGTCACTTCTTTTGTTTGTTTTTTCTCCTCCTCCAAATCAAATACATGTGTTCAAGCGAAACTAATCTACTTAGCTCTTAGTGGAATCTCTTACAAATTGATTTACATCCCCTGAAAATAGAGTAATATACAGAGAAAATACAGCCTTTTCACCCTTCCGCTGTAATTGTAAAACCATGAGAGGCTTCAGTAAGTAATAAGATGTTATATAATAATAAGCTGCTGTAATTAAAAATTTGATGTCAACAATGGGAAAATAATGACACATGTAGGTGCTGCTTGTAGTGACATGGCCTCTAATTCAAAAAAGTAAAACAATGGGGAAGTGACTTAAACCAACATTCTCTCTACTGACCATCAGGGGGCGACTCCTCTGGTTAAAAAAAAGAAGTCTGATTGTATAGAAGTCTATGAGAAAATGACTCTACTTCTCTCTTGATTTATTACCTCAGTAAACATTGTAAACATGAGTTTATGGTCTCAATCTCTAGTTTCAAGTCTTCTTCAATACAGCATGATGTTCATTTAGTAAATGATGGTCCATTTAGAGTCAAATAGACCATAAAGCAGGGTATGCTTTAAGTTGGGGTTACCAGAGGTAAATACAGAAAAACAAGACGGGGTCCCACTCATAGACAAACAGCTCTTCTTGAGGTCGAACCTTTAAGTCAGTTTGGTTGAATGCATCACATACAGTTGTGGTCAAAAGTTTACATACACTTGTCAAGAACATAATGTCATGGCTCTCTTGAGTTTCCAGTTATTTCTACAACTCTGATTTTTCTCTGATAGAGTGATTGGAACAGATACTTCTTTGTCACAAAAAACATTCATGAAGTTTGGTTCTTTCATGACTTTATTATGGGTTAACAGAAAAAGTGATCAAATCTGCTGGGTCAAAAATATACATACAGCAACATGAATTAGCAATTTTGGTGACTTAGAAAGTTGTGTCAATGAAATGAGCTTCATAGCATGGCCTCTTAACTTCTTGGGAGTGATTATGAGTGACTACAGCTGGTGACTTCTCTGAGGCCATTTAAATAGGGCTCATTGGATACAAACGCCCACAAACGCTACAATGGGAAAGTCAAAGGAGCTCAGCATGGATCTGAAAAAGCGAATCATTGACTTGAACAAGTCAGGAAAGTCACTTGGAGCCATTTCAAAGCAGCTGCAGGTCCCAAGAGTAACAGTGCAAACAATTGTTTGTAAGTATAAAGTGCATGGCACTGTTTTGTCACTGCCACGATCAGGAAGAAAACGCAAGCTATCACCTGCTGCTGAGAGAAAATTGGTCAGGAGGGTGAAGAGTCAACCGAGAACCACCAAAAAGCAGATCTGCCAAGAATTAGAAGCTGCTGGAACACAGGTGTCAGTGTCCACAGTCAAGCGTGTTTTGCATCTCCATGGACTGAGAGGCTGCCGTGCAAGAAGGAAGCCCTCGCTCCAAAAGCGGCACCTTAAGGCTCGACTGAAGTTTGCTGCTGAACACGTGGACAAAGATAAGACCTTCTGGAGGAAAGTTCTGTGGTCAGACGAAACAAAAATCGAGCTGTTTGGCCACAATGCCCAGCAATATGTTTGGAGGAGAAAAGGTGAGGCCTTTAACCCCAAGAACACCATGCCTACCGTCAAGCACGGTGGTGGTAGTATTATGCTGTGGGGCTGTTTTGCTGCCAATGGAACTGGTGCTTTACAGAGAGTAAATGGGATAATGAAGAAGGAGGATTACCTTCAAATTCTTCAAGATAACCTAAAATCATCAGCCCGAAGGTTGGGTCTTGGGCGCAGTTGGGTGTTCCAACAGGATAATGACCCCAAACGCACATCAAAAGTGGTAATGGAATGGCTAAATCAGGCTAGAATTAGGGTTTTAGAATGGCCTTCCCAAAGTCCTGTTCAAACCACAGCGCGTGTACATCTAGAATCCCACTCACGTCCAATTACAGCTGTCAGCGTGTCCCCCGTCATGCGCAGGAGACGACAGTCGCGGGGCGGATGCAGGCTGGGAGACGGGGTGCTTTGACGGCTGCCGCCATAAGAGGAGGCACTTGGAAGTGTCATCTCGCAGACTCCGTGGTTGGCCCGTCAACACTAAGGTGCTCACTGTTGCAGTGCCACCATTAGGCAGCGACATCACTCCGACCGACACAGGAGGAGGCCGTGACTCTGCCGTTTGCTCCTGAGCTCAGGCAGAAAACTGTCAGATTAACCGGAATCAGGGAGGTGAGGGAGAGGCGAGAGCTGAAGTTTTTACGAAGGAGCAAACACACTGCTGCAGGTGGATGATCATTGATTTCAGAGCGTGTGCGCCACACTTCAAAGTATATGACTGCATGATTATGGCTATCGTTGAATAAAGTTTTGGTGGTAATTATCCAGTTTCTATCAGTTATCACGGCTACATTATTTAGCTCACTTTGGCATCTAATATGTGCTCTTTTTACAAGATTTTTCAGGATCCCAAGGCCTGTCTACTGGAGAAAAGGTTGTTTAGGAATGTGTATGTGTGTGTGCGGTGAGAGAGAAACACAGCGAAAGACAGGGACAGAGTTACACATTTGTATTTACCTGTGTTTGTTTTCCATTGTCTGTATGCATATATCTTCTGTGTTTATCATCTGCCTGTCAGACAGACAATGTCAGTGTATTTTGTATATCTGTGTGTACACGTCTCTGTGTGTTTGCTGATGTGTATGCAGCCCCTAAACCAATACCCTTTGCTCTGATTTGTTTTTGAGACCGAGGCGGCTTCGGGCGAAAGCCGGTTGCCCTGAAAGTGATGATGTGCAAAGATCCCCACTTTGCATGTGCAAACACACACGCACATACACACACACAGTTGTTTGCACTGAGCCTGCTGTGCGTGAGCCACACACCTCCAGGGTAACAGTGGAAGCCAGGCAGCCCCCCCTCCCACAGCTGTCCTGTGGTCTCTGGTGTTATGTAATACGTTGTCATCAAGGTCCAAATGTCGAGTTATTGACAGCCAAGGCACTTTGAACGATCATCATTTTCATTGTTGATAAATCCGTTCATTATTTACTCAATTAATCAATAAGTTATTTGGTCTTGCAAATGTCAGGACATGGTGAAAAATGGAGCTAAGCTTTTCCCAAAGCCCAAGAGGATGTCCTCAAAACTCTTACTGAAAGATTTAGTATTTTAAAGACTTTTTGAAAGCATATTTTTTTTTAAAAAGGGACCTAGTAATTATCTGACTGCTTGTATGAATTGATGGAAAAGTGAGGATGTGCGAGATGGAAGTGCATCGAACCGAATCGTGTGGCCAGCGAAGAATCACACCTCCACAATCTCTTTCACATTATACATAGTTATTGGAGTTATTGTTATTGTACAAATATTGCTTATAGGCGCTTTAAAGAAATACATCAATCTACTGCCCATAGTTGCATCGACCATGCTGGTTGTTCTATTATTCAACTCCATCAAACTAGTACTAGTACTGTACCTGCAGTAAGAAAACACTGACTACTGGAATTGGACTTGGGAGAGTTTTGAAGGTATTTTTAGTGACTCATCCCTTAGGTTTTGTTAAATTTCATTAAAGGAACTTCAGGAGTCAAAGTCTCCCCCTTCACACACACACACACACACACACACACACACACACATACACACACACACACACACACACACACACACACACACACACACACACACACACACACACACACACACACACACACACACACACACACACACTCGACCTGACCTACATACTGCACCGGCCGCTTTTTGTTCGTCATGGCCAGCAGCAAACTTCCGAAGCTCTGAATCAACTCTCACTGCAGCAGCATGAACAAATATCACCGTGCTTTACCTGAAACACTCATGTGATAAATTACTGCGCCTGTCACACACAACACACGCTTAGTGTAACTCATAACTGGTCATGACGAGTTTCACAACACCTCCCATATACCGTGTGTTCTTAGTTATGAAAGTTCAAAGATCAATAAAAATGTCATAAATGTCCCATCACAGCTGAGCAAAGTCAAGATGATGTCATAAAATTGCTCCCTAACTCAAAAACCCAAAGTAAGTAGCAAATCTTAAGCAAAGAATTTAGAAGCTATGAATAAAAAAGTTTAGGAATTTAAGATTCAAAAATTATTTAAACAATTATTCGATTATCAAAATAGTTGCAGATTTATTTTCTTTTGATAGACAAATTAGTCTTTTTATTGTTTCTAAATAATAGAGTTGGTCACTGTACAGCTATCAGAATTTACAGGCTTGTTGCATCTAATAAGCTGAAAGGCACAAAGGTTCATTCTCTATAAATGTGTCTATATAATAAATTCTTCTACTACTGTATAGCAGTAAAGTGTTTTCATATACTGAATGAATGCAGATTGAACAAATAAATAATAGTTAAAACAGTGGATGAGTAATATCTTCCACCCCTTTGTTTTGCAGTTTTTAATCCTGTCACATCAAATTTGCCTCTACGCTCAGTTCCGTCAATGTTTAGAGGAAAATGGGAACACAAACACTGCTTAGCATTTAGCGCTGATTAATAATGCAATAACCCTCTTAATAACATTCATAAATCAATGTGCGCGCTCACCAGTATATGTTTAATAAGCCTTTCATCAACCGTACGACACTAAACGAAAACCAGAGAATGATCTCAACTTCAGCTCTTCAACGACTGACCTAATAGAATATTTACGGTCTCTTCTCTTGGAACGCGTCTCCAGAAAATGCAGCTGGGACTTTTGTCACATGTGCCGCAAATGAAATGAGCCTGCAACTCATTTGGATCTTGACCCATATTATTTTTTTTATATTTCAAAGACTTTCACTTATTTCCATAATTTTTGGAATGATTCAGATGAAGGATTTTGTGTAAACAATGAAAGGGATTCTGTCATAATTCCAAATACACAGATGGATTTCATTTTTAAGAATGAAGGAGTTGTCCTGTTTTTAAGTGTTATACTTGTACTCTGCTCTTTGTGCATTTTAACCCAGTATGAAAGAGAACACAGAAAAACAAACTATCTATACTACACTAGCCTTCTATATGCTGGTCATTTGAAAAGCCACCCAAAAGACACACAAAGAAAGTGGAGATACACGCTGGTGCTGCTAATAGCTAAGAGCATGAGGGTTAACACGGCATCTGTCAAACAACACTAATCCCTCTGATCTACACACAGTGGGACTGTCTCCCACCCAGACTGACCACTGCCCCTCTCCACACCCCCCTCTGGTGGTTACATGATGTTTGAGGTCAGGCTGGCGGTGTGTGCTGGCTGAAGATAAGCCCCCCCTCCTCCACAGTGTAACCTGAATTATTAAAGTGATCCGTGACCTGCTATATGGCCCTGTGAGGGTTTAATCCCAACGGAGCCGCACGCACTCAAACTACTGTAAATCCTTTGTCATACGTTATGTAATCTTTTTTGATTTGTTCAGCCTTGGTACGATCGCATTTTGGCTGCTGGACAACGTCAAATTTAGGATTAGATTACAATGAAAAGTCAAATGTTGCTTTTTCATTTCAATAGTTTGCAGCAATAGTTCCCTTTTGTACTATTGAAAGGTTCTCTGTGATATTCAGAGCACTAATATAGCAGCAAACAACTATTATCTATATAAAGATATAGTGGAGTAATGTGTAGCAGAGAATGAAGTTGCCTTTCCCTCTGTGTGTGTTGTAATAAAAGTTTTCTCAGGCTGCTTATGTTTTTAGTGCATGTGAGCGTGCCCCACTGGTTAGCTCACGGCCGCCGCTCTATGCGATGGTTACAGATGGCAATGCCGTCCCGACCTGCGGTGTTGTCGTGGAAGTGTAGCACCCACCTACCAGTTCCCCTTTAGGTAAAAACTGTGAGGCCCCGATCACACCAAGACGTGTCGCTAGAAACAAAAAAACATTGTTTTCCTATAGTTATAGCTCCTCGTATTTCAAGCGTTTTAGACGCGCATAAAAGTGAAAACATTGTCAACTTTTCAACAGCAGGTGTGGAATTACACCACTCGTCAATGTCACACTTGCCCCAGGCAGCACATCAAATCAAATCAAAGCAAAGAGGCGGGCTTTACTACTTTACCTCTAACTTCCTGTTTCGGTGCCGATAGATGTGGTAGGGCTAGCTTGCTAGTTAGCTGTTGGGATATTAGTGAGATACAGAGTATGCGAGAAGGAAGGGGGAATTCATTGCTGACGTGGTTACATGTAGGCTACTGTGAGCATAATCCATTTTTCGTTAATCGTGTATGATCAGTTGCGCGAGCAGCTCCGCTCCACAGACGCACCACGTTGTTTTGCCAGATCGGCATTGATGAGGCGGCCGAGCCTGTAGCGACGTGGCTCAGTGTGTTTAGCCCCTTTAGCTCTGTCAGCACTGTTGTCGTTGTTCACACTGGTAATAATGATACTTTCATTTTATATAGCGCTTTTCTAAGTACCCAAAGACGCTTTACATAGGGCAGAGACAAACAAAACAAAACAAAACAAACAAACAAAACATTTTGGTAAAAAAAGAAAACTGGAGAAGCTGTGTGGAACGAGTCATGTACTGGAGTGTAGGGTGCAGGGGTTAGCAGGTGAAGGCGAGTTTGAAGAGGGGGGTTTTGGGGGCTTGTTTGAATGATAATAGGGAGGGAGCCTCACGGATGTGGATGGGGAGGGCGTTCCAGAGTGCAGCAGCTGAAGGGGGAGGAGGTCTGAAAGGTAGGGAGGGGCCAGGTTGTTTAGGGCTTTGTAGGTGGTGAGTAGCACTTTAAAGTCTATTCTGTATTTGACCGGGAGCCAGTGGAGGTTGCGAAGGACCAGGGTCATGTGATCATAGCGGCGGGTGGAGGTGAGCAGTCGAGCGGCAGAGTTCTGAACATATTGGAGTTTATTGAGGATTTTGTTGGGAGAGCCATAGTGGATGCTGTTGCAATAGTCGAGTCTGGAGGTTATGAGGGCATGGATGAGAATTTCGGTGGTGGCAAAAAACAGGGAGGGCCGGAGGCGTGCAACATTCCTGAGGTGAAAGAAGGCAGTTTTGGTGATGTGGTTGGCATGTGGTAGCGCTGTCAGCACCGTTAGCTTCTAGCCGCCGGCTCAGCCATCACCATGTTGAGAGCCGAGTGGAGGCAACAGATACGCTCTGAATTTTAAATTTAGCACCTTTAAGAAAAAACAATATGCAACACCCATGAAGGATTAATGCAAAGAGGGGAACTACTACCACCATCTGTACACTCTTTTGATAAGACAAATGAAAACCAGCAACACACACTTTAATAATGGAAAAAAAAGATTAAGGGGCTTAGGGAGCTCTGTTCCTGAGAAAATAGCTTCTAGGCTGTTGGTCCGCTCCAGCTCAGCTTCCTCCTCCACAGCCAGACCAAAAGAAGAAGAAGAAATAAGAAAAAACAGCCAGAAGTGAAGAGGGAAAATATTTGTTCGACAGAGAGGAACAGTCGGGGAAATTAACTTGAGGCAGGTGAAGAGGAAGTGTCCAAACAGAATTAATGTTGCAACCCAGAGCTTAGAGGTGAGACAGTAGAAGATATGAGGAGCCGGCTCAAAGTTTGACCTTAAACTTTATATGGGACAGAAGAAATCAAAGGTTTTCGGCGGGGATTTTATATCACTGTAGCAGTTGTTAGTCTCACTCAGTTACTGTTGCATTTTGGCTTGATTTGCAAGATCGAATAAGGCGATATGGCTGAAATGAATACCAAACAAAGAATATTAATTTTCCTCATAGTGATATACAGTACATGACAAATTAAAGGAACAAACCAACATTAAGTGTCTCAATAAGCTGTTCTTTCCTCACAAATCTCCAGAACACCATTCAGCAATCCCTGCATGCAATATGATATGGTCGGGGGGAAAAAACATAGAAGGAATTGCCAAATGGATTTAAGCACCTTATTTGAGCACCTTATTTTTGATGATATCACATCCACGGTATCAGCCTGCTAATCACACCTAAAGCCAGGTCAGATATTGCACTTCACTCTCCTCATTTTCACAACAGGATCATCTGGATTATGCTATAACAACCTACTTTAAATCTAAATCAGATCTTGTATTTCTCCAGACTTACATTGCCAATATCGATGACAAATCTGTGTGGGGAGATTAATCCTTCATTCTCCAGAGGTCCCTGATTGGACTACAGCATTAGGGCCCACACCGATCGCTGCTTGCTGAGTGGCATGCATGTGGCGAGAGGGGAGGAAAAGGGTTGTGACACCTGCAAGTCCCCACACACACACAAACACACACATACCCACACGAGATAGGATGTGTAAATAGTTATTGAAGTGACTTCCTTCTGACACACCTCACTGAATTAGCTTACAATTCATGGCTCATCCCGTCCCACTGGAGATAATAAACCTGAATCTCCAATTTCATTTCCTACCTACCTTTGCTTTTTGTTCTGCGTTTCCCCCGAGCATCTCTTTCTTTGTGTCTTGCCTCCAATCCAATTACAGTGAAGGTTGCACGCTGTGAATGCTGATAAATGCTGCTAAAAGGGATGACTGATTGGATTTCGATGGGAAGCAAACAAGCTGTGGACGGAACAAAGCTAATCACTTTTCACTCCGTTCATTCCGACCGAGATCGGACGGAGATCAGAGTTCACGAACCTTAGCTAGGGGGGGGGGGGGGTCTGGGAGGCATGTGTTTGCAGCGCGGCTCATGTGTTATCAGCAACATGAGGCTGATGAAAATCAGCACACTGGTGGCATGTAGGTCCTTCCCCACTCTGACCGCGTGGACTCGTTCCAAAAATGTACACACATGAACCACAGGCAGCGGTGCATGCATACGCACGCATCCTGAGGCAGCGGCTTTTGACAGACGGCGCCTCAAAAACGAAAACCTCAGTGAGTCACTGTCAAAAGACGAAAAACAAACAACTCGTAAAATACGCCATCAATTTTCGTTGTTTTTCAACTGAACGCAAATAAAAGTGTCATCGTGACAGTTGCACCTGCCCTCTAATGCTATGCTTCGTTCCTCTAATACATGTGTTTAGCGATACTGCAGATTGACTTTGCCTCCAATCCCAAGAAAGGCGGTAATTATGCGAGGAAAAACAGAAGCGCAGGCCTCCCATTCCATAGCCCCTGTGATTAATAGCGTCCGTGTCTGCCATAGTTCAGTGCCGATTGGATTTACAACAGAGTAATTGATGGGTGAACTCCTATAATGCGAGACAAAAGTGAAGGCAGGATTTCCTCCTGAGCTGCGAGCGTGAAGATTCCCGGCGCGCGCGAACGGGGAGAAGTTGGACGGAATGAGAGCCAAACCATCTGCTGGTAAAATGAGCGGAAGATTTGTGGAGATTTGTGAGAGGTGGGTCTCAGGTCCCCATTCCTCTGAGTGGCTCTGAGATTGTAATACCGATTGAAGACGGAGCTGAGAGAGAGAGAGACAGAGAGAGAGAGAGAGAGAGTGAAGTGAGTTTGTTCAATGGAGGACAATGGCTCCATAGAATGAACAAAGAGTCTTTCACACACCTGAATGTGTGCATTGACTTGGGATGAGATCATAAATTAGCAGATAGACTCACTGTGCTGTAAATAGGTGAGGATTGAAGGACAAGGGGTTGGAGTGAGGGGAGGAGGGGGGGTCTTTTAGGGGCAATGAAGGAGAGAATGAAGGGGAAAAGAGGGGGCTACAGGGTAACGTTGACACCGTCCACTAGCAGTAGGCAGAGTGACTTGTGTGGACAGGGACCAGCCTGAGGGTCCGACATGTGTTCCTGCTGCGTTCAGGTGAAAAAATACTAATGAATGGAGATGCACAGATAGCACTTAGCATGAGGCTATTACCTTCCTGGAAGGTGTTCCCGGAACATATTTGAATTTTGTGCTTTAACGCAAATGGAGATTGCCTTACCTTGACAGTAGTTTATGAGTCGTTGCCACAATCATTCCGTAACTTCACCTGTACTGTTGCTAAGCGCAGATATTTCAGAAAGCCGGAATTTCTAAATGTTGGCATTGGATGTAAAAATATAAATGCCTTTGCCACTTTACGGGTTTACCTAATTTGTCCCAAAAGTGGAGGTCTAGTCTGGCAATGGGGTTGGACTAATACAATGACGTTCAACTGTAGTTGTACCACTGTGCTGTCCAATTTCATGCTTACATGCTTACTTATCTATACAGATGAGACCACACTGGAAAGAAAAGTCTGGTCAGAGACTCCCATAAATTACCTACAGCGGCCTGTGGTCATGAAGGTTTGACGACTCACTGAAGAAAGCATGATCAGAGAAAAAAAAAAATGGCATGTCTAATAAATCACATTAAATGAAGTTTGAGGGCATTTCTGCTTCAGATCCAAGTTTAACCATGTAATGCTATCCAAATCCTTTTCTACCAAGACAGCTGCATGGGTGGCACCAGTGGAAGCCCCCTGCTCCTGACCATGTTGTTTAACCCACAAACATTCTTCTTGAACCAAGGCCAAGAATACCCACTGTTACGTTCCGTATGTTGTAAAGGTCTGATTTCTCAGTCTTCTCTTCTAAGCAACAATCAAATAGTAACTGTGGTCTATTAATCAGCAGTTCTAGTCTGATATACCAAAGCAAACATGTCAACAGTATTGAAGGAAAGGATAATGGGCGACTTGGAAAACTGCTACTACTTTCTGAATGAAGCTTTCTTGGACATGTCCCCCTTTATGGGAATACCTGTCAGGAGACGTTTCTGGGAGAGCTGCTGTTTTTCATTTTGTTGCCATCTGTGGACAGAATCTTTCCGACTGCTTTCGGTCCACTGGGATGTCTCACTCTGTCAGATGGCGAGCAGCCGATGAAGGCCTATCTAGGAATGTTTTGTAGAGTGGTTGCCATTGGCCACCAGCTCCTGGGAAGAGCGACAAGAATTGCGGTGGAATTTGGGACGTTTTCCTTCGTCGTCCTCTGAATCATGTTCCCAGGCATGTTTTTGACCAATTATACTGCCAGATAGGGAAAATATCAGGGGTAACTGTGATAACACTGTGGCAGTTCATTCTTAAGTTGTCACTCCTCCTACCTGGTGCCGTGTCCCTTGTAACCCCGGCTCACCATTCTCCAAACACTCCCAGACATGGCTACACTCTAACTGTCTGAGCCCCATGCCCCGTTAATCCAACGATTAATTTCAAACCGAGCAAAGAGGTTTGTCCAGACCTGCATTTGACCCTGACGCTGGAGGTATGCATTAAGCTGGACTGCTGTCTGCTGACGAGCCTGTGTACCCCAGTGCAGCCTGCGGGCCTCCTGAAGCGGGGGCATACAAACCTTTTCAAGACTCAGAAGCATAGTTTGATAAGGGATTGGTTACAGATTCCTCCAACTGAGATCATTTTGTAGTTTTAAATAAAAATGTGCAATTTTTTTAATGCATCAATGTAGCTGCAACATGACATTGCCTAAGCATCAAATGGCACCGGATGGACAAAGCAGCAACAAAAACTAACTTTGGCCCCAAGACTTCTGAACTATTTTCTCCCCAAAGTAAACCATAGAGAAACATAGATGAGGTCACGAGGAGTAAGAGCCGGAATAGCAACCAGGTTTGTCTGTTTTCAAGGTTGCTTCGGCATTAAAACTTGTCAAATAATCCTCCGAGGCAGCACAAAACAAAAGTAAGAATCGTCTGTGAAGGTGAGAAATGACAGCAAAGAACGCCGGTCTCGGGTGTTCCAGACACGATGGTCGCCGCATGACAAATGCATACCAGAACATCGGCGCTAATCACATCAAGGTCAAAACAGTGGGAATCAAAGAGCACGGCAATCACTCTCAGATGAGCAAAGATTACGAAAGCCCCTCTGCCCAGTGTGAAACAATGCTCTCAGCCAGTGAAACCCAAAATGAAGTAACACTGGAGACTGAAATTGAAGAAGAAAGGAGAGAGAGACGCACGGAGGGAAGGGTAATATCAAGCATGCGTTTTGTTCTGTGTGAAGAGTGACAGGATAACAGAGAACAAAACGCGAGGAGGAGCGCAAGGAGACGAGGCAGGGACGAACAGAGACGGAGTGAAACTAAGACAGGAGCTACGTTTCCATCCACCTGTCAGACAAATTTAACGTTTCACATGGTTTTATTGTCACGGAAAATCAAATCCAAATTTCTGCCGTCTGCCTGGATGGAAAAGATCAGGAAGGCTGAAGGAAATAAATTGGCTCTCAAATGTCTTAAAAGTAACCAGATCAATCTGAAAAAACTCGGAATAACTAACGCTTTGATATACTGTGCTTTTACCGGGACGTAAAAACAGAGAAATGCATTTGGCCAATTCACTAGCTCAGATGAAAAGAATGAGACAAAAAGTCAGTCATGCAGCAGTGATGCTGGTTTTTCCTGCAGCTTAGAGATAAAGTGCGGCCTATTGTGGACTTGGATATCGCTGGTGACCCTGACCCGACCCTGAACATAGTCGGGGCCGCCGTCTGGGCTTGGGGGGACAGGAGAGGTAGGGAGGTGAGAGGCCATGAGAGGCCACAGTGAGGGAAACCAAGATGGATCATGGCTTCATGTGAGGGAGAAGAGAAAAAGCAGAGTGAGGTCGAAAAGACAAATAGAGAGAGGCATGGAGAGAGAGAGAGGCAGCCATGTCTAGTAAGAGTGAAGTGAACCACAACAGAACAAGTGCAGGTCAAAGGCAAACAGGGACGTGGATCCTCTGTCCGTGTGAACACATTTTACTGACATGAAGGCTAAAGTACACACACATTCACACGTCTGACGAGCAGCGAGGTCAGGGCCACGGAATAAAAAGCCCTGGACTATACCCTGGCATCGCTCTAGAGCCAGTAGTTTTAATAACTTGAGTGGAACAATAAAACTTGTGAGTCAAATCTCTCTGGAGCATTGCTCCTCTAGCCGTGGCATGAAAAATACCCAGAGTGCTTGCGCTGCGGTGGAGGCTGAGAGAAACCCGATCGGGAGCCAGAGCAGCAGCTCAGCGGGGGAGCGGCACGCGGGTTCGGAAGCCGGGCCTTTAATGAGGTGTCTGACGGTTCGGATCGGCACAGGGCCCGGACCGATACTCCCGCCCGCCCGAACCTCTGTGTGGCCCCCAAGCAGCACCCAGGACGAACCACCAGGGACCATCAAACGGAGGCCGCGGTCCTGCCGGAGCTGCTCGCAGCCCATTATCGGCCTGGAATTAGAACATTTGTCTGCTGCCAAAGCCTTTTAATATCAACAGCCCATGTTCTACATGAAAGGATTTTGCTGACGCGCCCATTCGCAGAAACTTGCAAAGGCTCTTAGAATAGACTGAGCATAATAATTTACACTGAGAGGAGTACGAGTTATGGATCACACTGCCTGAAAACATATGCAACACATTTCTTGTGAGTCTTATCGGAGAGAAGCAGAAAGTACCGTATAATCTTAAAGATAAGGGCTGATTAGGACGAGTAGAGGAGAAATGGATCGCGTCCACTGCAGGAATAATGATGTTCGAGGTATATCAGAAGTGCCTGTTGGTGGAAACCCCATCCCCTGCCTTTCTGAAGTGGGAATTGGGAAAGATGCATCACACCATTTCTGTTACTTTCCAAAACCGACATAATAAGTAAGCAGGGTTTCTCTCTCTCTTTAGCTCTCTTTCACACACTACTTAAGTCACATTTCCTGTCTGCAACCAAGTGAGACTGAAAATGTGACCACTCTGAACACTTTGCTCTCCCCACGTGGTCGGCCAACACGTCAAACTATTTTCTTGCATTATCCGGTGATAAGTTGCAACAAGTTAAGAATTTTGAAGCTACAATAGAGTACTGTTTATTTTACTCAAAAATAAAGTAAAACGTTTTTCTGTCAACCATAGTTCCGACATGAAACAGCTCGGAACAAGGACTGTGGATTATCTTGAGTAACTGGGTCATGATTTCTGGAAAAACACATTGTTATTGAGTTTTTCAAATGTATTTTTTAGCACTTTGAGCACCACAAGCCGAGTATATAGTTCCATTATATTGGAGTGAAGGCAGACATCTCTACGACCGATATCTCCAAACCTAGACGACTCACACCAAAACAATCTAGATTGATAAATAACAGAACAGGTACGAATGAAAATATGTATTCTTGACTTGGGGGGTGAACTGTCCCTTTAATAGTGTCTCACCCCCACTTTGGAACGCATGCTTTCTGTCATAAATTTAAAGTGACCAAACCCAAGCTGAGATAACCTTGATGACATCAACAAGGTCCTTTATTCAAAGTTCGGAGAGTTCCCTCCAAAGCCACAGAAGGTATTAATCAACTGTTAATTACTGTGATTGCTAGTGTGATAAAGGTTTCTTTCTTGACTTTATATCTCCCCTATCTAGTCTTCCCACCACTCAAAGCGCTGTACACTACATGTCACCATTCACACACACATTCCTGCACTGATGGCAGAGGCGAGGTGCAAGGTGCCAACTGCAAATCAGCACTCTAAACTTTCATTCACGCACATTCACAAAACAATAGCACAACTTTCTGGAGCGTTTTGGGTTAGGAGTCTTGGCTCAAGGACACTTCGACATGCAGACTGGAGGAGTCGGCATCGAACCACCGATCTTTCAATTAGTGGCGACATGCTGAGTCACAACTGTCCTGTTAAAAGGGTAAAAAAAAGGGCAAAAACTGAATGTTTTGGTGTTCTTTTGGTAGAAAGAAATCTAACTAAAGAATAGTACCTTACATAGTTCACAGTAATGTCTGTGGAACATCTCGAGTGAAAGAGACATTGCTTTTCTAAAGACACTCATCTTGGGTTGAGTCAAGCAGCACAAACAAAACTAGAATTTCCCAGTAAAGGAGAAACATGTTTTAGCAGTTTGGGGCAAACTGACCCGTCAGACACGGTTCTAGACTCTTCCAAAACCCCACGAAGCCTTTTGTGCATCAGCCTGTGCTTACCTGCAGAGCAACTCCAGACGTGTAATAGCCCCACCCATCAACAGATGGCAGTGTTCTGTCTGTGATGGTGAAGGGGAAGAGAGGCGGCAGCTGCACGGCAGACCCCTGCAAAGACGGAGGCTGCTGTAACGATGGATCTAACCTTGGGAGGCGATTGTTAGGCTGCAGAATGAGCCGGAGAAGTAGAGTGTTGGGCGGAGCTGTTCCTTCTCCCCACAGAGCTCCAGATTAACATCATTTTACATTTATATTACAGGCGTTTAGCAGATGCCTTCATCTGCTGTGACAAGCTGCTAGTTCGCCAACTAATAGGAGGGAGAATGTGGATGCCATCGCACTCAGACAGTTGGAGTTTTGTCCAGTCCTCATATTTAATCTATTCATCAGTAAAGGCAGAAAATAATGATCTTGTTAACAAAGAAGACAAACGAGAGGGCAGAGAGCAGTAGAAGGGGCTTAAGACAGAGGTGGGAGGATGAAGAGGTAGGGGCCAGGGGAAAAAAAAGAGGAGAGGGGAAATGAGGAGGAAATGGGAGCAAAAGACAAAGACAGAAGCAGGGAGAAGTAAGAGGGAGGATGCTGCAGATTGGGAATGCCAGGGAAAAGGTCAGCTGCCTCTTCAGCACTTTGATAAACCGAGGGAAATGGTGGCCTGGATAAACCCTCCTTTGTCTTTATTTACTGACATGTCGAGGGTTTTCACCGTCGGCTCTATAAATGAGCTCCGTGGGGCAGAGAGACTTGGTGTACAGTCATGTGGTAGCGAGCTGCTGTGTCAGCACTGGTTTCCCTCACACATTTTAGGAAGTGGTTGTGTGCAGGTGTTTGGTAGTCAAATTAAAGACTATTTTCTTTCTTTTAGATCTTCTTAATGATATTTTAAGGATGTGACTGATTTGAACACTAACAGACCATTCCATAGATATAGGAGTAGAACAGACATTCCCATTCAAATCAAATCTAGCAGGATGGTCAGAGCGGCCACCATTTGTATGTACCGTTGCCACTGCGACCGCTGTAGCGGAGTAACTGGCTTGTAAACTAAATCGACTAACAAGAAATCACTGACTCACTGAGGTGAGTTTTTTGATAACGAGCAGTGTGGTAATGGTATAATAAAAGCACAGCAAGCAAGAGTAAATTAGTCAAATTTAACAACGTAATGCTTCATCCGCAAGTCACAGTGTAGGAAAACACACTGTTATTAGCCAGATGAGTGACCACTGTTTCTGTAGCATTAAAGCATGGTGGAAATAGCTAGCTACCTAGCTAACTAGCCGACCAACTAACAACAATCGCCGTTGTCTTTTGTACTAGTCAAATGACCACGGAAAACAGTTCAATGTCCGTTGTACTCCTATTTTAAAATAATATTTATAATTTGTGTCAGAAATATACTACAACTGTCATTGTAACTGAAGAGGCTACACATAACAGGCTGAAAATATACTTTTTGTACATTTGCTTTCTTGCAAAGTGTTAAGAACACCACTATGTAATATATAACTTAAGCCAGTAGGTATTTAGGTAGCTTAGCATAAAGCTAAACAGCTAGCCTTACTTTTATCAAAGGGAAAAAAAAAAAAACCTACCAGTACCACTAAAGCTCAATAATTAAAATTGTATGTCTCATTTGATCGGTACAAAAACTTAACTGTAAAAATAACTGGGTGTAACTGGGCTTATGTGTGGGACTATTCCTTGGCCGTGTGCAGCGACCACCTGGAGGTTGCATGTTTAACGCCTCCAAAGAACCGAGAGCCGCTCCATCGCTGCTCAGGGAAAGAGACAGCAGGGGGAGAAATGGACTTTTGCACATTCTGAATACGCAACAGTAATCCACCATGTGCACACACAGAGAGTGCACATCATTTGTGCCTTTTTGAGCAGTTAAGCTCATTTGAATCAATTACTGACCAGAGCTCGTTTCTCTGCACTTCTTTATCCTTCGTCACGACTCACTACTTCTGCTCCTGCTGCTCAGACTAACATTACCGCCCACTATCAGCAGCACCCACTCACCGCGTACTGAAAGCCCATCGTAAATATTTGGTTGATTCCAGCAGTAACCACAGTCCATCCAATCCCCCCCCCCCCCCCCCCCCAGTATGATAACATAATGCTGAAAAATGCTTATGATAGGGTCTCCTAGTGGCTCAGCTGCCTGCTGCCAAAACCACATACTCAAACTCAAACCTTGGTACAAAAAAAGTGTGGCTTACGCTGAACTCTTCTGCTGACTTTCCATTGCGGAACAATTCCATAACTACTCAACTGTCATAAAAGGTGAGAAGGAGACACTTCCTGCTCATGTCTGCTGTGACTGCATGTTAATGAGGATGGGAGGTCACTTGGCCAACAAATCAAATCGATCAACACACACAACAAACCAAACAGGTCTGTGGTTCAGTTCCTCAGTACTGAAAAAAAGTTCCTTCTTATGTCTGCTTGTCTCACTGCACATATGATGCACCAAAGAAAACTTTTAATAATGAATGTGTTCATAAAACAAACACATTTTGAGTTAATATGTGCAAAGGTCTGTATTCAAATAAAATTAGTACATGTGTGGAAAATATGCATTTGTTTTGTACCCGACACATCAAAGCTGAAGGTTTAGCAGCCAGCAAATCAGCCAAACTCTGTACAGACTGCAGTCTCTAACTGATTATGTTGAAGGAACATTGACGCAAGAGGAAGAGGAATTGAGGAAAGCCAAACACATCACGTCTGCTTCAAACAGGATGATAATATGAAGACCTTTGACTTTACAAATGCTTATCTTCAAGGGAAGATGGTACTAAGGGACATCACAGGCTCTTTTTCAATTCTGTTTCTCAAGTTTTGACAGTATCGAGCGGCAAATTGAAGAAAGCAACATGAATTGAAACCCTTTGTCACTCCTCTTCTGCCTCTGTTCTGCCCTTTTACTCGAGAAGGCGAGGTGCCAGACTGGAGATCCGTTTTAGCTGGAGGAGGGAACAAAATTTAACATATTCACCTCTTTTTAAGACCAAAGGAAATGCAGAATGGTAAGAGAGCTGAAACCAGAGCAATCGCCCTACTGGTTGCCACCGTTCACCAAAAACATATTCCCAGCTCAAGCTGGCTGAAACGAGGTTAGCTTCTGCACAGGCAGGACAATGCCTGGAAGACTCGTTTAGGTGTGTGTGTGTGTGTGTGTGTGTGTGTGTGTGTGTGTGTGTGTGTTTGTGGTCCCCAAGAAGGCTGCTGCACTACAGTGACAATCCCCCCACATAAAACATAAAAAGTGTACGTGCAAAAGGGGTGGAGCGGGTTAAAAGTGGACCCTTTCATGTAATTAACCCTGAGAGGTGAGCTGGTGTAATGGAGACGTCCCAATGTGACTCTTGCAGCTAATGAGACTTTTAACTACTCTGTAGCGACAGGGTCACCGCCGGCTGACCTCGCCCCCGTCAAGGAGACAAGGTTATGAAGGCGAAGGATGAAATACGAGACGTTTCTACCGGCAAAGTGTCTCACTGCATGCTGGGTAAGAGGTCAGAGGTTACAACAGCGAGAGAATCGCTCCATTACAGACCAGGCCTCGGGCCTGACGGCTAAATCCTCGTACACTACATTTGCCCTGAAGGTTTTAACAGGGAGGGAGGGAGAGAAAAAAAAAGGACAGATAGAGTTAGAGGTAATAAAGAGTTTTCCAGTCCGGTTTAGATGTGAGCCTGCGGCCACACCACTGCTGCTGTGGTCAGATGCTATTAAGGACACATAAGAGAGACGGATGGCCGCTGACAGGCCGAGGAAAGACCCGAGAGAAATGTCTCTGGTTTTCTTTGACGTCTCGGTGTTTCAGGAAGGTGGTGGTGGAGGCGGCGTGGGAGGGGGGGGAGGTTTACACGGGTAGAATTTACGCTGCGGTCTCCGTCAGGATCCAGAGTTCATGAACCGCCCCCTCCATCCTCCCTCCTCAACAAGCGGGTCTTTGTGTTGCCTTTAATTTGACAGGCGCTGCGTTTTCCCCCTACTGTTTGGCCGCTCGCTTTTGCGTGATTTCAACGAAAAGCCGAGAAAACACGTAGTTAACTTGTCAAGATTATGAGGCTTTCACAGCCACTATCAAGAAAAGAGTGGCTGAGAATTGCTAAAACAATAAAAAAAAAAAAAAGAAGTGCACTCTGATTGAGATTGCAGAGAGCCGCCTGGTAGGAGAGGAGAGAAATTCAGTATGTATAATTTATAGCAGCTCCACGCCATTGGAAAAAGAACCACTCAAATAGCATACCAATTAAGATATTTTCTCTGGTTTTTGGAGGCCCAGTGATTATTTGGGATAGAGGGGGTGCAGGGAGGCCTGTTCTGGTTTGGCCCGGAGGCCCTGCGTCAGGCCGGCAGTATGGAGATCCTCTGCTTTCGGCTCTCGTGACCGCGGGCCTCTCTGGTTACCTTGTGTAGAGCCGCCTCGCTTCCTGCATTTCTTATTCTGAGAGCCGCTTTGCCGTCTGTTTGTTTGTGTTTCTGGGTGTATGCGAGTTTGAGAAACGTTTGCAAAGTGCTGACGCGCATTTGACATTTTTCTGCCCAAACAAAGCTTTGCAGCAAGTGTGCGTCCATTAGAATTTGCAGGTCAACTCCATAGTCTGTTTAGCTTGAGACTGACAGTGATTGACAGTCACTGACACCATGCCTGACACATCTGGACTATCCAGACGTGCGGTAGCCTGAACAAATTAGGAGTGATCTCCAACAAGTGCTCCATTTATTTTAATCATCATTTGCATTATTCTCATTCCTGCTCCGGATCAGTGTCATTAAGGCTTGACACCACACTTGAGAGAGGCACAAATGAGAGGAATTAGAACTAAAGAGAACCAGTCCGGTTGGAACGCCAGGACATCGCAGAAAAGACAAGCTAAGTGGTGAAAGAGCCCAGAGGACAGCGTGTTATTTAGAGCTGGATCGTGGCCTGAAGGCATGGCACCAAGTCTACCTCAGAAACTGGGGCTCCCCGCACCCAGATTTTGAATTCCACACAAGCGGAGGGACAGATTATGTGCTTTTTTTGTTTCCAGTCCCTCTGCTTGAGCTCCAACCTGCTGGCTTCCGCTTTCCTGAAGAAAAAAAAAAGGCTGCCTGAGGGGACAGCGACAGACTGCCGCCCCGCGTTACACTTGGCTCCGTCGTTTGGCGACTGGCACTGCCAATCTGGGCCCCGTCACGGGACCCACCTTGAGAAAGAAGCCACCCGCTGCGTGGCGCAGATGGGATGCCACGGACCTGGCATGCTCCCTTTGGTTCATTGATTCATGTTGACCTTATGATATTTTTACAACAGAAGGGGAATGGAGCTAGAATTCATTCATGAGAAATCTTTCACATTGACGGAACAAAAAAAGGCTCTACAGTTCTCTGCTGCCAGAAGTGAGAACAAATGGCCTGTCGAGACTACACTACGTTGGTTCTGTTATAAACTGCATTCAGTATGAGTATGAGTATAACTTAGGACGAATGCACTTGAAGACACTGCTGTGCTGCAGCTACAGGTTTCTTATTGCTGCAGGGAGAATCGCTTCCAGTCCAACCAGGATGGAGGTTGTTGATTCCCCTCCCACGCCACTATTTTTGGAAAAGGGACGTTTCGCACACAAGGTGCCTGAGCTCGTGTTGCAAAAAGCCAAAACAGGACGAAGCTACCTTTAAAAAAAACCTTAAAAACAGACGCCAAAAAAAGAATGATGGGAGCGACACAAAGGGTTGAATGCTGACAAAGAGGTACTGCTCTGAGATGGACTCAGCCTGACGTGATAACACAATGGGATGTAAGAAAAAAGGACTGGAAACAACAATTTCCAATTTTACCCCGACAGCGTGTGACAATGTGCTGCCTCATTACGGCAGCAAGGGGTGCATAGAACTTCCAGGAAACATCAGGAAAAGGTGGCTTTGTAGAGGTTGGAGTAAATCAAGCTGGGAAACCTTATTGCTGCCTCAAACAACATCTGAAGGTTCCACCCAGAGCTGATCAGTGGCCAACGTCAGCGTGGCTTAGCAGCTACTTGCTATGAATGAGCTTAACAGCATGAATATGAGGGAGAGTGGTGCGCAAAACAGCACTCAATCGAATCCTCGTGGATGAATTACATTCGCGTTAAAAACACATCAGCGTGTTCAGAAACAAAGAGCTGACCTCGGTGCTGCAGCAGCAGCAATATCTGTGAATGGTTAGCAAACATCCCAAAATCCATTTGGATTCCATTTGCAAAGCACCTTGTGTTTAAACACAACTTTTTCAAGGAATGAGGTGAATAAGGAATTAAATACAGTTTAAATTCAGGATGAGCATCAGACTATTTTTGCACTGGAGTAACAGGGATATCCAAGCTCTGAGAAATAAGAATTGATTTCAGAGAATTAACTGAATTATAACAGCATCTATCTATCAGTATCAGTATCCGTATCCCTCAGTGGACTGCAGCTTCATCCCTGAGTGGAGGTCTGGAATAATCAAGGTTTTGCCAAATTCAGGTATTCAAAGATGAGGAATGGTGTATCAGGAGTCCGTTTTATTCTCATTTGGTTTTGCTGATAAAGTTTTTCCGCTATAAATTACTGTAAAGGGCTGGCTGAAGTTCACTGTGAGATATTTAATCTGAGGAAGGGGTACTAACTTGTGAGCCGGGAAAATAGATCTTGCAGCGAGGACAAGAAACAAAGCACAAGGCTCAAATGGTCACCAGTAGAGTGTATCCATTGTCCACGCCCACTTTGTCCGGCGAGACAGAAAATGAGGAACGACCGATCATTTTACACCACACTCCCGAGCGGGGGAGACAGGGGGCAGAAATAAGTGGGAGGTAACTGTAGGAAATGCACGACCGCAGACCTGCCCTACCCCTGATTTATCCCCCTGTTCTTTCTGCAGGGCTATTACGGGTAAGACAATATTTTCATATTGTTTCATTAAACACTATGTGGCCTTATTTATTGCCATCTCCCCAGACAGCTATAGCGTACCTGCAGCGGTGGTTTGCAGCCCCTGACCGGACTGAAAAGGCCCATTGAAGGTCCATTCCATGAAATATGGAGCTGTCAGAGAGTGCCCCCCCCCCCCCCCCCCACGGAGGGACACTGCACGCAAGTGTGCGTGTGTGTGTCCACATGTGGTATAAATGTGTCTTTTTTCACAAGCGATTTGTGTCAGGTTACAACAAGTGTGTTTTGTAGCTACAATGTGTGCATTTGTGTCACTTTATGTCAATTTACTGTTGGAGTGCCTTGGTATCTAGGTGTTACAGTGCCACACTACAGCACTGTCCTTGGTTCCATTCTAGCCTAGGGACCTTTGTTGCATGTCATACCCCTTCTACACTGTCATCTGTCTGATAAAGGCAAACTAATTGAATGTATACTAAATTGTTGTCTGTGGAGTGTGTGTGTGTGTGTGTGTGTGTGTGTGTGTGTGTGTGTGTGTGTGTGTGTGTGTGTGTGTGTTTGTGTGTGTCATTTAGTCACTATATGCTCCCTGTAGCAGCTTTGTTTACATGGTCCTACCCACTGCAAGCTAACAGGGTGTCTGAGCATCTTGAGACACTTTTCATCTCTCGCGCTGCCTCTGGATATTCACACACACGAACACACACACACACACACACACACACACACACACAAATTGAAATTGACATCCTGTTGTGCCAATAGTCATGGTACTTTAAAAGACTAGGGATACACCAATTTGCGCCGAAAATGACCCAACTAAGTAACACTGGACTGGTTGGTCGTGATGGTTCCACATTAATGGCATTATAAAATTCTGTGTTTCGGCTACCAATAACATTCATTAAAAAAAGGAAATGGGTGTGCCCCACAATCAGACCGAGTGAGGAAATTAACTTGACTATATCACACACCATACTATTCCACCTCGTGCCTCCAGTGGGCCTTGTCATACTGTAGATTATCTATGTCTCTAGCAGAGCAGCACATCATATAGAAAAGCAGAAAGAGGTGGAGGGAATGTTTGATAAAAGTGTTGCTTGATACGCAACGCTGAAATATCAAGACAAAGACTGACAACTTTAGAGGACTCTGATGGCCTCTGCATCTGGGACAATCCAATCTGTCAATCTATGAAAAGTGAGTGGGGTTTGAATGGGATACTTTGTGTTACACTAACATCCTGCCGCCATGCCAAGACACGTTGTAGGGTAGTCCTTTGGCAGACCCTTGGACTCATATGTCGGCCTCAAGGTCTGGGACCGCTTCCCACAACAACAACAAAACAAAAAAAACGAGACCAAGACGTTATGAGTGACTGGAACTGAATTATAACCCGTAAAGACATAGTTTATGATATCACATAACACATGTCTGGTTTGGACTGACATCTGAATGTTTAAAAAAGAAAGAAACATTTTCCATTGAGGCATAAAAGGCCATGAGAACACACAATGGAAACCAGTGGGAATCAAACCTCCAAACCTGGCAGAGTTAGCGCCAATCAATGGGTTTAAAGCGACCAATAGCACGAGAGCTACAGTCCCCAGTGAAAGGACTGATCCTGAATGACAGCCGACTGAATCAACATGGGGTGTTTACTAGTGTGCTGATGAGACAGCTGCAGCAGGGAGAGAGGTGGGGAAAAAAATTACAACTTTGCCTTTCTGTGTGTTTGTAAGTGTGTGTTTGTCATAATCTACCATTCACAGCAGCAGGGTGAGAGGCTTTAGAGAGCTCATATCAGATCAAAGAACGGGGAGTCAGTGGGGGCTGTTGATGCTTACTCATTAGTTAGCTGGAGAGGAGGAGATGAAAAGGAAGGGTGGGGGGTGAAGAAGAGAGAGGAGGGGGGACATCGGGAGAAGAAGCTGGTTTATGAGAGACAGAGACAGATGGAGAACTGGTGTGTGTTAAAGTAATTGTGTGTGTGTAAAAAAAAAAAGTGGGAAGAAGAGGAGCTTTCGGAGTGTGTATATATGTGTCTCTGAAAAACTCAAACATTCAATAAGTTCCTGCATCTGCAAAGAAAATCCAAATCCCTCTCTGCATGTTCACACACAAACTAAATGCTTTTTGTCACTGTGGAGCTATTGCATTGACTGGCATCACTTCCCTGGACACTCACCCTAGCGTTAATGTTTCCGAGCACCAGAGTCCCTTTAGAAAACCTCTAATTTTACTGCAGTGGGGTCTGACAATCTGACCCGCTCAGTCCTGGTCCTGCATCTCCTGTGCCTCACTTCCCTTCCCAACAGTACTGCCTGGGTCTCCAGCAGCGTGGTGTCGGTGGAGGAGGAGGCGCTGCTGCCGGGCGCTGAGCGCTCCACCTCCTGCTGGAGCTCCGACTACAGGTTTAATCTGGGTCTGTCTGCTGGTCTCTGCCGGAGGCCTGGCTGGAGTCTGAGCTGAAGGAGTTTCAGGTGGCACCGATGACAAGCATTTAGAATAACTATTTAGAAATAGACAATCTTCTAGCTGATGGTCTCACTTACTTATGTATATCATAAAGTCAATATTACATTTTGACTGCTTCATACTTAAACCATAACCACGACACTCCTAACCCTAACCTTGACTTCAACCCAAACCAAATACCAAGTCAAGACCCTGAAATTTAAATGTTTAACCACGTTTTGTCCCCAAATGGCAATGTCCGTGAGCACTGACATGTTTACAACTCCAAAACATGATTAATACAACCACACACACACACACACACACACACACACACACACACAGTCTTACCCAGCTTCTCTCTTACATACACACTCATTGATGAAAAGCGTACATCTTCACATGCACTAGTCTACAATGTAAATGCCTCCAGTGTTACATGCTAGGCAGATTAGGTGCAATGTGATGGCGAGGCAGAGTGAGGGACAAAGGGAGAGAGTGAGAGAGACTGGTGAGATGTGAGAGGGAGTTGGTGGGGTTGAAGTGAGGAGCTTGTCTCACTTTGGCCCTGTCTCTACAGATCAGGAGACGCAGACGGTAGGACAACCAGGGGAGGCAAAGACCCTGTCAGGACCACTAACTCTCATCCGGTCAAAGGGAGGAGAGAGGAGTAAGGAAGGGGGGAGACACTTGTACGTGGAAAATGAACTCCTCTGTGACACAGAGTATCTTTGAGTTTCATAGAGCCGTGTTAACACTTTTTAATGCCGCAAGGGACTGACGTTAAGGCCAATTTAACCGCTAAGAATATAATTTTTTTTTCAAATTTTCCAGCTGTTTTTTGTACATTCCAGGGAATGAAAGAGTGTTTTCAATTGATGTTTCAGGTTCTATAAGGACCAATGGACAACCTGCTGCAGAGGGAGACATGGGGTGAACGGCCGTGCAGGAAACAGACTTTGCGCCTGCTGGGCTTGGGAGATGAGAACTGGTTTCTTTTCTCATCTACCTGCTCACCTGTATGTCTGATCCTCTTTCTTTTTGCCTGTCTGTCTGTCTATCCATCGTCCCTTTCCTGTCCATGTCTGCTTGAGTATTTTTCTTTTCCTCTAACGCGCATCCTTTATATGCACGCACCAAAAATAAATGTGGGTGGGTCACCTTCACGCTGCCCACAGGTGATGTGCGGCTGACATTTCATCAAACTTGTGGCTGAAGAAAGTCGTCATAAACTCTGCCCGGCACTCCTCTGATTGCAGCAAAGGTTGCAAAGTGTTGGTTGTCAGCTGGCCCGTTGCATGCGGTCATGCTCAATCGTACGTCGTAATATGTACGTTGCCTTTGTGTAGCTTGAGGAGGAAATAGCAGGTGCCAACAACTTTAGATTAATTGGTTTCATATATTTCCATATGTGGCCCTTCAATCTGGTCTGCTGAGGCTGCTATCTCTTCTTCTACGATGGATTCTCCCATAACGATTGTAAGTAAAACCTTCAAATATTCAATGACGATGTTGTGAAACTCAAGGCTATTACAAGTGCAAGGTGCATTACTGATAGATGTGTGATAGACTGTTTATAGGAAAAGTCTTGGGTTCAAGGCTGTAATGTCTGTTTATAGCAACAGTAAAGTGACAAAACCATGGTTTGTCCTTGGTTTCTTACTAGCTGTGGAGCTGACAATGGAATGTCTGTCTTGACTGAAATCAACAAGGTTCATCTCCTGGTGTGCTTAGCAATTTAGTCATCATTAAAGGGACAGTTCGGGTGTTTTTAAGTGGGAATGTATGAGGAACTCATCCATTCAGATGGGAAACTGAACTGAAACTTATCTCTGCTCTCCTCAAAGCTACAAAACAGTATAGATAAGTTTAACTTTCACTTCAGTTCCAGTCAGACAATATTCAAAATATAGCATACAATTAAACTGGTGTAAAATATGTTTTGCGGTTGCCCCCGTCCACAGCTCTGCTCATAAGATATTGGAGACTTTGTGTCTAAAGGTGATATTTTGGGGTCATGATGGACCAAAAAAAAAGCTATTCATTCTTTGGGGAATATCAATGTGCTTGTGTGGACAGATAATTCACCAGTTATATTTTGATCATTTATGAGAAAAAGTGAAACTGAAGCATCCTCTGGGGACCCTGAATATTACACTAAATGTCATGGTAGTGTGGTGAGTAGCTGTTGACATACTTTGCTGTAAACCAAGGTATCGATCAAACTACTTCTCTCTTGATACCAATTTTTCTACTCTGGGTATCATCTGTGGTGGTTTTCCCCACATTTTCAAAGACTCAATCAGAATCATTTTGGTGGCCCTCTGCGACCAAACGAATGTAACTTCTTGAAAAAAATTTAAATTCTTGTAATGACATTGAAAAAGAAAATATTTGATATGGCTCAGTCACATCGTTGCCAACTCCCAATCCACTTAATAAGGTCTGACCGAATGACTGACCAACGGAAAGCACCAGCCATAATACTAGCAAGGACTCAATTTGCTCCATAAACTCTCAGATCAACCTTGATCCCCTTCACTCGTGAGGATGGTTGTTAAATGATTCTTTTATTGAGTCATTCAGGCACTTGAACCTCACAAGGGCAAGAGACATGCGCACAAACGCAGTCAACAGCACACACTTGCTGACTGACTGCTATGGCACTAATCCTATGTCTCACAGAGGCGTAACTACTCTAATACTACTATGGATTTACTAATATATGTGACAAGGTAATTAAGAGTAGAGGGGGGAGTCTATTCGCTTCCACGGCACGCTTTAACCTTGATGAGCTCCACTGCTAATGAACTGCGCTGGGGAGAAGACTGGCGACTTCTCACTACCAATCTTGGAATCACTCCAAAAATCCACTTTCAAACCACACCGCTTACCCGAGGTGTTGTTTCTAAACTGGCACGATCCGGGGTGGAGTTTTTGTCAAACGGTCGGCTCTTGGGGTAAAGAAAAGAGAGGCATTCATCAGAGGACTCTCCCAGGGTAATTAAGGACATTTGAGTTGCAGGGGGTTTGAAGTTAGTGCTGGTGAAGAGGGGACAGTGAAGCCAGGGGGAAAGATTTATGCTCATTGATCGAGGTTCAGCGACAGGTCAGCTTGCGGTACCTGGGGGAAAGTGTGATAAAAGGGAAGGTACTCTACAGCTGCATGCCCCTCTGAGGTCCCATGATCCACTTTGCTCATGTGAGATGCAGCCTGACGGAGGTGTTTCATCATTGTGCTTTTCAGAGCTACGTTAGGTCAGTTCAGCCGTGGTTCAGATGCAGTTTCTCAAAGCTTTAACTGTTTCAATGTGGATGTCGTTGAACAGATCTACAGGCAAGCGGATCCTCAACACTTTTAAAGTTCTTTAATATCGTTGTACTGTAGAACAACTTACATTGCAACAAATTCACCGGCTACTGCTCTAATTCAATGCACACTATAACTTCCACTGAAATGAATCGATGTGTTTGATAGTTGGGTTTATATCTGAAAGGATGTGTCTCAGCCTACGAATCATATTTTTAGCGCCAAAAACTAAGCTAAGGAAAACAGTTTGGATGTTGCTGTGTGTTTTATCATTTTCATTGATAATTTCAATAACTCCCATTTTATAACACTGCCAGTCGTCATGGTGTTTGTGGATAAAAATGCAGTCGGGCATCCAGCTTGCTCCCTGATCTTTCTGGTGCATACACATCCAACACGCTGCATTAATGAGGGCCGCTTGGTGACTAAGAGCTGTGTGTGTCAGACCTGTAAGAGACATGCGAGCTGTCCATGCAAAGTGTGGAGGGGTAGGCTCCAGCCCTCTGCAACCATGCACAGGATTAGTCTGTACAGAAAATTGATGGATGGATGGATGAATGAAATCTGCCTTTGAATTTACACACCTTAATAAAACTGCATGAATGCGCGGAACTCTAGCTGTGTTAATTGGCTTATGCACATACTGATTAAAAGCTTAATTAAGTAATTTAGTCAGACTAGTTTTTACATGACAATTTTCATGGGTGAAAAATTACCTTAATCCAATTCTAATCAAACTATTAGTGTGTGTGTGTGTGTGTGTGTGTGTGTGTGTGTGTGTGTGTGTGTGTGTGTGTGTGTGTGTGTGTGTGTGTGTGTGTGTGTGTGTAAATGTAAATGATTGCAATGGCTTAAATGTAATCTTAGAAATACACAATTTCACATGAAAAGACAATGTACATGGGTTGTCCACAATATGATATCAGTAACTAGGGCTGGGTATAAGTTAGAATACCAGTAATAATACCAGTACCCTTAAAGTGATACTGATACCAATAGAGCACTTCATCCAATACTCATATGAATGGAAGCTGTGTGTGTGTCCCACGGGCTAGGTAATCGCTGCAGCACTGCACAGCGCTCATTACAGATGCTACAGTAGTGGGCACATCACATGTCGCATTAAATTGAAGAACACTTGCTGTGATTAGCTGAACCAAAAAAATAGGCTTTTTTTCTAAATCTGGGCACAAAAAGGATCGATTGCAGATATCGTTTGACTGGAGAGGTTTATGTAGTGGGTTATTTCGGTCGATACCTTAAAAAGGTATCGAGTACCGATACCCAGCCCTAGCAAGCACACCCAAGGTCACGACTCTTTTTCAGAGCCTTTTCTAAACGTAGTGAGAGCATAAATAGGATCACCTTACAGTTTATAATGGTGTCCTGTACAGTGACAGACAAACTGAGGCCACAGTTGAATCATCACCTTTTTGAAACAATCAAATATATTAAAAAGAAAAAGGCCCATGAAGATAATATACTTGAAATTGTTTGTTGGACTGTATTGCTTGCTGCTACTCTTGTGTCCACCACCATTACAGGTGAGATCATGTAGTCAACACACTTGCTAATGGATTGACATTTCTGCTCAAGGAGTGTCATTTTCCTCTCAAGTGCCACAGCAGGCCCATTTTCCAGGTGAGCTCCACTGAGCACCATGAAAGTTCTCCTGATTACTCACATGGTTGACTTTTTTCCTCCGGCATGCTGCTGTGCTAAACATGACCCCCCCCACCCACCATTCAGCATCAGCATTTTTCCCCTGCCAACTCTGCTTACAACCAGAAAGCTCCTCCTCGCTGATCTCTGCTGCACGACTTGAATCACATCTCTTGTTGTTGTTCAGTAGTAGTAGTAGCGGCAAGCATTTGAGGGTAAACAGCTGAGGCAGACACGCTGCCCCCCCCACCCCACCCCCCCACCCCCACCCGGACATATATACGCCCTGTTCCCCAACTGTTCACCTCCCCCCCTCGTCATGAATATTAATCACCTTACAAGCATGACATTAACCTTCTCGTACGGCAAGCAGCCGTCACATCCTCTCATGTGTGACCTGTGATCTATCCTGCACGTGGTTAATTTGGGGTGGCAGAGGGTGCCCCCCCTGCTGAATCGAGGGAGGGGGGTTGAACAACGAGGCGTGAGACAGGTCCCTTGGCGCCCACCTGGAGATTAAGCGCTGAAGCGAAATGCAGACGGAAAGCAGAAGGTTAGCCCTGACACGCTTGGAATAACACAACCTGCGCTCCAAATACCTCGGTGAAAAGAGATTGCGTCAAAGGTGGCGTGCCAACAACTGCCGCATGGCTTCACTGTGTAATATATAAATGTCTCAAGAGCATCAAGTAAATTCTGCATATGAGCTTATCTGGAGCGACTTATTCATTGTAATGCCAGGCAATAGAATAAGCTCCAATTCCAGGCTTACAACAGCCGATAGGAGCACAAAGGTTAAGATTCATAATCCTCTCGCAACATTCACACAGAGGTAGAGGGATTACATAAGAGACCTAAATCGGGAAAACAAAACAAGAGCATGTAAAAGGCAACAACATCGAAGGTGGGGATGTGATTCAGCCGCGAGAGGATGAACTGACAGTTTTTGTTGGAACAGCTGGGAGCGGAGGAACAAGGTGACTCCCTTCAGGGTTTAAACAACCGAACCCTCAGAGGAGCCGGGAAGCCAAACTTGTCTAAACTTCGCTTGCTCTGCGACAGAGGTCGGAAGTAACTGCTGCTCACAGAGCCCCTGGGAAACGAACGCAGACCGCTGGGTGATGATGAGCCCAATTGAATGCAGATTGCACTAATTGCGCTGCAGCGGGGTGGATTAATCACTGTTTGAGAGACCCGAGGTAAAGAGGTGAAAGCTGAATGGTTTGCAGGTGATAATGAGCGTCGGCACTTCACTTTCCGCAGAATAATACTCACATTTTCCACCACGTGAAACAAACAAATGAACAGGAGTTTGTCTATGCAACAACTCAAATACACAGAAGTCAGGAGTTTTTGAAATGTCAACTGATGAATATACAGTATTGAATCCTGTCACACACTCATTATTCTAACACGGAGAGCAGTTTCACAAAGTACTTTCTCTGTGGGCAAAGTCTGAATATGGATCCCAAACTGTGCGAGTAGTGACCATCTGGTGCATGCGGTGTGTTTCACCTACTCCACCTGCTAGTCAATCTCCATTTTTCTTGAATACGCTGCCTGCAAAGTGTCTCACTGCAACTTAAAACTCTGTTATGGGACAGTCATTAGTGATGTCTGTGGGAGAGATGTTTAATAATCAGGACATAGATGCATGGACTAATGTGATTCTTGTCAGACTCTTCAGGCTGCTCCCTTCGTCAATCTGTGGGGAGCAGAAGACAAACCAAATTCCCAGCGTGATACATCTGTGCTGTGTTTAGGGCCTTGAGTATTTAGAAAATAAAAGTAACGTTTAAAACGCCTCTGATAATTGGAATGGACTTTGTTGATTTACCCCTGATTTACCATTAAACTATTTTTTTATGTAGACTATATGTGAATCAGTAGATTCTTTCAACTGCATTCTGAGCCAAAGACAGAACAGTATTTCATCAGGAAACAAGTGGATTTGCTAATTAGCTCGGCTGAGAATTTTGCTAGTTTTGCAGATATTTGGTCATAATCAAGTATATTGACCAAGTAAAATCCCCTGTTTTGACCTGATGATGGCAACGGATAGTAAGGCACCAAAGCTATTAGGATTTATCCTCAGGAGGACATTAAAGAGACTAAATCAAAGATCTCAGTTTCGTTCTCTTTTGGCTGCACCCATGGTGAGAAGCGGTATTTATTTTTGGATTTTACTTCCCAGAGATACAAACACTGTCACCTCTCGCGGGAATGTTGCCACAGCCACCCAGTTGGTAATTCTGCAAATAAAAACGGGGGACCATGAATGCCTGTACTAAATTCCTTGCATCCAAAAAATATTTCAGTGTGGACCAAAGTGGTGGACTGAAAGACCAACAACAATGCCATCCCTAGAGCCAAGCTACTGGCAGGTCTAACATCAGCTGAGAAAAAAGAATTGTTTCACTGGTGTGCACCTGTGGTTTTGATAAAGCAGAGACAAAGACTTGGGTGGAGCTCAGAAGAGCTGCCTGGTTGTTGTGGTTCAGCAGAGATAAAAGTGAATAACCCACAGCCTAATGGAGAGGCTGCGTTTCCTGAAAGGTTGCATCACTTCCAGAGATTCTGTCATCCTCGAAGCTGCTGCATGAGGACAGAGCAGAGAGTCCTACTGACCTTGCAGACATGTCTTCATAAATACTCCGTACCTTTGATCAAACTGACAAAGAGGGAGCGTTGTACTCGCATGGCGGGGGAACAGGAACGGCAGCGGTATATTACTGGCTGTCATGTAACGGTTGCATTTTATGAGGAGCGTTTTTATATCGTTGTGCAGAACATACCTTGCTGCTTTCACTCTGCAAGGTCAAGATGCAAAACATGCGCAATATCCCTGCAGTTGCCTGAAACAAAATAAGTAGGCATCATCATCATGAATTATTAAACACTAGCGGTCTATCAAACCTCACCGGCTCCCCTGGAAAACTTTCTGACTAGTCCAACATGTAACGGAGACGCAGGTAAGTGTCTATTAGGAGGAGGAAGAGGGATATGAGGCTCAGAGATCTCCTTTTCCCCCTCTGGAGACTTGCAGGGTAGCGCCGTGCTTCACAGGAACCACAGGCGCTTTTAGCAGGAGGAGCGGTGTGCCATCCACCTGTCGCTCACAAGGCCGAGTCCCAGAGTGACCGCCACCTGCCCATGTTGTTTTTTCAAATCTGAAATCCCCCCCCTTACAGAATGCTTAATGCACATGGAGGCCGGCCAAAAAGACCATTTGCCCTGTTATGGATTCATGTGAGTCGTGTTTAGAGGGCAGGCGGTAGCTATACAGGTGAGCGGTTGTAATATGAAATTATGGTTTCGTTCTCTACCCTGAGGTGCCAGAAATGCATTAGCACAAGTGGGAGGGGGTATCTGTTTGTCCTACTACTCTACTTTTTCCTATCCCTTTCCTAGAAACTTTCCTAGTTTCTGTCTTAGTGTATATGTTAACCTTAAAGAAGTGAAACAAGTGCCAAGCTATTAGCAGACAAAAAGAAAGGCCAAGCCGTTAGTTATGACATATATGCTATCCTTCACATGAGTCGACAGTATCTGGCTGTCTTATAACTTCTGCACTACAATTAAACACAAGCCATGCTTGTCTGTGTCAGGGGACAATGGAGAAACAGAAAGCAAACAACACTCAAAGGTCAGCGCCCAGCGACATGAGGCAACGGCACGCAAGCGACAGATTGCAGAAAGATCTAATCACCAGATGGCCTTTCAGGAGCAAAACAAAGCAGCGCAGGCTAGAGGGATGGGTCGACTGCCTCGGTTAATATAAACTGCACAAGATAAATAGCTGTTTGACGCCGGCATTTTAGAAAAACGCCTCTGGCACTCACTTTGGCTCCCATAGGAACACTGGAGTGACAGCAGCCGAGATGATGATTCATGTCTAGAAACACTCTTGACAAGCTTGGAGAAAGTTAACAATCAAAAACTTCCCTCTAATTTAACAACTGCTCGGGAGGTGCCCTTGAGCAAGGCAGTTCAGTCTAAAATAATGGAAGACTGCGTCAGCTGTGTTCATCTTCGGAATGCAAAAGCAGTTCAACCATAAAATAGAGTTAAAAGATGTTTTAGAGAAGAAAAAAAAATCAATATTGCATTTTATTTTCCGATGGACTTTTCTTCTACTCTAAAATGTATTCATGGTGACCTCTGTTCTATTGTCTAAGAACAGGATGATTGATCTCTCATACGGTTTATACGTTAAAAAACTTACATTTCTCCCTGTCCTTCTCTGTTCAATCAGATCCTACACTGGTCTCCACCACGGTGCTCTGCAGAGAACTGCTGGCTGTTATGAGCAAGAATGGTATCTATAACAAGCTTGGATTTGATTCATATCTTGGCAAGAGAAAAAAAAATACAAACGCAAAATATTAAGGTTATTCAGTGAGACAGCAAATATTACTGTCATGATAAAATAGCCATTAAAGGTTATGATTCTCAGTTGAATTACATTCTACCATCCTCCAAATCCCTGAAGATTGTCCATCGACTAGTTGATTGCTGGCCTTTCCGCTCATAGACTGTTTTGCTGTAATGAGCTTCTTTGACCTGCTCTCTTGTCCCTTCATCAGAGCTATATAAGTTCCTTTGTGAGGGGCCCTTATCGTGCCAGTCAGCTCAGCATTGGATATCTTCTCTAATTAAATTGAAGCCAGCTTGGCAGGTGTCCGCATAATGAAAGACCAAGGGTTCCAGCTCATTTCCACCATGCTGGGGAAGCAGCGACTCATGAGGTTTGACTATTTGCATAATGAGCGCCGATTTGAGGACAGGACGATGTAGCTGGAGACCGCAGGTGAGAAAATGGGTGCGGAGCGATAAGGGACACAGCGCTGCACCTACACCAGCCACCAGCAGTGGACGGTAATTGGACTGAGCAAGTGCCAAGCGTAATTTTAGTGGGAGAGGAAGACGGGCGCGGCGAGGCTTGTCTATGGGGCTGCAGGCCTGTGGAAACAACCTGACTGACAAGCCACTCACAGATCCATTTCCCTGCCTGTCAGTCTGTGAACGGGGCACAGTGTCACACAGCACCTCAGTGACCCGTGGTGATCGTGTCCCAGTGTCAGAGCCAGTTGGCTGATTGTCATGTTGAAGCGAGCCTTCGTACCTTAAAAGTAGGGGGTGGATGGAGTAGTGAAAAATTTTACTCAAGTGAAAGTACTGTAACTTTGAATTAATATAAGTTAGTCAAAGGTGTTTGAATCCCTTGTTGTGGGGCGGCAAAGCTCAACATATAACAATTGTTCATGTTGTGAAAAAAGCACCAAAATTGGCAGATGTATTAATGAATATAGCAGTGGCAGGCCGTGCATTTTATACCTGGGCCTTCAGTGCTGTCCTACTAGTCATTATGACGCCACAGCTACAGTTATTATATGTTTCTAGGGGTGTAATAATACACGTATTCATATTAAACCATTCAGTACGAGGCTTATGAACCGAACAATACGTTTGAATAATACTAGTGCATTTGGAAAATGCAGAAGCTTAAATTGTGGGAAATATAATGTTTTCGGTGGACTGCGCGTAGGAGACCTGTGTGACCTTTTGAACCTGGAACAATAACAAAAACAGCTGAGGCACCGCATGTGTGTATATGACAACAAAGCATGACAAATCAACCCAGCAACACTGCAGCGCTAGAGCATGAGCCATTCATACTATTCATAAAAACGACACGATGGACAAATTAACACAGTAGTAACGCTACTGCAGATGTAAAAACACAAAAGCAGTTCACTTACCAAAGCTGCCTTTACAAAGTCCATCCTCGTTTCTTTGTCAACAAAGTCAGTAACTCCCAAATCCTTCTTCAGCCATTGAGTGTTAAAAAACAAAGCTAGGTAAAAAAGAAAAAGAATCTACACCAAGCAAAACCCTAAAAATGTCATAATTTCTTCCATATCTTTCAATTTGAACTCTTCTACTCCAACTAAGCTCTGGTGGCTACCTTAAGTTTTGTTTCACAATAGTCACATGATCGCCCACTGACCAATCACAGCGCACGCTGCAACTTACTGCAGCGCTGACCTCAATACTGAGCTGCACGTTAATGATGATGTACTTGTAGAATACGCCCAACAAGATCTGATTGGTTGAAGACTATGACAATCAACAATATCGTCCCCATTTACTTAAACTGTAAAGGCATTCACTTGTGAGTCTGAAGGCCTCTCTTCTTACCTAGAGACAGCATAGAGGTGAAAGCTGGTTGGATAAAAGCTCTACTTAAAACAAGCTGTGCTGGAAGCAGAGCTGCAGGCTGGAAGCAGAGAAATAGAGGAAGACAGTAGCTGCGCAATGAGAAAATAAGATAATGGGAAAAATATTTGTATACATTATAATACATGTAGTGTATTTATGAAAAAATATTAAATTATAAAATAGCTATAACTTTGTGATTCTGTTTAGGCCAGCAGAGAAGGCCTTGAAGGCCCTGATGGACCACCACTGGGATATAGTAAGAACCATCACAAACTCTGCCATTGGACCCACATGCAATAACGGACATAATCTAGATCCTAGTAACCTTGAGTACCAAGTCCTCACTCACAATGTAATGGCCTTCCACAAAGTCATTGGTCATTTTGTTATATTATACTTTTAATAGTGCCGTGAACCAGTAAAAACAGTTCTCTATTACTTTGTCAGATGGTCGATACTGGAGTAAACTTTTAATTTAGAAAAGTAGAGAGGCATGCATAAAGAGACCTGGCGTCTCATATAGTAACTTTAGTAGTAGTGGAATATTGATAGTAGTACAAGTGCTATCACCAGAAATAATTGTAGTAAATAGTAGTACCAGTTGTTCTAGTCAAATGTTTTAGTTCTAAATGACGGATCATTACCGGTTGTCGCCTCGTCAGGGTCACGTGACGCCGGTGGGTACGGGCAGAAACCTTTGTCCCCAGAGCTGAGGGGTTTCCTTTGCCAGTGTTGTCGTCTGACCGTTCACTGGAGGTCTGTATTGTGAAGTGCCCCCGTCTCCTATGCACACTTAAAATGCAGCGTGGTGAGTTTGTTCTTCCTGGCCACAACAGATAACCATCACAGTAGTGACAGTTGCAACTTTGCAGTTTATCTACCACGTTCTGGTGCAGACTGCAACTCATTATCTGTGCTTGGGTGGGAAAGTGCAGGCACAGAGGAATGACAAAAAAAATCTTAATTGCCTGCTTGTTTAGAAAGCATTAACGGTAGAGCCTCAGAGTACCAAAGCACCCCAGCTCATGAGATTGTACCCAAAGTATCTCCAGGATAATGAGTAGGAAACCAAAACAAAACAGCTCTTTCTCCTTTGTTGATGATTTTTGTCATGAATCAATATTGACATGGCTAAGAAGGCGACTAATCTATCTTCATGTGAGATTAAGTGTTTATCTTTAGTTTGTTTTTAAAAAAAGGACTTGTTAACTTTGAAATCACAGAAAGATTTATTAATTCTCTAAATAGCTGAATAGCCGAGTTAGCTCAATCTATTTTTGGCGGAGAAACAACATAACAGTTACAGAGGAAGAGGGAGCTGTATTCCCTGTCCAGATAAAAACACTTGTAGACTGTGTGTGGGTGTGAATGTCTACGATTTACGCTTTAACGGAGCACACACTCATCCCTTCCCTTGTAAAAACACATTGTCAGAGGGTCACATGTCAAGAATTCTTCATCGTTTGGCTTTCGTGTTGTTAGCTGTGGAGACTGAGATGTTTGTATCCACTATTTGCCGTAATGGAATAAATATACACCGCTGTAACACCTTGTAGTGGGATGTAGCTCGATCTTGTTTATACTGTGGGCAATTGGACTCATCCTTCTGTCTATTCGTCATTTATTTTAGTTGAAGAAGAAAGAGGTTCAGCAGTTAGCACAGTGGGGTTAGCGCTGTAGATGACAGCAGATAATAACACTGCTGGTGGACTGATTAATACACTTGGTATGCACAACAGAAGTGACTGTCAGCCGTGGCCCTGTGGTGCAGCAGCCTCAGGCAGTGTGAGGCTGTATGTATGGCTAGCCTAGCACTGAGCGGTGTGTGTGCAGAAAGTTGAGGCATGAGCCAACAGCCAAGGTCATATACATATATATGCCGTTGAATTAGTGGAGATGGCATTCGGTGCTAAATGATCTGCCCATTTAGCACCGAAAGTAGTCTACATCTCTGTAGACTACTACCCACAGTAGTCTACAGAGAGCTATGTTAGTCCTTTCACACGAAGACCTTTCTCAAATCTTTTGAACTTCTGATACCGAGACGAGTTCTTAAAGTGATTCCTCTGTCAATCTCAAAACTTTAAATAGTGCCACATGGTCAGCTCGCTCAGCTAATCAGGGATTGTGTTACATCCTTGCTGGATTTGCAAGGTTTTTGCCACACAGTCCTAGAGGTCACATGAAGTCAAAAGAGACAGCAAATAAGTAATGAAATGAGGAACCAATCGGTTAATGGAGACTGTCCTCCGAAGAGAAACACCCCCAAACGACATCAGTGTACATAGGACCATTATGGAGGATTTGGCAGCATCAAGGGGGGATGTTGCACCCGACTGAAACTTCTCAGATTTCCAAGTGTGTAAGAGGTCTATAGTGGCTGACACAAAAACACAAAAAGGTGTACTGGCACCTCTGCAGCTGCCATTCTAAACTCTGTACTTGGTCTGTGCAGGTCTCAAACCCCTGTTTCTCAAGGCCCCCACAGACTGAGCTACTGCGACCCCAAAAGCTGTTTCCCTTGTCTAAACCTGACCAAACCTTTACCAAGCCGTTGACATATCACAGAACTTATATACTTTTTAAGTTATTTGTAACGGTTTTAAATAGCACAGACAAAGTATGTTGTCCTGCTGATAGTGAGTCGTTCTGGAGGGCATTGACACACAACCTACATAAATATTTCATACTTAGATTCAATTAAAATGCTAATTAAAAAAAGGAGTCCCGCTTTTAATCTTTCTTTTTTAATTGTTTTTTAGAATTGTATTTGTGAATTCATTGAATCTTGTGCTTTATTGAGTTATCTATAAAGCTTTTTTTAAATTTATCTTTGTATTGAGGTACATAATTTTTCAAAGGCTATTATACTTTTAATGCCTCTTTTGTCCAGTAACATTTAAATGAATGTGCTGCTTTATAATTATTTTTCAGGCTCTTTGGGTCTCCCACAGACTCCTGTAGTTAACTCTGAGAAGCAATCTAAATGAGTAGGAAAAAAAGAGTGAATGGGACAGTTTAGAATGAACTCGTTCAGCTATGTATTAAAACACAATCATCATGTCCGTGTGTGAGTACGTATGCTCTCCAATCTCACTATGACCTGGGGTTTGAGTTCTGATGAAGCTTGTCTGAAGCTGTGATTCTGCTGGCTGTCAGGGGTGACTGAATATTTCTCATCTTTCAGAAATGTGCTTTCTACATCTCTCCTCCCACTGCTCTGGCAAACGAGCACATCCACAGCGGCAGAGATCAGCAGAAAGATGCTGCAGCTCTGTCTCCGTCTCGCTTGCTTTTTCTGTCTTTGTCTTCACCCGCGGCTCATCTTCCCCTCTGCACTCAACGGGTGGGAGGCAGAGATGTTCAAACCATTAGTCTGTTCTTAGTCACACTATCAAATTGATTGCAAACGGAGAGGAATTAGGGAGGAATTGAAATTACATCATCGCAGCATTTATCTCGGAGGCATTGCTATAGTGGAGGAAGCCAGATAGGAAATGTTCACTTTGGGACACCTCCATGGTATGGAATCAGAGGCGACACCGGGACACGCTGAGAGAATGTTAAATTAATTATCCTCCATTTATGAGGGGGGGAGGGGTTATCTCAAATCGGCTGAAAAACGGCAATGGAGAGAGTCTTGCAAAGCTCCAATGTGATTAATGGCTTGAAATGCTCACTGATTGCACAGGCTAAAATCTAACCAATTACTTTTCAATGCAAAAGGCTAAGACCTGATTTTTCTATCCAGTGATTATGAAGAAGACTCAGAGGACAAAGTGATGTAATGCTGTATGTCAAGAAGAATGGCTCGCTGTTAAATAAATATTAAAAATGCATGTAATACTCTTTGGTTTAATGAGATCTCCTCTGATAGATTGACCTATGATCATTTGGATTGGAAATGTTATACTTCATCCATCCATATCCATAATGGATATACTTTAGTAGTGTTATCTCATTATCTATGTTGGCCACAGAGGACATATATTATGGACTGTACGTTCATCTAAAGACAAGCAAGTGGCTTGAAGGCTGCTGGTTAAAACTATTGAGTAAATTGAGGTTGCTCTCCTGAACTGCCTTAAGCATGGACAGAGATTTTAAAGTCACCTTCAGCTTAGCCAAACTTATTTGGAAGAGAAGACAAAAGCTTGGTGTGAACCTCGACTGTGGTTGGGATAATCTGGCCGATCATGTGGCTGATCCTATTTTTTGCCCTAGCTGACAAAGTTGTTGTAGCAATGTCAGTGAGTTCCAAGAACTCAGGATTATTTTAGTTAGAAGAATATAACTAAGAAATAATGTCCAAAGCTATGAAGATGACACCACACTGTAATAAACCAGTATTTGTCTTTGTCTGTTTTGAGACATCATAAAAATCACTTCTGTGTTCAGAGAAATGTGACTCTACACATCTAAAATCACTGAAAAGCTACAACTCAAAAATGTATTTACACCAAAAGCATGTGATGGTACACTATAGTTTGTTTGAGATATTGTCAAGACAAACAAGGTACTTTTCATGACCTTTAACCTTTACAGCACACATACTGTAGCCGTTCTTTTTGTGCCATTGTAGGGCAGCATTCATCCCAGATAATACAAAGTGGCATTTAAGAGCCATTTTGTGAACAGCGGCAGTAGCACCGACCTCTCGGAACCCTTCCAATCATCCTGCAAACGGCGGGGCAGGAGGGACGGGGGTGCGGCTTTTTTGCTGGACAAATGAGAACAAACTGCGGAAGGACACAAAAGAGATCAAGAATGGCCCCTCTTACAGTGAACAGGACGGCGTCTGGCGCGGTAAATTGGATGCTCATTAAAGTCTAAATCAATGGGCGAAGTCAAGGACTGTGCAGTGTTACTATATCTCCCAAAAAATATCTGAGGTTATGATATCTCTCCCCGACTGTGTGAGTGAGAGCTTGGACCCACATGATCCCACTCGCACACGGAAAACAACTCGATCAAGATTGCTGCAGTTCTTCCTGTGGTATTACATAACCTAGTCTTGCGGTGCAGACTGGGGAGAAGTTTAGAGGAGAGGAAGTCGCTCTAAAGGAACGAGGCGCAGAGCCGAGCACAAAGAGGGGGGAAGAAGTAAACATCAGTGAACCCCACTGCCAAGGTGGCACCGCATCCCTTACCGGCTCTTTGTCCCGCTGAGCCTTCCAACCTGTTGACGAGATGCTGGTGAGCTGCTCCACGCGTCAAATCCCCTACACTTTATCTGTTTCGTGCTCGATGCAGTAGCAGTCACACAGACAGACAGAGAGACAGCTGTCTGTCATATAAAATAATCTCTCTTAGCAGCCAATCTCAAAAGAGCTATTTTTTGTGTTCGAAGTGATGGTCGGAGTTGCTGGAATTCTTCTTTTGTTCTTGCCAAGAGAACGTCATTTTAATCAACGTGTGCCATTATTGCCCAACACAATGAGAGGACTTTATGTTAGGAGGGGCCACAGTTACCAGTGAGGGAAACATTCCCTGTGCTTTGTGCCGCGAGGCAGGTGGGATTCACACAGAGACACACCAGGAATGTTGGAACTCCCGCGGAGGTCTTCAACGATTCCTCGGCACGTTTCCACTGAAGTTAACGTTCACTGATGTGGAGCGTAAACCGCAAAAGGAGCAGGAAGCTGCAGAGAGATGGACGGCAACGTGTGAAATACAGCTTCTTGTTGAAATATCGGTTCTGATTGTATGCTCGGGGAAAAGTTTTCAAGACACCACAACCACTGACACGAAGGTTGAACTTTCTGCAACTTTTTGTACCCCCCACGACGTCAAGGAGTTTAAACTCTGACAAGCTTGAGTTTGAGAGGGGTTTTTTCCAATTCTTGTCCTGAAAATTTCATGATGGAGCACAGCGCGGGCAACTGGTTGTTTCTCAAGGATGAGGGGTTTATTAGGCAACAAACTCGACAATATTCTGTGTATTTAAGCAACAAAAAAAAAACTGCACAGCAGAGCTTTTTATTCACTGAGCACATGCACTGTGTTGTAATTCATTTATCTCTTCAGTGTAATAGCCTGAGCCATTTGCATACATTAAGAAGAGAGACTCAACACATTTACTTTAGTCAGAAATGAATCTGGTGCATTGTATATATGAACCCAGTCTAAAACCTTATGACCTGGAACACATTAAATGGTCACCACAAAGTCTCAACACTGACATGAAAGATAGGTGGAACGTTCCTTGAACTTGAGCACGACCGACTGGTTTTAATAGTCTGAACACACACCGTTCCCGTGCACCTTGTGGCCTTTTTTTTATGTAATTAAGTCCAAAATGTATTCATTGACTCGACGTGTGAAGAAATGCAAAGGACATAGAAGGTTGAGCGTGGAAGGAGAGATCGAGCACAGAGGGAAGACGAGGGCACGATTCTCAAAAGAACCAGAGACAGAGGTTAAGGGTGATTGAACGAGAGCTGAAACAGAGACAGTGAGGTGTGTGTGTGTGTGTGTGTGTGTGTGTGTGTGTGTGTGTGTGTGTGTTAGGAGTGTGAGGAGTAGGAGCCTTGGATTATATAGAGCGAGGATTAACATATCGCCGCAGTCAAGGGATCAGTATGAAATTGCAAAGGTGTGCCTCTGTAATTTTCACTGCTGTCGGCCGAATCCTCTGGGGTGTGAAGTTTTCACCAGACACCTGGACCAAGATTTCCGGCTTGGCTCGCCACTTTCTTTCTATTTCTATTTCTACTCTGTTCTTCTCTACCCAGAGTGCACTGAATGTTTGGAGCTGTTCATCTCATCTATAGAAGTCACAATGTCACATCAACAAGATTAAATATATATATACTTGTATATAAAGGGTGTATTATCTTGTTAGATTTATTTGTTTGTATGTACAGTTTTTGATACCTAATTTGGGTAAATTAAATAATGTAATAATAATAATAAAAAAAACGTTAGAATAATTGATAAATTAGTCTTTATATTAATAGAGTAATCAAAACAACATTATATTTATAAGAAAAAAAAAGCTATCATTAGGTGCAGCCCTAGTATCATAATCTGTTCCACAAGCCTTGATGTTAGAAGCCCTGAAAACTATTTTTTTTAAGTTGATGCTGTGATGATTATTATTTGTTGGCTTTTTTTTTTAGACTTTTATTGAGAATCCGTTGAACAGTGTTTCAATGTATTGTTGTGTCGTTACATGCAATGCTAGTTTATGAGTTGTATGTTGGACACTTTAACCATGTTGCAGCCATTTCTTCTTGTGATAGTGTATAGAGGTAACGTCTTGGACAACTATCTGATCAAAAAGTGGGAATAATCTGTTTCTCCAAGACGAGTAACTACATCATCGCTGTGTTTGGAATGAAAAACGTGGCAGTACTTGACTCACTATAGAGATATCTGTCTCACCAAAACCAGATTCCCAAGCTCTATAGGTCACATGATTATCACCACACTCTCTATGTATTTGTAGTGTCTCCTGTCTGCTCATTCAATCAAGCTTTTCCAGCCAGGTAAGAACACTACCCTTTAAACTGAGGTGAGACCTGAAAACGTCTCATAGAACTCTGGTGTGAATCGTTTCCAGTGAGAAAGTTATCTGAGAGGACTACAGGAAATTATTCTGACAAACCTGCTTTGATGTGGAGACAGATGTGGACATGTCATGAGCGGCAGCTACTCATGTTGAACAAAGTGGAAGAATGCCTCCAGACTATTTGTGTGTTCTTAACTGTTACAGTATGAACACCAGGAAGATTACAGCCAGACACGGCAAAGCAGACGATTTCAACACGTGTCCGTCACATGGAAGCATTCTCGATCTCTCTTGAGCAAATGAGGGTTTTATTTATAGGCTGCGGTTTACTTGTAAGTGGACAGTTTGGGCCTAAACAAACAAAAAAGAAAAAAATGCACAAAGTGAACTTTTCCAGTCTCTTTTGTTCGGAACAAATTCAACTAGTTGCAGGTAGCCGCTGGTGAAAAAACAGCAAATCGGGTGGAACTGTGTAACCCAGCAGCCGCTGCAAATGGTTCTCTTGAAGGTTTGTTTACTTCGCGGTTCTCATTTTCCTTTTCTCTTCTATCACTTTGCTTTTTGCGGAGCTCTCTGCATTTGTCCTTGCACAGGTCGAGTGGCTCACTGTGCCTCTCTGCCAAAACACAGGCGTCACCGCGGATACCTGCGGGGGAAGGCTAATGAGGTGCCCTGCCAGTCCAGAACCTGGCTCCTCATCTGGCCTCTGCAGCAAGGGGACCAACGCACCTGTCGTAAACTACTGACAGGTTAACACAAATACAAAAGCCATTGTGGAAGTCACTTTCTTATTGTGGATTGTGTCATTAAACTACTGCTGCGCTTTAGTGACAACTGCAAAACAAACCTGGAACCGTGTTCATCTTTTATTTGGCTACAGAAGGCACATGGAATGGAACCTGCTATCACTGTCCAATTAATTGCTGTCTTTTCAGACATCAACAGCAACCTCATCTTAGTTACTAAAAGTTTCTCACGCCGCTTCCATATGACAAGCTAATCTATATGATTAACAGTCTTATATTTTGATGTACAGTATGATCTGCTTACAATCTAACCCTTTTATGGAGTGCCACTAATGATGTTATGTTCAGATTTTCTCACTGTTCAAATCCCCTCAGTCAGTGGGACTGGTAGTGGTGAGATTTATTCTGCTGTATCGAAGTAAAAAATAAAATCTTTAATTCTATCAAATTTTTGGGCAAAACCCCACAAGATTTGGACTAAAGTGCCAGTATAAAAAGCCTTATGGCTGTACTGGATTTTCCTGGCAGGTTTTACCAAATACCTGCTTTTTCTTTTCGACAGACACTGGTTTGATTCTATCAATAATCAGTATTGAAACTGTGTTTAGCACTTTAACTGCAATTTATGGTCAAACTAGAATTACTGCCACGTGGTTGTACGCCTGTTTACATCCACGTCCGTCCAAAATGTCATCACTTCGTTATTTTATCCTAATGATTATTTTCATGTGAATTCACGAGTTGGGGCCAAGAACATGTTTTATTGAAGTCATACAGATTTGTAGATCAAATTTGCAATTGCAAAGTGATGATTTGATGATGGATATTTGTAATTAATGTGATGTTTGAATGTATATAATTGTTTGTTAAATCTCTGTGTCGGACCCCAGGAAGACTAGCTGCAGGCCTGGTGTTCTGCCCTGAATATGTTTATATGTGTTTAAGTTAACTGCTGAAAAGTGTTTTCATTGTTTCATGCATAAATGGGTGTGGCGCTTTTATTTTGACACCTGTAATGAAGAAGGAAGTGAGAACCAGGAAGTAAAAAGTTGAGAGCTGTAAACTGCGCATGGTCGCAGCTGTGTGGGATCCCATGTTTAAACCACAGTAATCCTTCGTCTGTATTCCTCAGAAAGCAATGGCTGTAAGTGTTTTATGTTCTTCATGCGTTTAATGATTGAGAATGGTGACTTTTGTTAAGTAAATGTGAACATAAGGTTGTTTATATTTATCCGTTATTCATATTGCAGTCAATTAAGATGTTTTGTATTTTCTTTTCTAGTTTCCCTCCGATTCAACGTTGTCAACCTGATTTAATCTGTATGACATCAATAAAGGAGCAGGCACACTCGCATTCCTGGCTCTTGAAAAGGAGTTTGGCTGGCTGTTTATCTATGTTAACACTTTGGAAGTAAAACACAGAGAGAACAGTACACCTGGCTTAGCTAGTAGGGATCCTAAAAAACTAAGCTAAACTAATCTATGTGAAGCAGGTCGTAACGGTATACTTTGATCGCAGTAGTTGCAATGGTGATAAATAGGGCTGCAACAACGAATCGATTAAAATCGATTATTAAAAGCGTTGGCAACGAATTTCATTATTGATTCGTTGTGTCGCGCGATTATTACGCCACTCAATAAGACGCGGAGATGCAAACATGTTGGAGTCCTTGATGAGGAGGAAGGGAGTTCAACAGCAGGATAAGTCACTACAGAATCCTACTGTTGTTCCATTTTGAAGTGAGGAACGTAACGTCCCTCCAGTAGCTCTTCTGGTGCTGGTGTTTACTCATTATCCAGCTTGACAAGCATGACAAGTTAGCGTAGCTCGTTAATAACAGTAGTAAAGCAGGGGTGGTATAGTTTGCAAGACTAAAAACACGTTTTTATTCACTCGCCTTTTCCCCGCCAATTCATCGATTAATCGAAAAAATAATCAACAGATTAATCGATTATTAAAATAATCGTTAGTTGCAGCCCTAGTGATAAAGAACAATCATACTGTATATTACCTAGAAGTCAATATATATATATATATATATAAATAAAATTGAGCTTAAAAGGTTCAGTAATGACTTAGAATAGCAGTTTGACAAAAAAGCACAAGGTCCAATGTTTTGACACATTTTAACCAACTGTAGCTAGATCTTATCTTTATTTCTAGATGTTTAGATGTCTGTAAATCACTATAACAACGCTTACTGGCAAATAAAAAGGAATGAAACACACTTAAGATTAAAATGTAACCTAAAAAAGCTGAGCATAGTATTAGTGTTTGTCTTGGCACGTGTCAGTCACCGCACTCTCTGACAGCAGGTTAGCATTATTCACTCTTCCAGCTGAGTGCAGGTCTGTCACCCTCCACGGGAGAGCATGCTGGGAAGTGGGTCACTGTCAACACCGTCTGCCTCCTCCACATATGCTCCACCGGCACCCTGTCTACCCGGAGGAACTACATGACACTTCAACGAAGAACTAAAGAGACAAAGTGTGCAACCTCGCCACCAAAATCACCGCCGTTGGTTTTTTTTTGCGGAGTGGAGGTGCAGCAGAGATGACACGTGTGCCACTTCACTATTGTCATGTTTTTCCAGTGATAGGCCGCTGCGGCAGTGACTGGGAACATGTCTGACGATCCGGAGGCTGGTGAGTGAGACTGGACGTATGACGGTTTATCCAGCAGAGTCGATACTCGGGAGGCGAAGCGAGACCAGGTGCACTGTTGGAAGCAATCAGGGCAATAAAAAGTACTCCTGGGATCGATGTGTGTGTCCTCTGCTGGGAGTTCTGCAGCACGGCTGCAGAGAGAGTGCTGGATTAAAGGCGACAGTGTGGCCCCGTTGAGCACGACTTGCTTTTCTCAAGACTGGTAAATCGATGGTACTCAGCAAACCTGGCAACGTTTTTGTGAACTGCTGGCTGTGGCTGTGTTTGACACTTTAACCCTGTGTTCCTAGCAAATAATCAGTAATAATAAGATAAAAGTAAATACATGTACCTTGTGAGCATCTGACATTTTAATGCAGAGCAACATACAGACTTATCCTGCTAAAGGGCACTGAGCACATTTGAATCCTGTGTTCATTTAGTGACCAGAAGGGTCCTGCAATCTGACAGTAAAGAAGCACCGCCTTCTCCTTTAACAGGGGTCATTTCATGGCTTACTGCCCCACTTGCATTTCCTCTCGCAGCCAGGAACACCAGCCATTTGCACGGCTGATATAACAGGGCAACAAACGGCAATAACGACGCGGCAAATGCAATGAATTCGAAAAAAACATCAACATTTTTTTTCCGATTCCTCAGAGCAACCGTGTTTGCATCTCTATATGCTCGACGAGGACACTTTAAAAATATTTGATGGATAGTTTTATGGAAAGTGGACGCGTGTTAGGTATAGCCCAAATGAAAAACATTCGGAGACGTGGTAAATAGGACAATTAAGCAAACATTTTGTTCGGAATGTGTTGAATAATGCAGTGCTCTGGTTGTCGAGCTGAGGTCATTCTGTTGTTATTGTCACCACATGTGGTTGGTTTTGTTCCACTGCCAAGCATTGTTTTTTTTATTTACTTTATGTACTGTGCGGTTGAGAATTAAGTCAGAATGGTTCAGGAAAAAACTTGAGAAAGAGATGGGAGTAACTTTATCGAGTATAGTCTGCTGCTCACCATGTGGCCTACACCGCACAGGCTTAATGCTTTATGATTCATTACAATTGGCCGTCTGTTAGCACTGTGAGAGGTATGTATCTGTTAAATTAAAGAGGCCATTCATAATTCTGTTACATTCATCCCCTGCTATGCTCCCTCTGATGTGGCTCGCACAAAGTGTCCCACCTTTATAGGAAAATCGATGCATTAAATCAAATCCAACAAGGCTTCAAAAAAATGAAAACTATTTCCTGAATGTTCCTCGCAGCAGGTGTGTATCCTCTTCTCCGTTGGATAGCTTCTGGAATACGCTCTTCCTCCTGTCTTTCCAGTTTTACACTCAAGCATGGAAGTCTGGGATCTGCATAGAGGTATCTGACCTGGGAGAGATACAAAGGAAACTGACGAAGGATCTGTTTTCCATACAACCGCTGCCCGCTGTCATTTCCAAAGTGGATACTCTACATCTCCTAAAGCACATCTGTCAATGAAGCTATTTGATACAAAGTTAATGCACCGTCTTATTCCATATTTCATGGTTTGGCAGAAATCAATAACAGTAACATTTTTATTGATTTATAACATTTAGGGAAAGACTCCCAGACTCTTGTCGCGACAAGACTCTTGTCGCCATCTTCTGCCAAAGACTGAAAAGTTTTATCTTTTCCAAAACTTTCCGTCTTAGTTTACACCTTTTTTCCCATCTATTGTCACGTCTCCTAGTTTACTTTTGGTTTCACAGAGAGCTTCCTCCAGTCACTTCTCATAATATTCTCCAAGGAGCATCCGTCTCCCACAGTTCCTCCAGTGTCTGCCTTATGAAAAGTTGCTACTCTGTTGAACTCGCAGTGACACTTAATCGTGCTCACGTATTAATCCCACCCTGTCTGTGTTGTCAGCGTAATGCAGCGGTGGTTTCCTTTAAAAAAAACTGCTGCCCCGGACTTTCTCAGCTTTCCTCTCACAACTCTTTGAGAAGCGAGCGATTACTAAAACGAAGCCAGATGTTGGATGTGTCTGAGGTACCATTCTTGCTTGACTGATGCAAAGCTCTACCTTGAGCCAACTGGCATGTGGCATTTGAGGGAAGAGGTTCAATTTAGTATGAATAACCGGGCTTTAGTGGTAGATGAGCGGCGGTGGAGCAATCTCTGGGGTTGCCAATACACAGAGCAATTACTGTACACACATCTGTTGCTGTGGACTACCTGTCAGACTGCTAGGTTTGTTCACTAGTAAACGAGCAGTTGTTGGTCCTGATCCTCAGGACACAGAGCTGGGGTTCAATAAGTTCTACTATAGCATATTATCTGCCCTTGGTGTCTTTGCTGGAGAGCCCCCTACTGATGAAATGTGTGAAGTTAAAGAAAGGTGCCCCTCTAGTCCTCAGCAAGAGACAAGGGGCAAGCTAGAATCACAGGGCCCCCCGATGACCCATACAAGGATGCGTTGCCATAACAAACTTTCAGTGGATGTAAGCATGAACAGAGCAGAGTCTCTAATGGCAGTAAATCATTAGGAATTAGATCAAACCGTCCTTGGAGTCTTTTTCTGAGAAGCACCCATCATTTTTATTAAATTGATTTATTCAAAATTAAAACAAATAAAAAATAGTTAAAAGGGTAAGGTAAATGGTAAAGGGGATTCATGCCATGACCCACCCACAACCTCAGGCACTTTCATCCTGGATGGGAATATTCTACAGCCACCAGGCGGCAACAAAAAAGTGAAGCAGTGTCTTAAACTTGCATTCTCCCTAATGGCCATTAGGGGGCGACTCCTCTGGTTGCAAAAAGAAGTCTGATTGTATGGAAGTCATGAGAAAAGGACTCTACTTCTCACTTGATTTTTTCCCTCAGTAAACATGACTTTATGGTCTCAATCTCTAGTTCCAAGCCTTCTTCAATACAGCATGATATTCATTTAGTAAATTATGGTCCATTTAGACTCAAGGCTTCAAAACAGGCCACACACCGATGGGTTATGTCAAGACGACTACGTCCACATATTCAGTCTCTGATAGCCACACTAGACGGGACAAGTAACGACGTAATGAGGGAGGACAATACTGCTCTTGCTTTATATAAATGGGAACCAGATTTCACTTTGTTTCGCCAAATGCAGAGCTACAATAGTTCCCCCTGACATGATTAACATTCATAGTGAAAGTGACAGTGGTCCACCTCATTAAGTGATCATGGAGTTGAGGCCACAGGGCCAGTTCACAGGCCGTTCACACACTACGAAAATATAATAATGATGTTGGGAGTGAGCCAACACGGTGCAGGGCTAAATTAGAAAGCCGTATCCAATTAAGACTTCCAACTGAGGCGTCAGGTTCCCCAGGGTATCGGGGGAATGAGATCAAAATGACAATATCACAGGATAAAAAATAAACTGAAAACAATAGAGTGGATCTGATTATATCTGCTGTGAAATACAGAGGGCATCTTCTCAAACTAAAAAGTTACTTTTTTGCTGTTTATTATAAAAGCATTGTATTTGAATTTATCAAAACTCCTTTATTGCACATTTTTTTCTGTGTGCATGCAGCAAAAATGTTCTAAGACGATTTTTCATACCACACCACACACCTCTAGGACAAAGAGAGTCAGAAGTTAGAATTCTACTAGAACCATGAACATGTGAAATTATTAGAGTATGGTATGTGTCCTTCAAAACAGGTCTTCAGGAGTTAGAAATAAAACCCTGGATGACGGAGAAAATTACACACTGGAAAAGTTTTTTTCATTACATTGAAAGCAAAATCCTACACCACCTTTGTTTTCATCTTGTTCCCCACTGAAATGATTAAATCTAAAATGTAGTACATGGACTCAACCACTTCATATGCTCAACGCTATCATTCACATTCAAATAAATAAATCACCATATTCATGTGGGACTTTTGATTACCATAATCAAACAAGAGCATCATCAGGAAAACCAGCAGCTTTCATGCAGCGTGTTACAGTGTGAGCCGTCAGGTCAGATTCTACAGGAAATCAGATTATTTTCAGCACATACCAGGATGTGGGTGCTCTTCTTTAAGAGCGGAGGGAGCCAACACTTTCACAGATTCTTGCAATGGCAGATATAATAGTGATAGAAAGCTGACTTATTCATCCTCTCACAAGAATGAAACAACCAAGGCAATTTTGACACAAAATCACTTATTTTAACCTACCTAAAAATGACTTGGCATTCTTAGATTTTGAACCACAGAAAGATTCTCACAAGTAACATTCAGCCATATTAAACATTACTGAGGCTTAAGAAACAGCACACAAGTCACATTTCCTTCCAAATGTAGCTCCATTTTCAACTCAATATCCAGAATATTGGAAAAAAGAAAATTCTAAGAGTAGGTAGCGCCAATTCTCTAGTCAGGTGCTATCAAACCATTGTAGAAGAAATGTGCCAATCAAATTTCAAACAAAGGAAAAAAAATTGGAAATTTGCTAAGCCTCAACCCATGCTGCTTCTCTGTCAAGCTGCCATGGAGCCACATTGCAGACTTGAGCAATACACTAAGTTTTGCCCCTCAGCCAAGTTTTTTTTTAATGTCTTTTAGATGGATTAAAACATTTGTTTACAATATAAACGAGTTCATCCTCGGGATCAGAGACTCTTATGCTTAACACCCTGTGAGATGGTTCACCCCTTATCTTGAAAACCAGCAAAAGAAATGTTGTATTGTACTGCTTCCAAAGAGGTGCACTTAATGCCACACATCTGGACAGGGGTCCTAGAAGTGCCAGGGACTATAGATATTAACTGTGATAGAGCTTTAGTTGAACTGTTGTCATCATTTTCTAGCAGGGCCCTTGGTTAGCACGCTCACCTCACTTCCCTGAGGTAGCTGGGGATTAAATCAAAACCTTGTACTACTGTATGTCTTTCATGCTCTGTATCCCTCTCAGCTTTATTCATGTCTCAGTAAAACTGAGCATAAGAAAGACTAAGGGCAGTGAGATATCTGCTGTCTCCATCCTAATCTCTCTGAATCCATACAGGAAAAAGCAGCCTAAGTTGACTCAATAAGAATCAGGTTATAAAGCAGTTTTGAAAACTCACTTCTGCTCCTGTAATGAGCTTTGCTTCATTTACTGGATTTCTAATTAATTATCAAATAAATTAGTAGAACACTAAATGCTTTGGCTATTTCCAACGGAGAAACGATCCACAGCATCATGTTGTCAAACTGACTGGAACAGAACCACACCGTCCCTCAGCCAAGCCCACAAATAACACCAACCCATGTGTATCTGAAGGGGCAGGGAGAGCGTTTTCATCCAAGGCCAAGCTCTGGCCTCTGTCATTAGTCGGCCATGTTGCGGAGGAAATGCTTATTACGCGGTTGTGCGCGGGCCTTGTTTGTTGTGACCTTCGGGGCTCTTCCCATGGCACAATTGGGGCTTGGCGAAATGAGAGGAGTGACCACAGGAACCGCCCTGGGAAAGAGGGGAAAAAAAGTGACCCAAAACACGGTCAAACATTTTCTCTTCCATCGTGTGATCTAGCCAATGCAAACAGTTTCCCAATGTCACAGGGTTTTTGACACATTATACACTGTGTCTCCATCTGTCTAGCTATGTCTCAAACTTCTTCCTTTCTATCCTAATTGTGCTCTTTCTGGCCCTAAACCACAAGATTCTCATGTGATTTCTACATGCATGTTACCACAAAGCTTTACAAATGCAAGGGAGTGTTTGCAAGCTATACCATCAATACTTAAAGTCACGTGTACTTTGTGTGCACATAGTCGACTCTAAACTGACACACTTCCTCCTTGCGAGCAAACAGGTATTTGGAGCAGAGTGCTTCACTGAAATCAGAAAATGGACCAGAAATACTCCATTAATCTGAGTGGAGGAGCTCTTTACTGCTGTGTGAAATGTGCAAAAAAAGGCATCAGATGTGCAGCTTATTATAGCCAAGACTCCCCGCAGCAGCAAGTCACGGACCAACAGACAACCAGCCCGGCCTGATCATTGACAACCTAATCAATACTTTTCAAGGAAATGTGATGTTGGAGAATTCTGGCGCTTCAATCGGCAAACAAAAATACATAATGTATCATGTAAGACAATCAAATGCCCAAACATTGCTCCAAAACAAAGAAAAAAGAGACTTTGTAAAGTGACAATACAGTTGATGTCACATAAAACAACACATTTTTACATTCTTGTTCTGCAAAAAAAGTGCCATTAATTAATTGACATGTCGCCACACAACAGAGGTAGTAGAAGAAAGGTTCTGCTTTCATCACATGAGGACCAATCTGTTGCTGTCACCGCTCACAATGAGCCGCTCAAAGTCAATATTAGAGCCATTGTTCAGGCTGTCAACCTTCCTACCACTTGTCCAACATGCTTATTCAACATGCAGGTACATGCATGTCTCAGGAGATGAAGGGACGGGGCTGCTCCCTGTGCCTGATCTATGACTTGTGTTTTCATCAAAATGTTGACACAGGAATTAAGGATTTCTACAGAAGGAGAAGGTTGAGTTAGGGTGCTGTGTCAGAGTCAACATCTTAATCAAACTTGGTGCGGTTGGTTTGGGCGGTTGTGAGCGCAGTAGGCAAATCATATTCTGGTGCGGACCAGAACGAATGGGCCGAGACCACTTACGGTCTCAGAACCGTTTCCAGGGGAAACATTTTGGGGGATCGACTGCAGTGAGAACATAATCTTTAGCTTAATGCAGGAAGTGAACCAAAACGCAGGCTTCCTGCGCGAACGTGGTGAGATGGAGACTGATAAACGACAGCAAATCTTTTCTTCATTTACTTGTCTCTCCTGAAAACGAAACAAAGGTATCAAGTTCGCTCTGATTCAGAGTTTGTTTGTGTGGATTTTCCTCCGACATCCTCATCCACAGGAAATGTTTAGCTTCCGATTGTTGTGTTGCAACTTCCGCACACGTCGCATTATACATGATCAAACGTTTAGAAACAGCAACAATGTCTTTCAAGAAGTGAATAAAAGCTGACAAACTTTGCTTCATCACGGTTAATTAGAGACGACTGGAGATGGAAGGGAGTGTGAGGATGCTTGGCACAGGGAGACGCCTTCATCTCTTCAGGCTGATTTTATAGAGTCCTACTAGCCACCTCCTTCCTCAGACATAATACATCTACAGAGGGAGCTCTCGTCTCCTCAGGACCATCCTTGCTGAAGCCTTTTGCCAACGAATCTTAATCAATTACTGCCATGGACTCGAAAACACAACAAAGCCCGAGGTATACGAGGGCAGCAGCAATGCACACTAGGAATAAAGTAACCATCACCCTCTGATCTACCATTTAATTTTGAAGTATTCAGGAGCATTGATTTCAGGAGCATGAACGGCATTAACCAAATTGTTCCCACTTCCTAATTGAATCCAGCTGATATGGAAGTGATGCAATAACGTCACACTTGCTAGATGAATTAACTTGGAAGACACGGTGACAGAAAGAAACGCGTCTTCCAAGTTAATTTGCAAAAGACTTGCACTATTTCTGAAATTAAATCTGAGATGAAATGAACTCCTTTCAGCGGAGCACAGGAAGTCCCACTTCAGAGATTATCTGCGAGGATCACCGCTTGTCTCTTATTTCTGTCTCTATGAATGCGCATCATCCTCTCTTTCTGTCAGTATGATCCCATTTGGAGGATGAGCAACCGGCTCAGTTAATGCAGCTCTTATTGTAGAGTATCACACAGACAAGCTGGGTTTAATTAGACCAGAGAAAGAACCAAAAGCTTGATGCTTCCTCATTCCACGGTCAAATTAATCAAGCTACCTGCAGCGGTGATGAATCAGTCTCTGGTTCTTTTGCTCTTGAGTTCTAGGACCTAGAGGATGTGACCTGGACGACTGTATGCACCAGGGCACAGGTGGAATAAATACAGCTCTGATCCCGTGTTCCATCGTGTGGCCGGTACAAGCCTGCATCAATCATGAGTGAGCGTCTCAGAATCCTGCGGCGCTGTGGCCCCTCTTAGGAACCCAGCTGTTGTGATAATCCTGTTATCTACCATTAAAGGTGCTGGGGGGGTGGGGGGAGCATGCTGAATGTTGATGCAGACACTCCGGGGCACCGGGGTAATACACCTCATACCGCCTCCATGCGTGTCAGGTTAACCCTCACGGCTACAGACGAGATCTGAAAGCAAATCCGTCTGGATGCAATCCAGGCACACTCGCCTGTATACAGGTGTGCTCGCACGGGCATTGTTAGTGCCGACAGCTTGCTTCCTCGCACGGTCCTACTCCACACTCGAGGGGTACATCATTACACTCCGACATGCTGTGTGCCGACTTGCCGTGCGTCGAGCATGCATAATGCATGAAACGCCGGGCGTCAACGTATGCATGTGAAAACTCAGAACAACACCATCTCCCATACAAAATCAAGGCAACAAGAAGAGGGCACACTGCACACACACTTCAAGATAGCACTCACTGTGATGTAAAGTGTTTCCTTTGTCGCTCTGACACTATTAAGGGTACACTTCCTGCTGCCGCCACAGCTGCTGAATACAGAAGGATTCTTTTGCGGCAAGTTTTGAATAAAAGCATCTCCCAACTGTTGTATTTTACATTCAAAGTTCAGATTTTATTGTTTGGTTGGACCGTCGGAAGCTGTCGCATCACCTTCACGGCACAGATGATTACCATTTATATAGCTGTCAGTTACAAAGTAGATCCTGGGTGTTGCTCCTCGAGGACGAGTGATGGGATTCCATTTAAAGGCCTTGCACCCTGTTTGTGGCCTTTACGACGAGGTGATATTTCAGGAGGCTGGACAGCGGAAGAGCTCATGGATTTTAGCATTGGTTTAATGGCAGAAGTGCACATGCACATACTCGAACACGCGTGTAGCTGAGGGCAATCCGATCTGAATTCCCCATCTGCCTGTAACCATGTCCAAAAGCGGTGTGATTTAAGACAGGGTCCTAATAGGTATAATGCAGCTCCATCTCTGTGCCTGTTCGATCAATGTGTAAACAGGAGGGGCAATCTCATCTCAGTGACATGCAGGACACGGTGAAGAGGGCGTGCGGGAATCACACACCATTACCGGTCCGTACTGCACGGCTCGACCCAATGCAAAGTGGAAGGGAAATGACTGATTATCTCCAGGGTTGGGTAACGGATTACATGAAATTGGGATTACGCAATCAATTACAAAAAACAGGTAAACCCCATATACCCCCCTATAATCAGCCCACTTACATTAGAAAAAATGTTAAGTTAAATTATAACATCGTCATGGATTACTTGAATACATTTTTGATAACGCCTTTAAATTATGAAATTTGTTTTCATGCTTTTAAGTGTTGAAAAATGCGTCTGACATACAAATTACTAGTAAATTACTCCTCTCTGGTTAATGATGAATTTATAGATAATTGAGTTTTTATTCCTTTTTATTTACACTGAAAACAGACGATGAACACTTTATATTTTTACTCATATTTTTATACTTAACTTATTATCATGTTGTTGTAGTTTTCTATTTTAGTTAGTGGTTTTTAGTTTACATTACTTTTGTACAATAATTTCCCGGTAAAAAACGTTCTATCATATCGTATCATATTGTATCTTATTGTATCGTATCATGTCTTATCTTATCCTATACCTTATCATGAGTAAGTGCTTCTCTGATGTCACAAGATCAAAGTCCTCTATATAAAACTGCAGCAACAAAAAACAACCACAAAAGAAACAGCATCCCATGAGCACGATGTAGAAGACACACAGGAAACCCACAGTTTGTGTCAGTGCTGTTTTGGTCATGGTAATTTGATTTGACCAACTGTAAATGCATCCAAAATGCATTTTATCTGCATAGAACATATCTTGAGATTTTTAAGAAAAATTATATTTGTGGAAGTGCAATCAATGTTTGATTTGGTTTTGCAGGGAGCTGGTAGGATGAGATTTTGACATGAATCAAGTGAAACACTTGTCTCTAATTCTGACTGAAAGTGAACACTGACTCTCTACAACGGAGGTGGCGAGTGCAAAGTTAGCATGACACATATGGGTCACGATGGCCTTATTTATGGGGAACACAAATGTGCCAGAACTTTCCTTGAACAGGTAGGCCGAGTTTGGACAGTGCGTTCGATCTATTTAAGGTTCATTAAGAATAAATCTAGCAGCAAAACAAATGAATATGACTGGTTGATTCTTCCTGTTTTGGGTATGAAGATTTGATTTGGGGTTCTACATTTCGTGAGCCAAAAGTATCTCTTGTCAATGAATTTCTTCTGACACAGTACTGGTGGTGGACTCATTTGCTAAGCTGATGACACACTCTTATTCCCCTAAATGCCACCAATGGCACAGTGCAGACAAGTGAAAAAGTAGCTCCAGGGTGTGTTTTAGGAATGAACAACAGATTCTACATCTATTACTAATGTGCATATGTGTTCCAATCTCTAAAATATGTATTTCATCTTTAATTTATGTACAGGTTTGAAGAAGTTTTGGTCACGTCGGGGAAATTTTGAGGCAGGTTTAAAAGTTTTAAAGTGTACGGTGGAATCTTTATTAAGCATATTTAGAAATATTTGTCTTTAATTTCCACTCTGTTTACTTGTCAGTTATTACAAAAGCTATCAGACAAATTATTGGTCAATACAAAGTTACATAAGTCTAAGTAATTTCCACTAAGGTATACACAAAACCAAATTGTAAGATAACAGTGTACATTTCTTGTTAACTGTAAAAATATTTTGGTCAGTATATCAGTGGAATTCTACAATTCAACACGTTTCATAAAATCACATTTTTAGGGCCTTTGTGTAAACATATGAACATGTTAAAGTTGTCCTGGTGTTCTGGAGACTACAATGAATCATTTAGTCTGAAACAAGGACAAGCTGACTATCTCACGGGTTTAAAGCTGCAAAAAGGGCTTTGTGTCTTTGTGCTTCGGCAGGTGAGCGATCAGAAAACTCGGATGCACGGATGTCAGCGTTGTGATTCAGTGCTTCAGGAGAACATCAAACAGCTGGCTACAAGGACAAATGAGGACGTGTGACTTCCCCACCCAGCTGTGATTCAGTGTCAAGATAGCTTCGCCCGGTGCACAGACTGTCACTGCGTTCCAAACCGCAGACTTCTTCTTTTTACTTTCAGAACGTACTGTGGATGCCCTTACAAAGTACGTACTGCTGCATACAAAATTGCACCGTGAACCTTGACCCCATTGCTCATATGTCTGCTGCGCAAAGGATTGTGGGTCAGAATGGATAATAAAAGCATGCTGGCTTACATACGGCATAATGTGACCGGATGCAGTAGGACATCCTGGTATTTCTGGCATATTGCATTAGATATACTATGTATTGGGACATACAAAATATTTTGCTGCCGTACTAAATAGTGTGGTAGCATGGATATTGGAATGCTCAGTGTATCTGTGGGATGCAGATGGGGCTGCTCTCCGGCTTCACAGCAGTGTCACAGGGTTCAACTTTCTCCCTGCCTGGACTCTCACTCTCTTAGCAGACTAAGCTTTTCCACTCTTGTCCATCCCACTAGCCCCCCTGTCTCCCTCAGACTTCAGCTGCTGTCTCTGGCTTCTCTGTGTCTCTCTCCCTTATCTCTTCGGTTATCTTTCTCCCCCTCACTCTCTGCCTGACCTGGCCATCACCACTCTCATCACTTTGCCTCTGAGGTTTTGCTCCGTGAATGCCGCGCTCATGACGCTGTCCTGTTTTGACATGATGTTTTCCCTCCGACTTTATTCTGTGGTCTCAACCCACTAATTCCTCATGGAATGAGCTGCTGATGTACCATCTCCAGCCAAGTGTGCGTGTGTGTGTGTGTGTGTGTGTGTGTGTGTGTGTGTGTGTGTGTGTGTGTGTGTGTGTGTGTGTGTGTGTGTGTGAGAGAGGGTTGGGTTGGGGGAGTTCTCATAGGATGTCACCACACCATTATCAAAAGTTCTGACATTTAAAACCGATCTGAGTGAAGAAGTGTCAATCTCGCAAGAATCTTTTATGACCACTATCATCTTCTGCCAAACTAAACAGGATTTTATCTAACCATTTTAAAATGTTGAAGCTCTGTCAGCAGCCACAAGAGGCTCCGGTGTTCATTACACCCTACAATATAAAGATGCATCTAATACAATGTACTGGCAACTTTGTGTTGAAGTAAAAGCCACAGGATGGTACAAGGCGTCTGCTTAAATTTGGTACCGCCTCCAGCTCTCCACAAAAGTCCTCATGGAAAAACACTATCTTCCAACAAGCACTGCACTTGATGGACTTCTGTCATTGCACCGATGTGCATCAGTATTTGTGGTCATATTCTTAGTCTCAAACATATCTTAACCATGTCATGAGATATGCTTCTTCAGTACACTGGGACTGGGAACACTACAGAAACTTGTAAATGAACATTTAATGGCCATGGATTCACACTATAGACACTACCACACCCTATCGCTGTAACAATTCAGCCACAATTTAGCACACTGACCAATCAGGGTCCAGGATGTGGGATATGGATGGTACCGCCTCCGCCTCATTTTGAGCCAGGAAAAACCCAGAGAGCCATTGGGTCCTTTAGAATTGAACGGGTTTAACTTCTTGGGAGTGCGCTCAGTAAATGGCAATGTTCGTGTAGGATTCTGAGATCATTGAATGTAACACAATGACATTTTGGCAACACATCAAAGAAAACACCTATATCACAAATCTGTCATTGATAGACAGAAACACAGAGCACGCTTCACAATAAAAGACAACATGCACAGAAATAGTAACATATGTACTTACCTGCTAGTGATTTATGCTGAATGCATGTGACCAACCAGCTGAACAAACAATGATTACAGGGGAGCTTCATGCTATTTCATGCTGAGATGGACGCTGCTTCTCCGGTTGATGATGAAAAAATTGGTGGGAATGTAGACAGCGTTCTCTGACAACAATGAGGAGGACAAAAGGACAGATGGACAAAACCACCGCTTTTTTATGGCTAAACTCAGTCCTACTGATTTATTTAGCAATCCAACATTACATGCTTTAATGACAATCCGACGCCAAACATGGCCTCTCACAGCCCTGCACAGTGTGGGGCACATCTGCATCTGAACCTGCCAGGTGAATTATTCAGTCAACATATGCTGTGTGTTCACACCAACTGCCGTCGTATCTTCTGTTCTGCGATGATGTGATGGCTTGCATCAAATCCCAGTAATACAAACCAACCCGGTGTTAAATTATTCACTCGTCTTTCACCAGCCCCCCACGGAGCTTTAGAACAGTCCATCACATATGACAGTCCACGGGGGGTGAGTCAGTTAATTCCTACACAATGCAGTGATGGCTGTCTCCCAGTGGGGTGGGCTTTAATGCATGGTTAAAGCATGAAAACGATACACATGCAGAACAACAGCTTTGCAGTGATGGACTGGTTGAAACGGTGAAGAGAGAAACCTCATTTAAAGGTTTACTAGAGCAAAAGAAAAGCTCTTAGGTGATTGGCTGATGAGAAGACTTCCTGGAGATACCTTAGCAACACTGCTGCCGCCCCCTGCCTGACCATTCCACGCAACCAATCACTAGGAGTACGTTTTCCCTCAGGGTCAGGTGAGCGGTCCCATCGTAATCACTGCTTCATCATTCACGGGAAAGATCGTGAAAATGAAAAGCACCATCCCTCTGGGGGAAAAAATGAGGGGGAGGGAAAGAGAGAGAAAACCGTGGGAGGGAGAGAGTAGGAGAAGATAAAGACTCCCTGGGTGATGGAGGGAAGACTGCCGGCCAAATACGGCTTTCTTCTGCATTAGTTTCCAACTTTTGGGATTTGAAATTTTTGGACATTCGACACAAAGATCCTATGGATAATCTCCCTCTGAGTAATAACAGGGATGGACTACAAACACCACACAGATCCGACTTCATGTTGACAATATTTCTGTCACTAAACTTGCATGTGGACTCCGATCAGCCCTGCCAAGTTGGTCAGCTGTAGGCATGACAAACTGAGAGACAAGCAAACAAACAGAGATCTAACTAGAGCCTGGAGAATAAAGATAATCTCATGAGCCCAATCAGAGATCTGAACACTGAAAAAAAGAGCCCTTAATGGATGAAAGACATTTTGGAAATTCACTTTGTCGCTGATAGTTAGATGAGGAAATTGATACCACTCGCGTCTGTCTATTTAATATAATGCTACAGCCAGCAGTCGGGTTAGCTTAGCACAAACACCGGAACCAGCTAGCTTTGCTCTCCCTAAAGGTAACAAAATCTGCATCCCTGAAGCTCACACATTTACATGTAATGTCTCATTTGTTCTATCCGTACATTAAACACATTGTGTAAAAATGACAATTCTCCTGCTAAACTAATCTAACAATGGCTCCTGGCTTCAGCTTCACCTTTACCGTAAAGACATGTGAGTGGTAGCCGTCTACTCATCTAACTCTCGGCAAGGAAGCAAATAAACATATTTCATAAAATGTCAAGCTATTCCTTAAATGCTTAAACTTGAGTGAAATTATTTTGTGCCACCATTTTCTCTGTATCGCAAATTTGGCATGCATCACAGTGTATCCATTCTGCACAGATTATCCCCTCCATTACAAAGTGAAAGGTGGCAATCATTGGAGTGAGACAGAGCACTTTCTACATTTCTGCAAATATGTGTTGTAAGTACAGCGATTCTCCTCTACTGTTCAACTATAAAGGCTGACAGAGAGGAGTCAGTACGAGACTTAAGGGACGAGATATAACCCATCAAGTTGGGGCAATTATGGCGCACATCCCGCAGGAATACGGAAAACCTTCCAAGAAGCTCTTCTGGCTCAAAAACATTTGTCTCCTAGCTGAAGGCAACAGTTAAGACGGAGCGGGAGAGCTTATCTTTTGGCATGACACACATCCTCAAACCCAAATGGTAGCCGAAATGAGCCAAATCAATTCCCTTAGCGGATGAATATTTGATGTCGCTCTTTGCTCATTTCCAATCTATGCTTCAAGGGAGGGTCCCTTCACCTTCCAATCAGCTTCCATTTTGAAACGTAAACACAGAATATGCTGCTCTTTGTTTTGTTACATACAGTGTATTCATGTAAAAGCTCCAGAGGCGACAATTGTTAAGAAAGGGAGACTGAACACAGTGAACATACAGTATGTAATCTAAGTGAACCACAAGGGTGTATTAGCTTCTGATTTTTGGAGAGGTCACGTGGATATTTCTGTTTTTTAGCTCTACTGCAATCATCCAGAATGTACTGTATCATAAATCCAAGGGCTGGAACACACCTTCCTTCCTGTGCCACCTCTAAAAAGGTTTTAAAATGTTGTTGCCAGGCAGTGCACGCAGCAACACGTCTCTGTATGGCTTTTAAAAAAAAAAAAAGCACTCCCAGGTGGCACTCGGGTCTAAAATGAAAAAAAGAAAGAATAAAGTACAATCATCTTCTTTATGAGATCTTAATAGTGCTACAAATGTCAGAGCTGATGTATTACTGCGCCTTCGCTGCGCTCGGATGTTTCTCGGGCTTCGCCTGGACAATCATTACGCTTATCAAAAGCACTTCATTAGAGGAATCAGGTCAGAGGAAGGGAGAGAGGCGCTGTGTGTTTGTGTGTGCAGCCATTATCTCTTCCCATCTGTGTATGCATTGTAGTAGGTGTGTATGTCTCTGTCTATGTGCAGGTGACTATAGCAGCAGAAACACTTCTTGTGTGTGTGTGTGTGTGTGTGTGTGTGTGTGTGTGTGTGTGTGTGTGTGTGTGTGTGTGTGTGTGTGTGTGTGTGTGTTGTGTTCATCAAGTCCAGTAAGTACCAATTGGGTGCACAGAAGAAAACACAGTATATGTGGCTACATAATCCACTTTTTCAGAAATGACAGAGGCTGCTGCTGTCCTTGAGTCCCACATTCTGCAGACAGTGTAAACTCGGCCTGACGCCTGGGTTCTCTCCATCGATCTGCCCAACGCCGCCACAGATGAATCTGACCCCGTCGAGGTCAGCGCATTTCGGAGTCTGACTCAAAGCTAGCCTCCGCCAAGCTTACCGTTATTTACCCGAGCTGTTGCCCTCCACAAGCAGAGTGGCGGACCATTAGCATACATGTTATCGCTTTACCAAAGAAAAACTATTTGTCTCATTGTCATGAGTGTTATTCCCTTCCTATTCCCAGAGTGGTTAACATAAAAAAAGCATTGCAAACAGAGAGTAAATATGTATTCCCATGGGGGGGGATGCCCACCACCACGCAACATGAGCTAAAATGAAAGACTGGAGGCGCTGAGGGGGAGCAGAAACTCCACCTTCACCCCCCCCCCTCTCTCTCGTCTTTATAAATAGCTATTAGGAGATATGGAATGGAGGAGCTGCTGGGAATTCAGACAACAGCAGCAATTGGACCAACATGTTCTGTTTTTGTAAAGAGAACAGCAAAGCAGGCGATAAACAAACTTTCATCCCTTGGCTTCCCATACATACAAGTGGAATACAGCGAAAGCCAAAGCTTTGATTATGTTTAAAAAAAACAACACGCGTACACACCGCGAGAGAAGATTAAAGAAGAGCATTGCGCAGCAGAAAAGGTTAAAAGACAAAAAAAGACAAGTTTTGCCTACCTTTTTCTGGTCCTCCAGCTTTTGACTTGTCGACTTCTTGCCATGCTTGCTGGCTTCCGGTACATCCATCCCTGGTCCAAATAAAGAATAACTCCAGAGTAAAATCACGGGAAGGAAGTTGAAGAGAATCCACACGGCTACAGTTTCCCAACGAGGGCCTGTGTCCGGCTCACGCCTTCACCCGGACACAGGCGATCCATGGCAAGGTGGTGGTTTGTACGGTTAAAGTAAAAATGTGTCTCTGCGTGCTATCAGCGCAGGGAAGTTTTTTTGGGGAACAGGACGAATACCAAACAGGTAGCGAAGGACTACAGAACGAGCGCCATTATGACTGGAGCGAAGTGGAACACCGTTGAGGACTTTCAGCCTGCAGGTTGAGTTTTACATGAAGATAACAGTTATCCTTGCTCCTTCCTCAGAGTGCAATCCCCGGCTCCAGCACACAGTCTTCCCTCCACATCTGGAGAAAGAAGAAAGAGAAGACATGCTGTGATTCGAATACCCAAAAAAAAGATGAAGAAAAAAAAAAAAAAAGGAAGAAGCACAGTTATAGCTTAACAATTAATGCAAAAGCTCTCTGCCTCTCCGAAAAGTCAATATTCCCCTTGGTGCTGCACTGTACAAATGGCGAGGGTATCTGCATATCAAAGTGAATGTTTCCATGGTGCTCAAAAAGGGAGAGAGAAGGAGGAAGCTTCTACTACATGCTGTTTGTTCTACGCTGAGTTATTGTTTTTGATTGTTGTCTTTTTGTTTCTCCAAACCTACTTTCTGCCAAAACAAAAAGCAGCCGTGGAAGGACTGAGTCATGCTGAGGTCGGTTAAACTCGCACCCTGGGAGGGGTCCAAGCATGGAAAGATAACCACAGGATCGGTGGCAGGCCCCTTTAGCGGACTCTACAAGGGTTCAACTTGTCTGCTTGGTTTACTCACATCACGCAACGCAACATCTGCCATTCAAAAGCTCTCATGCTGTACATTCGTAGCATGATCTGTGACTGAATCCCCAAACGTGTCATCATCTGTGCCACTTAACCCATATAGCTAGGACTAATTCGTTATGGACACTCTGTGTGTGTGAATAAAATGTACCACTGGTCATGACAGTCATAGTTGCTGTTGAAGGTTAGTATATGTGGACTTCTGCAAAATATAGTGTTATGCTTTATAAATGTATGTATCTATTTCTAATTAAAGTTACATTATAATCACTGAAATATTAACATCTTCTACTGGCACACAATTTAAAAAGAATATCTAAACATTATTTGGGAAGTCATCTTATTCGCTGTCTAGCCGTATATTTGTCTGTTAAATATGAGACTACAGCAAGGAAATGGTTACCTTATTTTAGATTAGCGCAAAGAGAGGAGGCTTAGGAAAACAACTAGCCTGACTCTGTCTCACCTGTGGACTCCAGGAAGTCACTGTGATTGCCACAAAAAAAAATAGTCTTGCATACAGTAATCCCCAAATAATGTACAACTTGTTTTTACTCTTTTTATCTTCGAACAGAGCCGGGCTAGCTGCCTCCAGTGTTTGTGCTAAGCTCAAGATATCCATTTTAACTGTATGCCATGAAACAGAAGGAGAGTGATATTTTTCTAGCAGAAGATCATTTTTATCACTTCCCTTCATTGGCAGTTAAAGCAAATGAAATGTATGCAACGCTATCTGAGTGGTTTGAGAAGGGGAGAACTGAGGTTTATGGGAATAGTGGTCTTAATTTGCAGTAAAGCCAGTATTCGTAATATATTTCTAGTGCTATTACAAGAGAGGCTTTTGCTCATTAAAACCATGGTTTAATTTTTTTATACACCTACTGTCAATGTGCAACAATTCATTTTGCAATGACATATTGATGTCCTAACCCTCCCTAACCCTGCAAACGGAAGCTGTCTTTTGTTCTGAGGGCCAAACACAGAGACAGAACAATCAGCCCACACTTGCACATATACAGTATACGGTCCCATATATATAGCTTCCCCACACACAGAAACACGATTGCGCTGTCACCGAAATCAATACTCTCTGCACTGCAATTCAGCCACTGTCCTTCCACAGGAGTTGGCCAATCAACCGCTCCAATAATCCTTCAAGGTAATGCTCCATGAGACAAGTCACAACAGAAACCCCCCCCACGCCCAACGCCACAGGGGGAACCTGCCTTGTGTTTGCCTCCGTCTCCTCTCTGACCAGCAGCCAGATCTTTTCTTTGCTACGAAACACTTACCCAGCTCCGAAGTGCCATGTAGCACTGCGACCCTGTCAGTTACTTAAGGGCAATCATGTCAAGTGCTGCCAACTCAGAATTGGTTCTTAGGGGACATCATGATTCGAGCGCTGAAGCCCGACGAGACTTTCCATTCAAACCCAGAGTGTTAGCTGCTGGCAATAAGCTGTGAAAAGCATTCCTTTCAAGTACCATGGGGATGCTGTTCCATTACATTATGTAGTAGCCTCAAACAACAAGCAATGCAGAGAGAATATTTCCAGCAATACGCGATGAGGAAAATTAAGCGTGCTCTCTTAAGACTAGAAACACTGTGGAGTTTGGCGCAGGCAATAACACCACATCCCAGAAACGCTAAACTTGCTAAAAGCACAGCTGTACTGCTCCTAGACTTCCCCTATTCCCGTCAGCAGTGAAATTCTAAGGGGGGGCTTGTTAAACTCATGCATGCTGCATGAGCACTAATTTGCTACTTTTTCTTTTTCTTGAATATTACAAAAGAAACAAGGAAACCTCACGGGGAATAGCATGGCATACATTCTGTTTGCTGCAAGGACGAGGCTAGCTGGCACACGCTGTCACCGAGTGACAAGATGGCCTCCAATGTAGGCCACCGGGGTCAGAGGTCCTTCTCGATCTGCTTTTCCTGACAAGCAACAGCAGGTACAGAGCACCCTTGCCATGGATGCAAGGACGGACTCTCAAGACAAAAAAAGTGCCCGACTAGAGATTACTCCACTACTCCTGTACCGTTTGCAGTGGGGGAAAACATTGTCTCAAACTGGATCTCAAACAAACCAATATTTGTTGACAATGCTACGATTCCAACCACAAATGGTCTGTGGATGACTGACAAATTGGAAGCAATCTATGAGAATACAATGCCCAGCATCATTCCTATATTACTCCACAACTGTCCTATTTCACTTACTCACCAACTGTGTGTGTCTCTCTCTCTAAGCATCAATAATGCAGTTGAGTGTTGCAATTTCAATTCAACAAGCTTTTACTTACATGAATGTCATAAAGGCAAACAAATAGTCCTGGAAGAACAACCTGAACACTGAACACACTGTGTGGCAATAGAGGAGGTACTCACTATGTTTGTTGTTAAACTTAAAATAGGAACGAACTCGTTGAGGAAAATATGTGGTTGCCATTTTCCTTACCAATATTTGAATTGCAATAGGCTTTAGTCATGGAAATGCATTTGGAGTTGACTTAGTAGGGAAAGCACAGGTGTCGCTAATGACACTAATGATTTCCTACTGTGGCAGGTCAAAACGGTCTGTTGTATTCTACCAATTAAACTCTATGCCTGTATTTTTCTATATAGCATAGAGCATAATCAATTCAGAAAAATATTCAATTTCTAACAATATTACACTTGTGGTATACTAAACCAAACTCAAAACTGTAATATTCAAATATAATCATGACATTTAGAAAAGCTGTTGCACTTACTGACTTACTGCAAGTAACGCCTGTTGCTAGCTCTGTAATGTAGCAGCTACACTAACGCTAATTTAAGACAGACAGGCTTAAACACAACCTTAAACAAGATGAAAATAATGTGCCCAAAAGTTAAAGTGAAACTTTTGAGCAGCCTTTTGTCTCTACTCGACAACTCGACAACTTCTGTTAACATGTTAGCTTGCCTGTCTCAAATTAGCTTCAAGCTATCACCTAAAGCATTAAACAAGGAAACAGACTCACCGCTCTCGTGTTTCTGAACAAAGAGGCAAAGAGACACAATCCACTCTCATGAAAATATTACAGAGTAAGGTTTCATCCTCAACAAAACCATATTTGACCTACAGTAAACAGCACACGCAGTAGCATGCTAAGTGCCTAACCAGCCAAGAGTTTTTCTCGTTTGGCCAACAGAGAATGATAATTAGCTGCAGCTGAGTAAGTTTGCCAGTGACAGTCATAGTCAAAAATGGTGAAATTGACAGTTGCGACATAAAACTAACCTCCTAGAGCTTCTCAGCACATTCATTATGTGGGTTAAGGCAACATTGAAATATTTTAAAACTGCGACCCAAAAATATGATGTAGTGAGATAAAAAAATAACCAAATAATAAACTTGTGTTAACTTATTTATGTTTAAGCCATTAATTAAAGCAGATTCAGTCAATCATATATTGTTCTCTCTCAATCTTACAACAGGTTTATATGGGTTGAAAGACAAATATAAAGACTTTGTTCTTGATCTGTGACAGCTGTCAACTGAGATGTGCTGCACATGTAATTACTAAGATGTTTTTGCAGAAGCACAAATCACTGTGACATTTTTAAAGGTTCTCTGAATGATATTCAGAGCATTAATAAAGCAGCAAACAACTATTTGTAATGTAAATATATAGTGGAGTAATGTCTACCTGAGCAGAGAATGAAGTCACTCTCCCTTTCTGTGTGTGTTGTTATCAGAGCTTCTATGGGATTTGTTCACATAGCCGCGTGTGCTTATTAGTGCATTTCAGTGCATGTGAGCGTGCACAACTGGCTCGCTCATGGCCGCCACTCTGCACTGAGGTCATAATAGGGTAACTGCTGATAACGTTGTCCCATTATCATCATGGAAGTGCCAATTAACACTGTTGCCGTTGTTTGCACTAGCAGTGCTGTTAGCAGCATTAGCTGCAGGCCGCTGGCTAAGCCGTCGCCATGTTGAGAGCGGTTTGGATCCACTAGATATGCGCTGTATTTCAAATCTAGCACCTATGAGTAAGATTGCAAAAATTCTCTACCAAAATTAACTAATTTGTCCTCGACAGCAATTAATGTAATTTCTGCAAAGCTCACAACTAATTGCCCGACAGTTATTATTATGGATGTGTGTAATCATTATATACCAATTATCCAACTACACCAGAAACATTTTAGTCAGATCATAAATATTCAAACAGGATGCTTTCAGTGTCTTTGACAAACATCCTCTTGTAACTGTTGTTGAAGAGAATATTAATGTGTGCTTTAATCCCCTTTCGGTTGTAAAGAACCTTATTGGAAGAAAAATCTCCATATTTATGAGGGGCAGCCGCCGCGGTTTCATCACAGCCGGGTGTGAGGAGCTGGTGATCCCAACCTTCAATTTCGCCCAGCTGGTCGACATTCCCAATCACGCAGTGGCCTTTCGCCGGCACTTGGTATTCAACGGGTGTCTGTAACTCTCCAAGTGGTCAATAAAGTTTGATTCATGGGGCCCGGGGCCTTAACTGCACACTGCTGCCTTAATTCAAGGAGATGTAAATGATGGCCATAGATCCAGCCTGATTTCCTCGGGGAGAGCAGGAGGGTTGGGCGAGCATGTGCCGTAAATCATCACCTCAATAGGTCAGAGGTCAGACAAAAGGAACGCCCCACCATCGCATTAAAATACTATAATGCCCTAATGGCATTCCTCCAACATAAACCTCATTGTATCAGCCTCGGTGAGAAACACATGTGATATGGCCGCTAAGATCAAATAACAAATATATAACATATATTTTGTTGCTTTTAAACTTCATTTTTACAATATAGAAAGTGGAAAGTTCTCATATCTGCATGGCAGCACAGAGCCGGTGTCCAAGGTATGGAGACGACTGCATAGAGAGAAATAGAGTGATGGGAATATTCTCAGCAATTAGGACATTTGTAATAGCCTCGCCATACTTCACTTGGCTCCACAATGGGCCATTAATAATACTGATAAATCTAATAAATGCAAGAGGGATCCCTCGCTACACATTAAAGCATTAAAAGGGACTGGGCTGACCACTCAGCAGTTCCGTTGTGGAAACCACCGGACAGTTAAAACACACTTTCACAAATTACTCATTATGGAGTGGACAACTGAGTATAAGCAAAGGTTACCTAATATGGCTAGAATAGGGGAGTGACAAAAAAACAAGCAGCAAAATATATAGAAAATTAAAATAAACCACAATTTTTACAGAAGCACATCAGAGAAGAACTGGAAGCTTTATGAAATAACAATAACTATCCTAGAGTATATTTACAGCGCAGCATAGCAATGGGGACCATATGGGAGAACAAAGAAACCAGATGCTACAGCAAATATTAATGAAGTGCAAAATGTATATTGTTGTACTGTATTAACATAAACAAGCCTGCTGAGGCCATATGCGTGTGTATAGAACATGGGTAGGTGTGTATGGAATGGCAAAATGTATGATCTACAGTACCAACCGTTGTGAATCTTTCAAGGCTCTGGACAGTTAGGCTTCAAATGAAAGCAATGCGTTTACTTTTCAGTTTGCTGCATCAGCTAAAGTCAACAAATAGATAGTGAGCATGCTGTGGTGGATGGTCAAGAATATGCTACTTCCTCTAAGGCTGAGGGAGGCCATTAAGTGCAGGGAAGGAAGCTCTAACCAGCCATAAAGACCAGAAACATAACAGTATGTGAGACACTTACTACAACATGCAATAATACATAACTGAGCTCCAACCATATACTTTAAGCCTTGAGTTCCTCATTTCGGCGGATGCCAACTTTTTTTTACTGGCCATTAGCATCTTGTCTTTTTTACAACCAGAAGTGAAACAACAGATTGTAGCTGAATACTAACAATAAGACATTTTTAGGCGACCAAAATGTTACAATTAACTCACAAACTAAAAAACACACATGAAAGTGTTACAGTTTTAAGACAAAAACCAGGACAACTCCCATACCGGACAATGCCGTGGTAGCTGCCTGTCAATCACAACGAAGCTTTAAATATTGTACATTTTGGTAAATTTATTTATTTGCACATATTCAAGAATGTAAAAAGACTATTTAAACAAGTATGAACAGTATGTGCAGGAGAATTTAGAAGCCAAAGATAGCTTATGAAAATACTTCCCCTATTAGATATCGATAGTCATAACAGAAGAAAGTATTAAAAAAGGATTAAAAAAAGAAACATTTTGCATAATTCATCATCAATGCAGTAATAAAAAGATTGATAAAAATGTACAAATTACATGAACGTTTACGTTTGCAAGTTGAGATATAATAAAATCGATGACTATCTAAAGTCCTCTTCTGATGTATTTCTTTGAATAAGAATAATGTAGATGTTGATTATAGGGATGGAAGTAGGTTGTTCCAAAGAGATGATCCTGAATATTTTAATGATGGAAAAAAGTCCTGAAGAGTGTCTTGTGGATTATAAGTGCATGTCTGAAGAAGACTTAAAGTTCTGGAAAGCGCTGGGCAAGTCATGAGTTACGTTTACATATTCATGCACAAGTTGTTCACATGAAAAATTGATAGTAGTTTGTATTTACTGAAGAGAGGAGCGGATGAAAATTAGCTCATTGGCCTTCTGCCAATGAGAAATATTGATTGTGCGTTGTTCCTGGTAAATAGATACATAAATAAGCGAAATTTATACTAGAAGGGGCAGACGCCAGGTTTCCATCCGAAAGTATTGCAAATTTTAACAGAATTTTGAGGAAATCTGCAAAAAAAGAAAATGCAAATGAATGCTTGTTTCCATCCACTACCATTATGTAATTATTGGGAGTTGGTTTATTGAGATAAGAAAAATACAGTCAGGAAACCATTATATGCAAAAGAGTGGGGGCAACAAGAGGACATAATAAATAATTAGTGTCCTTTGCCGTTTCCACTCTGGTTTTTTCTAATGGATAATTGAATATGCGCATGAAAACAGGTGGATGGAAACGCACCTAGAAAGAGAGAATGAAGCAGAGAGAGGAGACAGAGAGAGTAATGCAGGTGGGAAAAAGCCTAGGGAGCTAAACTGGCCGAGTGTAAAAACTGTGACAGCAAGACAAAAAACAAAAAGTGTCTGGAAATGCACCATTAGAGAAAAACCGTGGTAGGCTGGTACAGTTCAAATATATGAACAACTCAATGAAAGCAATGCAAACCTGAAATCCTGCCTGCAAATTTACCCCTGATTTTACATACCAACAATCATTGGAGTGATGGACGATGGACTGCAGGTACTAATATGTTTAAGCACTATATGTCATTTGTATGGAAGCAACAAGCTGCACTAAATGCTACTCTGGCTTTTTCGGTTGTCAGGGAAACTGCGGAGGGATGGCGGTAGCTTGTGTGTGTGTGTGTGTGTGTGTGTGTGTGTGTGTGTGTGTGTGTGTGTGTGTGTGTGTGTGTGTGTGTGTGTGTGTGTCACTGTGGCTATCCTAGCTCTCTTTAACAGGGTGATCACTATTGTGAAGGTGAAGACTGACACGAGAAGGAGCAGCTCATTAGCTTGAGGAATGCATGTCGCGGTGTCAATTCGCCGCTGTTTGTTTTGTTCCACACACTCGCCCGAGCCTGACATTCTTCTGGCACTTGGCTGTTTATTGTTTTCCCGCAGATGACACAGTGTTTGCCAGTGACAGCAAAATGACTCAGGAATGACATCAGGACCCTTCACAGCTAAAACAGAACCTGCCAAGCACCTGCTCGCCGGGGATTTTTTAAATCTCACACTCAATTAATTAAACAAATGTACCAGGAATAACAAATTTGCCACCTGCAAAACACTAGTGGATTACGGAAATGCAATGCCTATAGGTAGCATGAAAAGCTAACTAATAACAGCTGAAAACAAGCAAACATGGCAGATCTTTTTGTTTTATTATCTTTTAGAGTTTAAATGATCGAGGAACATACTTCTAAGTCGGCTTGCATTTGAACTACTTGCTTGTGTGATGGAAAATGGTCTGATCATGGCGTAAACCACCACCAGAAATTATTTAACGAACACCGTTCTGTGCACATTAGCATTTGACATTGTGGCACCGTGTCAAAGAAAATGTTTTGTATTTGACACTTCACGGACAACCCAGTTTCCTACAAAATTAACGTTCCCACAACACTGAACTGTACTCTCACTTAAGCCTCAATGGAAACAGGTTTTTTTTTCTAATTTAAACAAAACAAACCAGAAAATAAAGCATTGTGGAAAGCATTGTGTTTTGACCCATCCACCACTCAGACCTCCTCCCTATGCGGACTTCCGCAAACTCATTTGAAACTTACACAGTATGTGATACGTCAAAAGCAAACGTCATCTAAGACAAAATAAGTTTCCCTTAAAAAGTAATTTACAATGCAGTTATTTTATGACAATAGTCATTTTCAGGATATGCTACAGAAGACAAAATGAGATGACAACTGTTTGTGGGAAGTCAACTATTTTACAATATAAACTACCATGCTTTAATCTCCGAACATTTCTGGCTACCTTCAATTGGTATCTGAGGTTGTTTCCAGTTTATTTATATGAGACTCCATCAACTAGTCATATTAGTTACTATACATGTGATACACAGCCACATTACAAGCCATCTTTTAAAATATTTTTTATCACAGAACGCAATTTACAATTTGACCTAACTTCAACATGGGTAACACAGACTATCACAATACATCCGAACAGGAATAAGAACAATACATGATGACTATCCCGTTGTTCCCCTACATTAAAGTATGAGCATAGGGTTATAATTAGGATCGAAATACATCTAACAGAATCCTCCAGCTGCAACAGCATAATCAGAGATCAACATGAACATCATCCTACGAATAGGCCTAAATGTTCCTGGGCAAGCTACCTCCTTGTCTCTGCGCTTAGGAGTCTGATGGGTCTAGTGGGCGTGAATGAGTATTTGAATCTGTTTCTCTTGTTGATGAGGGGAATCTGAAGCTGGTGCCAGAGGGTAGGGTTTGATTCCCAGATGAAGAGGTATGGCGCTAAATCCAGGTCAAAAGTTTTGATCATTTGAAAAAATAATTTGAACCTGAAAGTTGAAGTTGTGGTCTTGAACATTGAAAAATACAGCAATGTATTCAAAATAAAAATAAGTGAATGAAAAAATGTTTTGGGTTGAATATAATTTTGATTCAGTTCTGAATTCAGGAATTTTTTTGAATATATTTATTTTTTTCATTTTTCACTTTCATATATATTTTGATATTTGAGGTCTTGTATTTTTCACTTTCAGATTTTATATTTTCAAATAAAACATTTTTTTTTTCGGTTTCAAATCTTTTTTTCACTTTCAGATCGTTTTTTTCAGTTCAGAATTTTGACCCTGATCTAGCGTGGGGGGGCGTAGCTTCAACTGAGAGGGGCGTGTCATCATGAGTGACAGCATCACAATGAAGGCTGAGGACCTTCCTCAACAACGTTGCCTTCAGGTAACGTGGGCACCGCGAGAATTATGATTCAACACTTTCTATACACGATATTCACATGAATGCAGTGAGGAAAAACTGTGAGCGCCAGCTATCCTGAAGGAAACTTCGGAGGGAACCAGCTACTAGTTTGATTAGTCTTTCACCCCTATACCCAGGTCGGACGACCGATTTGCACGTCAGAACAGTGAATAGATTCCACCTCTTGAGCCTCATTAATGGAGATGTGAATGGGCCGACCATGGCGTCTGAAGTCAATGCACACGTCTTTTGCCTCTGATTGATTGAGTTGGAGGAACAAGTTGTTGCACCATTTATAAAAAAAACGAATTAGCCATAGGGCCATGACTTGATTGATCATTTTTAAAAATTGTTAAGAAAAACGAGATTAAGAGCATTTCGATTGCCTCTCAATGGCTCTTAACATGTCGACAGCTGAGCCGGTGCCTTGCAGCTAACGGTGCTAACAGTGTTCACTGAGGGGGAACCGGATCACACAAATGGTTTCAGATATAGTTCTTCATGTAACCCTCTCAGTTTAGAAATTGTGAATGCCTCTCTTTTCTCTTTTGCCAACTCCCCCTCTCCTTATACTCACCTCTCATTAATCACAGGAATTGGACATCAGTTTGGAGATAAATAACTCTTCCCCCTTGGCCTCTCCAGGCAATCTCTCTCTCTCTCTCTCTCTCTCTCTCTCTCTCTCTCTCTCTCTCTCTCTCTCTCTCTCTCTCTCTCTCTCTCTCTCTCTCTCTCTGATGGGCAGAATGAGACGAGGAAAAAGAAAACATCTCCCCGCTCCTCCATTCATCTACATACAAGCTGCATTACAAGTCAATTACACTTAAGATTACATGAATGTGCTCTCACCCAGCCAAACCTCCTCCGCGTGCGCCAAACCCATTCTCCACCATCGGCGCTGCCCGCTTGGAGCATTATGGAGGCGCGTAATCTTGTGACATTGTGTCGGGATTAACATCAAATCTCATTATGCTGTGGCGGATCATGTTTTTTCTTACTTATTTTTTTGAGGTTTTTTAAAGCTGAGTGAGAAAGAGGAAAGAGAGGAATGAGATCCATCTTAATTACACATGATGAACACACGCCTGTTGAACACACACACACACACACACACACACACACACACACACACTAGAACAAACCCAACTGGGGTCAAAAAGAGATGTGTGGCGGCACAGCGCAGCGAAATAGGACACAAATCAAGCAGCCGAACCCTCCTCCTCCTCAGGCTCACCACGCCTTGCCCCTCCACACCAAACACCTCTCCTCTGTGAGCGTTTTTTCCTCCAGCCTGGCATGCTCACGCTTCATAAACCTCTCTTTTACTACCAATAGATCTGTGAAGGTTGTAATTGCCTAAGTGATATATGGCAGCTCAATTTCGCTCCGTTTTAAAAACGCCACCGCCCCAAAGTGGTGTTGAGGGGAGCGCCTCGTCCTGTTAAATAAAACAGATTGTCAGGCTAAGTATGGGGGGGGGGGGGGGGGGGGGGGGGGGGGGGGGGTTGGCGGAACGGAATTGGGAGTTGGGGCACTGTGCACACACACGTTGACGCCTTTTGTTTCATGCAGATATGCACGCTTAATTCCCATGCTCTGCATTCTGAACATGCTAACACACAGGGTGAATACAAACATTGACTCAAACACATACGCAAAGCAAATGCACACACACACACACTCACAAACATACACACACCTCCCCCCACCGGTCCCACTAAATCACTCCGAGGCCCCAGCGTTACAACCATTGATTGCCGAATGCATCATCTTTTTCGTCTTCACAACAGGGCGAGGAGTGTGTGTGTGGGGGGGGGGGGGGGACTTCAGCAGGAACTGGCTGTACATGGAGCCAGTGTTTGGGGAAAATCGGTTCCTTTATGGCAATCAAGTCCCATCAGGGGTGTTTGCACAGGCCTGCAGCAACGATGAAAGGGCGGAAATTAATAAAATGAAGTAAGATTGAGGTCTTCTAGATTGTTAGAGTGCATCATCTCCAGGCTTCACGTGGCTCGTGAATTAAGCCATCCTGTCCCTGTGTGAGTGTGTCATCTGTTACCCAAAAGGCGTTGCTATATGGATCTCAGAGTCAACCTGTGTATCAGCTTTAAGCAACCACTGGATTTCCTTATTTCTTCCTTTAGAGCTACTTGTATATGGTTTGTTCTATTTTACGGTTTTCTATTCTAATTGGAATATTGATAATATATAATGAAAAAAATAAAGCTTGAATTCTTAAAATGTACACGTTCAAAAGTGTTATTTATAGAAGCTTTTTGTCTTCAGTGTGGTCATCAGTTATCAGTCACTGGTTAATCCAGCACGGGATCTGGAGCCACGAAGAAGCCACAGCAGGAAACAGGAGCTGCTTAGCAGCCTGGAGATGTTGTTCATCGCTACATGTAGGCTGTTGAAGCGATATGGGCGTATGTATGTACACATACACATACACATGCTAGTTTAATCTACCTTATCATGCCATGCCATGACTTTGAACATTCCCATACATGAAAAATCAGCTTTTGTGTGCTTTGTCAATTTTCCCAGGTACAATTTATTGTCAGATGTCTTTCCACGCCCCAAGTTTGTGACAGCTTTCTGTTGAAATGAATCTCAAGTAACCCCAATGACATCATCAGGGTATTTAAAACTACACAATGGCATCTTTGACTTCTCATATAGAAGAGCTCAACGTGATGATGCAAACAGCCAAGACTAAGGTAGGTTAGAGCAAAAACAAAAGTATTTATTTAAATAACTTTGTTATTTATTTTCCTTAACTTTTCATCCACATCAGGTCCAGGTCAGGTTGTTTATAGCATTTTAGCGCGCTGATGTTAGCATTTAGCTCAAAACAAGCCTGAGTACAACCTGACAGAGTCACTAGCATTGCTGCAGACTTTGAGTCTCCAGTCGTTGAGGAGATTATAATGTAACCCAATGACTTTGAATATCTACATAATAAAACACAATTTTACTCCATATCCAGACTTTACTTGCTTGGTCCATAATACATATGGGGATGATGTGTTCATTTCAATATAGTCAAAATGTTGTCTCTACTTGTCTACGAGGCATGCAAAGGAAACTATGTATGCATGTGCTACAGCACTACTGTTTGTAATGACAGAAGCCATTCTGTTTACCGACAGTTCTCCAGCAGGTGGAACAAAGGTGTGTTAAGTTACTACTTGCACTGGTTGGTAAGCAATATTTACCAATCATCATCCAGTATGACATCTAATTAGGTTTAGCTCTCAATAAGGCAGACACACTATAGTTTTGAGTGGCAGTTTGAAAACTATTCACAAGCTGTAGGTACAACCTGAAAATTGACAGAGTAGAAAAATTGGTCTAGCCAGACAGCAGCAGTTTAGCCAGCGGCTAACTACACCCAACATGGAAGCAGCTGCAGAACTACAGCTTACTTACTTACATTTACAGCAACATTTTCACAAGTTTGAATTATTGTATTTCTCGAGTGGAGGGCCACCACTCTGTATTTGGTCTTGTTGAACTGCATCAACACACTCACGGTCGTAGAGTGGTGTAATCAGGGGTTGTAGTGGTGTTATCCCTTTTACCAGAGACAACAACGTCCAGCACCAGCAACAAATGAGAAGCCTTTCAAATGATTTCTAATTGGTTTACACTTTGCTATTAGTAATACAAAAAGAGTAGAGGGGAAACAAGGGTTTAATAGAGATGCATGAGCATCAGAGGTTAGTGAATCTGGGTTTTTAGGTAACAGGGAACCAGATCCAAAATGGAACTGGCTGTATCACAGGCAAGCTAATCTGTTAGTACGTTACTTCCTGCCAACCATTGGCTGTGTAAGCTATTGCCACATTGTCTGGCTATCTTATAGACACTGGCTAATGTTGTTTCATGTTTTGTTTTTTTATTTAAAATGTTTACAATGGAATCCTTGCAGTAGCAGCAGTAGCAGCTGATTATTGAAGCTGATTATTGAAACTGGTGTTTGCAGCCTGATTGATACAGTGAGCTGTTCCCTGCTCATTATCTCAGATTTCTGCAGACAGACATTCTGAACAGAGCTAATGGAAGTCTTTTGCTGGGTGAAGAGGCACTATTCTGTGATCAAACAACTGTAGCACAGAAATTATAAAGTAACGTAAATCAGACTTTTAAATCGAGTAGAAATGATGTATACACGAATTGTTCAGTTAGCTTGCTAGCTTGTTTTATTACACACATTTTGACATGAAAAAATCTCCCATTCATTACATTTGAATCACAGTGGTCCTTTGTGAAATCTGAATGGCAATGAAAGAATGAATAAATGCATCAAGTAGATGAATCAGGTTAAGTGGACAAGCTAGCATGGCTAAAGCTAAAAGTACAGTACTGGTACTCAATGCATGTGTCATTTTGAAGATACTTTTGGGATATGCATTACTGATACACACACAGTGAGGAAGGAATAAATTGTTCAAAGATAGTACTGCAGCTCATACAGTTCAGTCGCTGAGCTGCCTGGTGCACATGTAGAATCTAAACACCATCAGAGACCACGGAATGCCCTTCGGTGTGTCACACTCCACCCAGAATCAAGCGTGGAGGCTGGGGTGAGGTGTGGTGATGGAGGAGGAGCAGGAGAGGACCCTTCAAGTCTCCAGTATTCCATTAGCCGGTCTGTGATGTACTGTTCAAGCACACACACACACACACACACACACACACACACACACACACACACACACACACACACACACACACACACACACACACACACACACAGATGGGAGACCAGTTACCCCACCGTCTCCTCCCGACACCCTCCCCCCACCCCGCGCTGCCTGTCCTCTTCATCTTCCTTCTCCTTCACACCCTCTGTCAGTCACCATCCATCACACAAGACCTCCACAGATGGGCCCGCGAATAACACACACGCACACACTTTCAGATACTCACTCCAACCACCGCTAACACGCACACACACACAAAGGCTCGAGACGCTCTCTCACTCCTTCAGACACTCGCATGGTTGGCCAGACCACAAACACACACACTTACAACCACTCTCAGCTTTACACTCTCTCTCCTGCTCACTCATACACACACTCCACCTCTCACACACACACACACACACACACAACACACACACACACACACACACACACACACACACACCACCCCTGCAAACTCTTTCATCTGTGGCTCTAGGCAGCTCAGAAACCAAAAAACCTCCACAGCCGAGGGGAAACCCAATTAGGAGGCAATTAGCGCCATCGGATCTACCTGAGAGCAGGCGCCTTGCGCTCATGCTGGCAAAACAAAGCGACATATGGGTGTGTGTTGGGGGGGGACCACCGCTCACTTGCTTGCTCACTCCCCGCTGACTTTAAAGGCTTCCGCCGATTTCCCCACGTTTCTGATCAATGTTGTAAAAAAAAGAACAGTGCTAATTAGCTCCGTTCGTTTACAAGAAACACCAGTGCAATGAGCTGGATCAGTCCAATTAAAGAAAAAAGGAGGAAGGGTTGAAACAGAAAACTCTGAAAAGTTGTGTATGAAAGAAAACATGGGCTCTTGCCACGCAAATCAACAAGTTAGTCGCCAAAGAACAAGGCAGTGAATCAAAAGCTCACCTTTAAATTTCCAGCCGCGCACTAGTTTAAAGGGAGGCTCCACTCAAAAACGTATTCCAATCAGGATCCGGCTCTTAATCTTGTGAACGTGACCCATCCGGCGCTCCGTACGTCACATATCCAAACCTAGCCAGGAGAAAAAAAGATTCCTCCCTGAGAATCCAACTGCACCTGGTCAACCCTTTCTCCCTCGAACTCTCTCCTCCCGTAGCCCGAGGACAGCCTCCTCCGGTGCCAGTGTGTGTGAGAGAGAGGAGGTGCAGTAGCAGCTGTAGTAGTAGTAGTAGTAGTAGTAATAGTAGAATGAGGTGGGATGGATGGAGGGAGTGGGAGGGGAGGGATGCTGGCAGCTCACATCATGAGAGAAGTCGTAATCTGCGCATCGGGCGTGCACGCAGCGAGGGAGTCGAGCCACCAGAGAAGAATATGATGAAAAAGAAGAAGAAAGGGAGGAAGAGAGAGAGGCATGAAGGCAGGCAGTGGTGAATGAGCGGAGGATGCAAGCTCCCTCCCCTCACACTGCGCTCTCTCTCTCTCTCTCTCTCTCTCTCTCTCTCTCTCTCTCTCTCTCTCTCTCTCTCTCTCTCTCTCTCTCTCTCTCTCTCTCTCTCTCTCTCTCTCTCTCTCTCTCTCTCTCTCTCTCTCTCTCTCTCTCTCACCCCCCGCCCTGCTACAGATTGCATTGCACTGATGAAATTTTAATGGTTCTTTTAGGAAGAATAATGAACATGCTTGTCCCTGGAGTTGTGTGTGTGTGTGTGTGTGTGTGTGTGTGTGTGTGTGTGTGTGTGTGTCTACACACCTACAGAGGCATGCAACAAACATGTCTGTGCGCATACAAGTGTGTTTTTCTCTCTATCTTGTTCCTCCTTTTCTTTTCCACCAGAGCATACACTCACACACGGCAATCCTGCACAGATTCACTTACGCACTACCCCTTTCTTCACTTGCACGCCGCATATAGAGGCACGCACACAAATACGGGCTTACGCTCAACAGCATCAAACACTGCTGCTGACAGACACGCACGCACATGCTCCCATCGCACAGGGAAGACGGGGTGGGGGAGTAAAAACGGAGAGATCCAACCCATCCTCAAAATGCTCTCTTGGTGCACACACACACACACACACACACACACACACACACACACACACACACACACACACACACACACACACACACACACACACACACACACACACACACACACACACACACACACACACCCCAATGGAGTGGAACAAAGAGCGCAGAGGCAGCATGTGGAGGCACCAGTAGGAACCATGATGAGAGGAGAGGAGCGACGTGCACCAGAAAACATGCTATCTTCAAAGTATCTTCAGTCTACTACAGTCTAGTCTAGTACAGTATAGTACAGTAGAATGTATTATAGTATAGTAAAGTATAGTATAGTATAGTATCATATAGTAGAGTACATTGTAGTAGAATATTGTAGTGTAGTCAGTATAGTAAGGTGTAGTACACTATTGTAGAGTGTAGTAGAGTATAGTATAGTAGAGTGTATTCAAGTACCATAATCTACAATGGTCCCTGATAACGCGGTTTCTTAGAAACATTAAATATTCATGAGTGTTTTCGTTCATCCTTAAGATATTATGTAATAAAAGTTTAAAATATAGGCCCACATAGCTTGTGCTAAGAAGATAATTGTGAAATATGCTTATCTTAATGATGCAGTTCACTTCAGCTAAAGAGAAGAGAGGTACCACAATCAAACTAGCGGCCAGACTAATGACTGGAGCGGAGGACTGTCTTGCCCTAAATTGAGTTTCTCAAGTGTCCTTTTCTCTCAGGTGCTTGGAGTGACAGACTAATGGAGCTGTCACACCCTGTGGTTAACCACCGGAGAGTTGTAATTCAGCAAAAAAAGTCCATAAACTCTTGACCATGGTTTGCAATGCACGCATACTCGTTTGCAATCCCTTGGTTTTATTATATTAACAAACTGGTAGTAAGCCCATCTCTGTGAGGTAGGGTTAAAAAAGAATCACTCAATCATCGTCGGAGCTGCTTTCTCTTATCTACTATTAAGAAATGATGATTAGCTTATTGGGTTGCAGCTGTTTTGGTCGACAATTAAGGCTGTGCCAAAAAAGAGCCGGACAATATGGCCAACTATGTTATAACAACATTAACACACACTTTTTTTGTATTGATCAATATTCATAATCATCACAATCTATACTTATTATTAATAACAAATATAATGCCCAATTCAATTTACTGTTTTAAGAGTATTCTTCTAAAGAAACCAGAAGGTTAATTATGGTTTTAAAAATACAATTATTCATAATCAGATCGGGTCGCTGAGGGTTAGTGCGGGTCTAACTGCACTAACTGGTTAGTGCAGTTAGTTTGTTGCATCTACTTTCTTTACTGAAAGAAAAGAAAGTAGGCTTGATTTAAAAAAAAAAAAAAAAAAAAAAAAAAAAAAAAAACTCATTCAATACAATGAATCCCTTTATTCAAAATGATGATTTTGCTCCAAGGACTAAAAATAAAATGTAGGGTTATGATGTCATTAAATATTTCGACAAACATCCGAAAACCTCAGTAGAAGCTTTGAATGTAGGCCTGTTAAAAATGTTGTTAAAAATGCAATGTTTACATTTCCATGCATCGTAATCAAGCCAACAGTTTGTCAATTAGCCAGCACATGTTAGATTCACAGTGGCTGATTCAAATAATCAGCTGCATTCTACACATCCTTGCACAAAACTATTGTTACTATACACCTCAACAACAGATTCCATGCAATGCAGTGTAAGTTATTTAAAGATTAGACCAATTTAAAGCTGCTCACAAGGCCACATCTCCAATCTGAAGCTGACCAGCCACTGAAATGTGCCTGAGAACCTCTGGCATATAACAGGACAAGGAGCTAAGGGTCACTTCAGAGCTAGATAAACGGGTGAAAGAGGGTGGAACTTACATCAAACCAGGATTCTTCTGGCTCCTTTACTGTTCCTCCACTGTCCACATATCAGTATTCATCACAGCAGTCGGCAGTGCTAAAAGGATCCTGCAAAGAGAGGAGACAAAAAAGGGATTTGTTACAATTTAACCTGGGTTGTAGCTCAAAAATACAAATGTGATAATTGTCTCAGTTTAGTCGCAATTGGATAAAAGAAAAAAATGGGGTGGCTACCAGGGGACAGCGGTTTTAAGTCCTTTTTACATTGCAGATCCTGGAAGTAATTTGTTGAGCCAAAACCACTGGAGTGGTACCCTCCTACCCCCCAAAAAAAAAAATCCCACTGGGATTTTAACACAGTGTGACCGAAAGTTTACCCAATCCAGCAGGACATTAAAGAGACTTTGAGCACACAAAAAAAAATTCTGGAAAGTTTCCCTCTATGGTAAAAAAATAAACACAATGAACTCTGAGTCAACTCTCTTTTTCTGAGGAAATTGTTCCCATCCCTGATATTTCCCACCAAGGTGCAGCATCCTACCTCTGAACCGTTCCCGAAAAATCAATTATCTCTGAGGATTATACACCTCCACCCCCCATCCCCAACCCACAAAACAGTAATGGAAAAGGAGAATGATAATTCAGATCTTCAGTTCTAAGGCCACTTTCATTCCCCCTTCCTGTGACTCCCAAGAGGCCAGAGCCAAGTTTACACACAATGTCAGGGAGACAAACTGATCAGAATGTGCCTCTTGGCCTTGCAGACACACAAGAGCCACTTTAAAGTTTTCTTTTTTTTTTCTTTTACTGAAACAACACAACACTTGAGAATCCGGGAAAAAACATGCCAGTCGAGTCTTTAAGGAAGCTGTTTGAGGTCTGTCAATAATGATGGGAATGCCACGGAGAGAAGGCTTGAAAGGCACTTAAGAGCCAAGCGGGGGTTTGATGGGAACCGCCGTGATGTGTGACACACGAGTCGTCCTCTATCCCGGGATGCAAAAACAACAGCTTACAAGGTTAAAGTCGTCTAGAGACTAAACGCGCCTCGCCAGATGATTCCCGTGCAAAGATTTACGATATTTGGAAAAGAAAGACATCCTGGAAACGTCTTACAGCTCGATAATAAAAACAACATGATACATTGAGGGTTGTAGGTGACTTAAGCAGAGGTTTGATTGGAACACAGTGATGTACTGGCTGACATGGAAGCGCTAGTGTTTCTCCAGGGATGAAAAAAATATATATAAAACAGCTTAAAAACGTGAAGGCTGTCTGGAGAGAAAAAAAAAAAAAGAGAAGAAAAAAAACGTGTTACATTCTGGTAAGATACTGATCGTAAACAACAGGTAATATTCTGCTCGGTGGATGCTCTGCTCTAGATGTCAAAAAGTATTGAATTCACGTCACAAAGACGTGAAAATGATCATGCAAATTGGATTGCATTAAACAAGTTGCCGTTTGGCAGCCGAAAGAGGGAAACCAAACTAAATGTACTCAGTAAATTCCACTTTCATAGCATACGAACAGCTGTCTGGAAGGTAGGAAAATGCTTTGGAAATGGTCAGCAGTAATGTGGAGAATACGGAAGTTCTAGTTAATGAGCTTAAAATGCAAAACCACAGGTATGTTTCTTCAGCCAATGTTACTGGCGATCCCACACACCAGCCAACAACCCTGACGGGCATTGTTTGATTGCTGAGAACAGAGACAAATCCAATTAACAGGTTGTTGCTGGAAGTGACCTTTTCCTTCATCATGGCCATTGGCCGTCCCCTGGCTTCCTGGTTTAGTGACCATGATCGAGGACATTTGAAGAGATGCCAAATTGAAATTGGTTACGGGTGAGCTGAGGTGTGTGTTCAAAGATAAGGGTTTCGATGGCAAAGAGAAATATGTGGGGACCCTCCTGCGGGGCGATTAATGACATCAGCAGCAGCGCTCTTCTCCCTCGGTCTGTCTCTCTCTCTCTCGATGCACAGGTGCAGTTTGGTTTCGTACTTCCACGTTTATGAGGGATCGTAATGGGTGGGTGCGGCTCAAAACAAACGGGAGGCCAATTAAATGGAAGGGCTTCCCGGGCAAGCCGCCAATAAGGGGGCCAACAACTCATTTCATACACAGCTCTCAGAGGAGGAACACCGGATATTATTTCCAGAACGCATACCAGGCAAAACATTTTTTTTTATTTTATTTCAAAATATCTATCTGAAATTGGGGTGGGGTGGATAAAATACTCTGATACATACTGGTTTGTCATTTAATTTTGGGATTTTGATATGTATCAATATAGTAAATTTACTGGAAAGCAATTCATAAACAACTCTTTGTGAATAAAAAATTTCTGCTCATTGATTTGCAGCATCACTCACAATGGCCAAATACGCATAAACATGTTAAAAGGATAGCTAGTGCGGTATAAACACTATGGCAAATACCATGACAGATGAAAGTTTTGATCATTTCATTATATATATAGTGATATATTGGCAATTTGCAAATTGCTTGCCAGAAAGTGGGTCTGTGAAGCCATGCTTTGAGCTAAATGCTATTTGCTTATTAGCTATAAACACACAGTACTGCTCCGTCTGATGACAGTGTTATGTGTTTTGCAGGAATTTGGTGATAAACCTAAGTATTTGACAAATTCAAGTTTTTCGCTTGATGATGACGCTATATTGAAAGTGAAGGGATTACCAAAGTTATTGCAAGTCATCCTCTGGGGACCATGAATGTCTGTACATATGATGGCAATTCACCCAATAATTGTCAAGATATTTCATTCTGAACCAAAGTGGTAGACTGACCGACCGTAATTGCTCAAGAACCCCTGCATGCTAGCATGGCTAAAAAACTCCAATAAACTATGAATACGAGTGAATCATAGTGAATACAAGGCCTGTTCTATGTGTGTTCATTCAACGGAGGTGTGTTTGACACTAAAACATCTCCACAGAGACATAGCTGTTTAAAAACCAACCCTTGATATCAAAAAGCTTGACTTTTCTGTAAGAAATGAAGTTCTACAAGCATTCAAAAGGAAGAGAGGAATGTAAAATGCCTTCATTATTTCCCTATAAATCTTGACTTGGGTGGAGGTGTGCCATATTAGCGAAGCCAAGATCCCCCATATGGCGAGGGCATAAAACGGGTAGGACCATAACTCCGGGCAGTTAAACACAGCCTTCTAGATAAACAGAGTACAGTATACTACCTGGAAAACGACAGCCACTGGCATCTTCACAGCCTGCCAGTAACACTACTCAGGACGGGAAAGCCGGCGAGGACAATTTCTATCCTCCAACAATCGCCAGGTTAACTAACGTCGGCACTGCATTCCACAGAAGAAACAGACGGCATGCAAACGTAAATGCGCGTGCCAGTGTGTGTGTGTGTGTGTGTGTGTGTGTACTTGTGTCATTTGGTATTCAAAACACGATACACACACCACAGGCTTGTCATGGGGATCTCTCTGGAGTATGGGAGGACTGAAACTAGAGCAACTAGAGAAATGACAACAGAATCCTTTGAAAATGAGGCTTTTATCCATTCAGTCCGACATGGAGCTACGCCCACGATTTCATTCATAACACGTGTTTCTTCTTTTAAGGAAGACATGCACATTGTTTATTCTTTTACATTCGAAGACTGCAACGATTGCAAATTTCTTGGCCGATTACAATTTCCTTTTTATTAAAAGTATGACCTCCCGATTTCAATTTACTATTTTTCGAAACTACATTTTACAAGATGACATTTTAACACATGATAGTAATAATTTATCTTCGCTCAATACACATTTTTACTGAGTGGAGCTTGAACAAATTATAGTAACCTCTGTTAACAATAGCTGTTAGCTTCCTTATGGGGACAAAATGCTGCCGTGTGCCGATGTAAAACTACCATGAGGGAGTGGCACGCATGTGTAATATGACTGGCAAAAAATCTGAAATATGAGACTGGCCAACCGGCTGAAAACTGAGCCCGTTTCGATCGGCAGCCAATCAATCGGTGCGTCTCCAATTCCCAGTGCTTGATCCTCAACAATCCTCAGTACACATAAGTATACTCTCGGTAACTGAAAGTGCTCTTTCTTCATCATAGTGACAGTACAGGATGGCCTCATGGGAGTACAAGGGGCTGCAGAGAAAGTCATCATCCGCTGGTGATGTCGATTCATCCTTTTCAGATGAGAACATAGCTGGGACATGACTAACCTCTGGTATTGTAATTAACATGTATTAACAGACAGCCTGTCTCTACATGTGTCTCTGAGCAGATCTCCTCTGTGCCATAAAGACCTCAGACACATTTTAATTACATTTTTAATTCAAATTTTTCCTTTTCATTTGTTTTATAGTGTATCAGTGTAGATATTTCTTTCATACTCATTTTCCAGACTTTCAAATGAATACACATTGTTACATATGGATCTGTGCAGGTTTCACCACTGCTCTGCTGCCATAATGAAGACAAGCTGGCAGAATGGCGCAATAACAAAGTGCATTAACAACCACATCATGTTGCGATGGCTTGGATGACGAAGGCCAGCCACCCTCCTAATGGGCAGGCGTGAGCAGCAAGCCAGAGGGGGGGAGAGATTGACGACTAAGCTGGCCCCAACAACAGAACCAAACCCCCTGCCCTGCATCACCACCCCTCCCTTCCTCCCTGTTGTATTGTTACATCTCATTTTCTCCCAATCCATCTTGGGGACATTGGCGAGCATACGCCCAGGTCGAGGTCAGGGGCGCATGATAGAATTAGAGTCTCGAGGACGATGGATTACTACTCTTGCTGTCAACAGTGTTGGGGCGGAGGGTTGGTAAGGGGCCCCTATTAAATGAATCAAGAATGTTGTTGGCTTAAATGGTAAACCTACTATACAATTAGGTGAATGGCTCTGGAGATAGCAGTCAATCTGTGTGTGGGTTGGGTGGTCTACCACCAATCCGCTATTGGAAGGGCCAATGAAGTGGCCCTGCATTCAGCCTCAAAAAAGACTGGGATGTCTTGGTCTCAGTGTGCGGGATTGATATTGATCACAAACAGTGTATTAGAACGGTGCTGCTGTTCGTAGTCTGGTTGTGTAATTTGGTACTGGAGGCTGGAGATCGCACGAAAACAGCACATCGATGCTTAAAGTGGCCCATTGTGGAGACTTCCACTGAATTGAAAAGGAGACAAAGCCTGCAAAGAGTTTATTTTCAGGAAAGGCATCACAGCGTGACCTTGTTTAGCTCTCCTGAATAAGGAATAGCTGAAATCCATCCAGTTTGACCACTATGCAGCAAGATCGGCTCCCCTCGAGGCGTTCATCTCAATTGAATTGTAGATGGAGTCGTCAGTTAATCAGGTTTGAGTTTAGCGTTAGATCCTGTTTGAGCTACTGCATATTTGAAAATTAAACCACCAAAACTGCACGATACAAGGCCCTTAATGCACATTTACACCTGTGCCTGGGAGCTAAGTGAGTGCTCAGAGGATTGACTGACTGTTAGTGGATGCACTGTGAGCTGGAGCTGCTAGGCAATGGTGCTGGAATGGTTCCTTTAATATGCCTCTGTGCTGAAGATACAGTGTAACACAGCAAGATAAAATACATGAAATTGGCTTACAGTTTTGCCAACATTATCCTGATTCAGTGTCTGAGAGCGGCAGTGAGGAGTACAAGACTCAAAAGCATTGTGCGCTGACAATATGGGCAATGATAACATTAAAGAATGCAAATTAAGAAGTGCAAAAATCCAAAGAAATGAGATTATCAGGCTGAAGTAAAAGGGGTGATTTGTCATTTCTTATTCTTTTCTAACACAACAGCATGATGTAGGTAAATATGGATGGATGGGGGATGGGATTTATAGGAGAAGGGGGATGTTCAGGAACAGTGAGAACCACTACAATGTATTTGATGGGCCGCTCTGCTACAAGAGGACTAATTCCCAGTGAGACCTACATCCCTTATACCTTCGCTCTCAAAAGGTCTTCACTCCCCCATAATGCATGGAGAATTGTGGTAAGTATCCTTGCATAAACATGAGGCATATTGGCTCCTTTGGTGAGTGATTTTTCTGTGGAATGCAAGGTTAAGATGACGTGCTGAGGCGGCAGAAATCATATTATTTGTCCCAATTCCTTCAATGCCTGTGTAAAACATTAGCAAAGAGATTAAATTATGAGCCAGATTATGCACCGCCTTTACTTAATGATGAGGAAAATGGAAAACCGCGTGTGCGTTAAAGAGATCGTTTTTACAGTTAACTGGTAATGAAGGCTGGGTTGGGTTACATACCAGAGAGCCTTCGTTTAATGCATTAGAATGCAATAGGGGTGGGGGGGAAAAAAACAACAAGAAGCAATTTCCAGCAACACCAAATTGAGCCATGTATCTGAAAAATGACAGGACGGAATGAAACTGCTGGTTAATTAGCCAAGGGTTGGAACATGGAATAAAGTCAAGAAAGACAAAATGTCAACAACAAAAAAAGTTAATTACACACGACCGATCACAGGCGCAATACGGAGTGGGCTTTTTTTTCAGTTCTCCCCTGGAGTCGCAGGGAAACAACACTAAATAAGACAAGCCAATAAAAGCTACATGAAGAGGATTAGCGCTACTCTGAATAATTTAAGACGCATCTTAAATACCTTCTGGAGGAGGGGATCTCAATAGCCTCTTTTCAAGCCATTCAGGCGTATGTGGTATATTTGCAAAGTCACTGTGAATCAAAAGCTTCTAGGGACCCATTTTGGCCCCTGGCCTCAAGTTACACATGTAGAATTACACTTAGCCATGCCTTCAAATGTTGGTGTTTGTAGTTGAACTGGTGACTGCTGACATTCCCTTTAGATTATTTTATTGGAAGCTTGTAATTTACCCGCTAGCTTGTAACGCTATTTCAGATCAATATTTCCTGTCAAATGTCTTAGCTTTATGGTAGGCAGGATGAAGCACACCGACTGAGGTTGCTGTAATTGGATCAATCACCCTGCTGAAGGCTGATTTTGCTACAATGACCAGCTCATGGAATTCCCTTTGTTATCACAAATACAATGAGAGCTTACAGCAGTAGCTGCTGTTAAAATCCTCCCTTATCTACTCTATACACTACAATACTACTACAGGCAAGTCTTCACTCAATGCTGGACCACAGGCATCACATTGCGTTACCCACTACATCTGTATTTCGCTGTGCAGCTCGCCTCAAAGCAACAGCGCGCATTAACTGCTACGTCACATCAATTGCATTACACCGACATACACTACAAATGGATCGATTTCAATTTAGGCCCCAAGGCCCTTTGACATCCTTTGTCATGAACACAGAGAGCCACTTGTCATGTCTGAGATTGTGGAACATTACCACATTGGCTGTCACTCAGTACACAACGGCCATGAAGGACGGCTATGATATGTTTCATGATAGCCAGGCTGGACAAGGGAAAATTGGATGGAGGCTAGGGCTGAACGACTTTGGAAATAAGATCTAAATGTGATTATTTTTGAATGATATTGCAAATGCAATATTATTTGCAAAATTCAAGATTACATTTTCTTTAAAACAATGATTTTTTGCAGCAATCTTTTCTAAAACAAATTTTATTAAGCCTGTTGAATACGATGTAAAAGCCAGGAAATGTTTACAATAATATTTAATATTAAATAGTATTTTGACACATACTTTGACTTAAACAATCCTGTGATTTGAAAATTGCAGTACATTGCGATTTCGATTAATTACTGTGTTTGGACCGAGGAATTCATGAAATAATGTAAAGTATATATTTATTTCAAAACACTTTTAGTTTGTAGCCATGCTGGTGGTATGGCATCAGGAATGGCAGTGTCCATTGCTTTGGTCCAGACCAAGGTTATTATCGTTAACGAAAACTAACGAAAAAACAAAAACTAGGAGTGAATTTTTTTTTCGTTAACTGGAATAAAAATAAAAACGAGGCTTTATAAAAAAACGATAACTAACTGAAACTGTATTGTGTCTTTACAAAACTAACTAAAATAAAATAGAATTATAGAGAACATTTCTTTAGTTTTTGTCAATGTATTTTATAGATGTCAATTTATTTCATACATAGCCTAAGTCTATCTTCCGCTGTACCACTTTTAGTACACGCCCCTCGCCTGGTATCATGGCGGCGAAAGTCGGGAGAAAGCAACAGAGTCCTATTTGGAATTACCTCGAATATGAATGTGTCGCAAATAAGAGCAAGTGCCTTGCAATGGAAGATGATAAGATATGTGGAACATTTATCAAGGGGAAAAATCTCACAAATCTAAAAGTGCATTTGAAAAGCTTAGAGTCGGAGGAGTCGGACGCGGAGGGTGAGGAGAGTGGAGGCCTCGGTGAGTGTGGGAGAAATACTTTTTGTCTTAATAATTTCCTTTTTTCTATGCACTTGATACATACTGCAGATAGCCTACAGTATATGCTGCAGAGGGCTGGAAATAACCTGACGATATCAGGGTTTGGTCATGTGTATGTAGCAACCTTCCAAGTAGGATACCCCTGTTAAAATGTAAGGTATAGCCTATTTCGCACTTTGACATCAGAGTTATTGTCATTTCATATCCCAGATAAAAAAAATGTATGGAAACACAATATTAAACAATGTGTCATACTGTGGAGCTCACAGTGTAAGAAATTAAATATAATATTAAAGCGGCAAGCAGCGATGAACGGGTCCTCGCATCCTCCCGCACGACGGGGGTGCCGGCGGGACTCCAGCCAGCGCGGCCAGGAACGTCTGCAACCGTTGGACAACGCTCATTATCTCTTTCTACATCCGTGGTTGTTACACAGATTATCACGTAATCTCACGATTTTCGCGGGTGGCGCCCGCGAGCGCTCCGCTTCTGAAACACTCCCGGTGGAATCAAATATGTGCCTTACCTATGTGTGTGTAAAGAATGCTGATATGAAATATGAAAAACAACCAGTAGTCAATGTGCAAGCTGCCAATTGAATGGTGATTTAAGCTTCTCTATTGGGTTCATATATTTGTAAATCTGACTTATGTAGTGTCAGTGCCTCACCAGCCATGAACCTCACCGCACATCACTGTACTCCACCGCTTTCTGTATCCTCTGTGTGGCGCTACAGAACACGCCCAAACATGTGTTATGTTGCTCTATATCAAGTGCAAACCACATAGTGTAAAAGTCATGTAAATCGGATGCTGTTTGTCAGAAAACGCAGATTTACTTGGTCTGTTGCATTCCGCGGTAAAGACTAAAACTAATACTGAAACTAATAAAAACTAAACTCAAACTAAGCATTTTCAAAAAATAAAAACTAAACTAAACTAGCAACCCGCTTTAAAAACTAATTAAAACTAAACTGAAATTGAAAACAAAAAGTCAAAAATAAAAATAAAAACTAGTGAAAAATGCAAAACTATAATAACCTTGGTCCAGACTGATATATCTCAACTACTATTTGATGTATTGCCATGAAATTACACAATATTACAAGATCTTCATGGTACCCAGAAGAGGATTCCTTTTGGGGATTCTTTTCATCTAGCGCCAAAAGCAGGTCAAAGTTTTCACTTTCCTGTGTAGCCAATGAAAATTTGGATGTAAATTTTTTTAGATTTATAAGTAGAAATATCACTATAAAAATGGATGACAGACTGTCATGAAATGATAATATTCTATTATCACATCAGAATGCCAGAGGGTCGACACTGCTGACACGAGGCAAGACAGATTCTGATGTTTTCCATGTGGCGTTACCCCCCCTCATAAAGCAGCAGGAGATGGGGCCTGACCTACCACAGAGAAATCAATATTCCAAAGCAAAACATCTTTGGCTCCCATGGGAGACCCTGGTCAATGAGCCGAACATATCCGTCGGTGAGACCAAATAGGCAGCTGTTGTGTGTCGTCTTAAACCTCATCAAAGGCAGCTTGAGCCCCATTTAATATCCACAAACTGTAAGCAGACAGAACCAACAACAGCTTGTGATAGACATATTTTTTGTTGACTGTAAACAAAAAGAATCAGCACTCTGTGACAGCAGTAGGGTGAAAAAAGTCTTCCCATTTAAAAAAAAAAAAAAAAAAGGCAACTACTATGGCAGTAAATCAAATCAGGATGCTGCTACAAACCAGGTAATGCCAGACGTCTATCTCAGCATTACATGGAACGGCACCTAATGTGTGTCAGTCTGCCTGTCACGCAAAATGAACAGCCCGGGGGTGTGTTTGGTGCAAATCAAATTCCAACGAGGGGCGAATTCACTTTTTTTTAAAAAAGCAATCTAATTAAATTGCCATGCACGGTCATGTATCTTAAATTACATGCCACCGCCATGCAAATGCAGAAAAATTAACACCAGATGCAGGCGTCCGTGTTCCATGGCTGCTGGGGTGTTTGACAGAGAAAACCCCCATGAACATGTTTAAGTGGGATGAGATTAAAGAAGAAAATCCAGAAGAGTAATTTCATTTTCACAGCTTTCTGTTTGATTGAAACTGGTTTAGCATTTTCTGTGTGTTGCATTGTAACACCCCCGAAACCCTACCTGCCCAGATGATACAACACAAAATCTAATTTCTCTGGCAATTTCCGCAGCCGACATTGTGGATCCTTTCAGCACAAAGCAAGAGATCAAATTCCCCTTAACCCCAGGAAGAAAGGGGAAGGAGTGTGTGTGTGTGTGTGTGTGTGTGTGTGTGTGTGTGTGTGTGTGTGGTGGTGGGGGGGGCGTTGTGCCAGCGACAATCAGAAGCTGCCAACTTGTTGACGTGCAGGACCAGGGCTGATATTGAATTGAATTATGAGAGGCCACCCTGCGCACACAGCTTTGATGTTGGGAGAGGGCGGGTCGGTGCCGAGGTGAAGGTGAGGAGGAACGAAAAAGGTGGGGGTGGGGGTGGGGGTGGGGGGGGGCCTTTTAAATCTGACTCACTGAGGAGATGGATAGAGACAACAAAGGTGCACGGACAGAAGGCTGCAGACCTGGAGATGAGTTTACAACGAGGGAGGGACGGAGCCATGGACAGCAAGACAGAGAGAGGCATTGAACACAGCGCTGCAGGCAAAACTCAATTTGCTCTGATTCCTCTGATTCAGACCCAGCATTTTTGGCCCCTTAACAGTAGTAAAGAGGTCAATCATTGAATGTTTTTTTTATATTTCCAGAGAGCTTTATTCACTGAAAAAAATAATACTTTGGACTAACACAAATGTATTGATATACAACCTTATGCATGAATCTATCTCTTCAGAGAGATGAAGCGCTGTCCACCAACTATGTAGTGAGCCAAAGGATAGGGATCTGTCAGTTCATGCACCCCAACGAGCCGTAGTTCTTTAGGAGTAGATATGACCAAGTCATAAGCTCAATAATGTTCCAGGTACCAGGTATCCACTTTTTTGACAATGAAAATGAGTTTCTCTTGTAGAACGATCATATGAACTATTTCCCCAAACTCTGGAAGTCCAGCCAGCGACCCATGGGCTACCACCATTCCAATCCTATAGTTAAAGCTGCTGTAGGATACATTTTTTGCCAGGTTCACATTATCCATATGTGGGTGTTTCTGTTTCACTGCAAGTGCAATATCTTCATTAATAACATCAAGGGGAACTGTTTTGTGAATCAAGCACAAATTCTATAGGTTCTACAATATTAAAATGTTTTTTGTAGTTCGCGTCCAAGCAGTGGAAAGTGGGCCGTGACCACTAAAACAAGCCGCAACAGGATTTGACTTACAAAGGGTTGATGCTAGTTCTTGCAGAACCGTTTCATCGACTTGACAGTTACCATTTTCTAAGTGCTGAGCTATTGTTTGATGGACAAGAGGGACAGAAGCAGTCCTTATTAAATAGTCAAACTCTTGCAAAAGTTCATCAACAGCCACTCTAGAAACAAGATAAATATGTTCTAGCTTCAGTAAGAGAGAGGCAACTTTGAGCTCAACATTATATGGCAAGTCATTTAAATCCTGAACATCGAAACTAGAGTCACCCAAATCCTCTGTACTTAAATCATCTGAAGGCTCAGTACCAACACTATCAATCTGGATACTGTCAGAATAATTACCTTCAACAGAAAGACTTAAACTTGATTCCTGTTTTTTTTCTTGATTCAAGTATTCCTGGCTTTAAGTCATTTACTGAACAATCCTTATGATTTCTGCTTCTGTGAGTTCGAAATTAACCATAAATATTTGTTTTGTATGAACACCCCTGAAAAACACAAACAACTGTTTCACTGTTTTTTAGATGCTGTGCTATATGTTGAAAATTGTCTTTTAAATTCGAAAGTTCATTGCAATTGCATAAGAGACATTTAAATGTGGTCAGTTCAGTTTGTGAGGATCGCTGATGACATCTTGACAAGTGGCTCAAAAGTGCATTCCAGGTCTTGCAAGTACAAGCTTATAATGTTTAAGAAGCTCAGATCTTCGTGAAACAGAAGTACCACAGTCTTTGCATTTCCACATTCATCGGAAGACTAGGAAAGACAAAAAAAGGACCCGTTTACACATTTGCCTTGTAATACCATTTTTAAAAATGCAGCATGGTACATTTGCACCTAATATGTAGAAAGTTATGTTTGATGTCAGTTACTTCTTCAGCAGGAAAGAAAGACATTTTAAATCGAGTAGATATTAATTATTTTATTTTAATAGTTCATAGAGTAAATTTGACTAGAGTTATTGTTATTAGTCTGATCACACCATCCTGGACATCTTCACATACTCTTCAATAATTCAAAAGCTGGAATAGGCAAATAGGTTTATACAGTTTGAGACACAAAGAAACAGTTATTTTCTTTATGGCATAGTAACTACAATTCAGTCATGCAATGATTGTCTTTTAACTTTAAAATTTTAGATTATTTTTTAAGGATATATAAAACTACATTAAATTACTTAACATTGTATGTATTTGTTTATTGTTTGGTGAAATCTATTTACATTATATTGGGTGGGTAACTTCTTGATATTTGTTTTGACTGCAGGTTATTTGTGTTTGCAATTCTATAAATATGATAATAAATACATATTGCAAAAATAGAAATGTAAAGTGAATCCGCCATTAAAATGGCATACTGTCATGTTATGTCCACTACAATACAAATTCAACTCAAATTATTGAAATAAATTCAAGGTATTCTCTGAAGTGCTGCAATTATATTTTGGGTTTGTCATTTAAACATACATGAAAATAATGTTCAGTTTTCATATTGGGACTTACCAAATTCAGCAATATGGCTACAATTTCGGACCTTTACAGGAAACACCAGCAAACCTGTAAACACAAAGGAAAAAGAGAGAAATAACTTTTTTGTGACAGTTGGCACTATCCATAATTGTCACTACAGACAAATGTATTAATTAGGCTTTAGACATACTGGAGGTGTTGTACTATTCTGCAAAATACTGACAGCTGAAAGAATGGAATATTAATTCTGTTCCTCATTATCTAGTACTTAATAGAGGTCTACTGAGACATTACCTGCAGCTGTTTAATCAAACAAAATTCTGTCTCTGCATTTGTATCTGAATAGAAGACCAGAAGTGGGCAAGGTTTATATCCGTAATTGCCTTAAATCAGGCAAATGTTGTATTTTGTTACCCAATATTCATTGGCAGTGAAATATGTGGCTTTAAAGTATCCAGTTAATTTCACATAGGCATACAATAATGTATGGAACATATTTTCATATCCAGATAATGTACTTTTCATCTTTCTCTCACTTTATTTTTTACTAAGTTTCTTGATATATCTGACCACCCCATGGATAGAGACAGGGATACTGGCTGAAATACAAGGTAAAACATCGAATTAGAATGGGTTTTTTTAAATTGAGGAAATCACACATAAAAAGCTAAAAACTACATGTTCTAAGCTTCATTTTGATGTGTAATTTGTGGTATTTAAAAGAAATGAAGTTGCCACACCAGGCTGCGAAAATACACAAGTTACCTACTTAACAGAAAAGCACATGGCTAATTATTATGCAGAATGACGGTGTCCGACCTGGGCTGACATGGCGGAAGAACGAGAGAACATAGCGATCGCTGTTCTATAATGTGTAGAATATGAAAGGACTAGCTGGTTGGTGAAATCAAAGTCATATGTTGTTCCTATGAGGCGGCAGTGTGGATCATACAGTAAACAGACCGCTGTAGCTCTGTAACCATGTGGGCTGTGGATGCCAAGCAGCAGGCAAACAGCACGTCAACTCCGATTTTTTTTTTTGTTTCAAACAGTTTTACTAAATCTTTTTTTCGCTTTTACTCCAAAGATGTATGCCAGTAAGTTGCATTTCGTCTCACCTTTTTCGCCACTCTGCCATATTATGTCCGTATTATGTGTGAGTGTGTGTGATGCGGGAAGCCCGCCTTCACCGTCATAAAAACATGTCCCTAGTCCAGACCCAGAGCAGGACCGGCTTTCTCTCAGTTTATTCTACCGCTTAAGAAAAGCGAGCGACAGCTAAACAACATTGGCAACAATATTAACTTTCAAAAGGATGAAACAAAAAGAGCTAGCATTCGCTAACGTTAGCTAGCGTTCGCTAACATGTGCGAAATATAAAGGCAGTCAACAGACTTACAGTTTACAGAGTGTAAAGTAGTTGTACATTCTCCCACTAACGATAAATATGCAAATATCCATTATTACCTTGTTTAAATGAGTTGCCTTGAAGAGCAGACAGTTTTCACTTCAGAAGTTCAGCGAAGCGAGGTAATGGCGGACATCAGAACTCACAAGGAGCGACCAGATGCGACGTCATATGGTCACGTGGTGGTCACGTGACATGTAAACCTCTGGTCTTAAGTGAAAATACAATTTGACTGAAAGTATTGCTTTTAATTTGGTCTATGGGGAGTGCTATTTGCTTTTAGGCAAAGTGAAGAAAACATGTTTAAACCGGAAAACCATGATTTCCGATTAGACCAAATTAAAAATATACTTTACATGAATGATACAGTCGTTGCACTTTTTTCAGTGTTGGAAGGACCTCAGAGAGGCCCAAAGGGGTTGAATTATCCATTATCCCACAAGAAAAAGGCTAAACTTCAAAGAAAAATCTAAAAACATAATCCTTTTAATCATTGTGCGATCATTCAGGTTTACCACTTCTTCTCTTAAGCTTTTTGGATGGAAGTTTCAGCTAATTTTACGCTGAAGAGATCAATGGTGGAAGTGGAACAACCATTTTCAATTGGAGCTGTTGTGGCAAAAAAAAAAATTTCTTGGCCTTAAAAGGAAAAGTTGAACATTTAGGGATATAATATTGCTTAATTGCTTTCTAGCCAATTAAGTGCCTGGAGACGGAAGATTAGACTGGAAACGGTAGTCGCAGTGGCAGATATAGAGAAAAATACATGGGGTGGCATGGAGACATTAAGAGGTGGCAGAAATGTATGCCTAAATGCTGATTTAATCACATATATCATTTGTTTGGATGAGCCCTAAAATGAAGATATTTTAATGAAAAACATTAGGCTAAATTATTGAAACAAGTATAAATATAAATACCAAAAGGCAGCATCAGAAATCAATAATTTTTAAACAACCTGTGTTTTTACAAGTTATTTTTTAATCTAGGCTATATTAATGCATTAGAATTGACACTCTCAGGTATTAAGCTTTTGATCAACTGTGATTTTTGTGCCTTTTAAACTTGCTGCTTTTGTATGTCTCACTGATCAAAAATGTGAATGTTCGTCTGCAGAACGAGCAGTTTCACAGATGTCGGTAGCTGCTGGCGATGGGGAGACACTTGTATGTACTGCTGAATATTTGGATTTTGTCAGGTTTAATCCGTACCTTACATTATAAAACACAAGTTACTATTAGGACTACCAACAAAAAAAATCATCTGCTGTATTTTTACTAGGTTAGTTACATAATTAGTGTGCAGACGTGAGAATGGTATACATTTTCTCATCTGACGCTCAGCAAGAAAACTAATTATCATTTTTCTGAGAATGCCAAATTTGTTCATTTAAAGACTACATTGACTATTAACAGAATGATATCAGATATCTGACTGTTCTAACTAAATGAAATGAACAGTGAACCTCTGCCCTGCTTGGCAATCCCATCTGCATTACTGTTAATGATTTGTATGAGACTGTTTCCATCACCCCTGGTTTTGATTAAATCTAGACATGAGAATATCATGTTATTACTAGTGGAGTTGGCCCACTGTGCCAAAAATATCAGAATGATGAATTGTGAATGTTGCTCAGTCGGTACACGCTGACTGAAAAAGTCATTCTGTGCAAACTTTCCATCATGCGCTGAGACTTTACCATTTGGCAACATCCGGCCCTCTTCTTGCGAGCCGTGTGAGGCTTCAGCTCACCTGTGAACTGGCTGTGTCAGCGCTATTAGACGGGAGAGCGGGAAAGGAAGCGAGTTGCTGGGTGTGAATTAATATGGTCCAGTCTGAGGCAGTGTAATGCCTGGCGCGGCGCGTGCTATGTGCCAGGGTTCGCTCATAAAAACCAGCCAGCCTCCCGGGGCATCATTACAAGCTCCTGCACACCTGCCGCGGAGGGAAAAACTATTGCAAGGTGTGTGCATGCGTGTGTGTGTATCAGATACAGAGGTGATTTTACATTGGATGATTTTACAATGCGTGCTTCGGAAATTCCATGACACCCCTTCCAATTTTGATTAACTAATTTCAAGTTTTAATGACTTTAAATAAACAAGTATTTGAAGGAAACTGTTGCTTCTGTAAACTGTATGCAGTTACGTCCTTGCAGCACCTCAGAAAAACACCTCTTGTAGTTCACACAGTTTGGTTCCTAAAAAGTATTTCAAAGCGATCACAGATCTCCCGCGACGCTGCAACAGAAGGAATTAGGTGACAACAAAAAGAAACAGCCGCTCTGAGATGAGCAACTTCTGAGACTCAACGGGCGAAACATGAGTCAGCTGCTTTAAAACCAACAACTATATTACACGTGATGACTGGGAGCCCTTCAATCTGTACTGTAGTGTAGGCAAGCTAATGCGACACCAGGAGCCAGATCGCTTCCCTGCGTTGCCTCGTACATAACACACAATCCTATCGCAGTCTGCAGTGTTCACAAAGATGCTAATTTGCTCTATTCATTTATTTTTTGTCAAATTTTGATACCACTCCCAAATCTGTGCCGTAAGGAGGAGAGCAACGAGGGAATTAGCTAGCAAGTGGAAGTATTTTCCCCTGCTTGTTATGTGTACTAGCTCTCCTCCTTTGGATTAACACAGACGTGTTGCATTATCAGGGGAAAAAATGGGGCATGTCCTTTCTGATTTTAGAAGCCGTTAATCTCGAGCCTGCTACCTGTAAAAAAGCAAGTACCGTTATGTTTCCAGAATCATGGCACTGACTCGGTACCGAAGCATTGGTTCTCGTGACATCCCTACTTTATATTAGCGATAAATGGGAAAAACAAGGCAAAACAAAATTATGCAAAGACTTGTATAATATATACATACCATAAAGCCATATTATATATAATGAAGAATCTGACATGTATTTTAGGAAATACATGTCAGATTCTTCATTACTCCCAAGAATAGACTAATAGAATAGGAGATTGTGTGGAGAGAAAAATGCAGATCACACTCACATGTTTTCTGGGAATGTATGAAAATACTGGGATGATGTATGGGAGGAGTTGAAAGCAATATTGGGTTATGAATTACCAAAGACATGTGTGGTGCTCTATTGAGGCAATGTGTAAAGGGAACTTGTTCAACGTAGTTTAGGTTCTGTTTGTGGCAACCAAGAAGGCAATTGGCAGGAAAAAAGAGGACGCTCCTACTTTGAGGCACTGTTGGAGATATTTGAAATGGAAAGACTCACACGTGCTGAGAATTCAAAGATCTAAATTGATTGAGAAATGGGACAAATGGACTGCTGATAAGGCTCTTCACAGAGACACCACGAGAGCCATTGAATAAATACAGGGACATCTTGAGTTGTATTGCTGTGTTATGTATATCCCTGGCACAACGTATGTTTGTTCTGTGGTAACTAAATGAAAAACAATAAAACTTGAAGACCCATGTGGGGAAAGAAAGCACTGGAACCCACCAAACAAATACTTAGGACAACAAACTCCAATGGCAGTATAACCACTCATAAACAGCGTGAGAACAACTCTTTACTAGCTAAAGTTCTGAACACAACACTCAAATCTACAGAACAAACCCATTCGGTTTATCCTCCATTACCATAGAGCAATTATCATTGCTGTTTCTCATACAGATGGGACGCTTTGAGTTTGGAAGCGTGAGCATAAGAAAGAGAATTCAACAGTCGGTCAATCAAAAGAGAGCCACATGTGTTGAGCTTGACAAAACAACAAAAAAGATGTTTGTTTACTTGCCACAGTTCTCAAGCAAACTTTACGCCACCGCAATAATTTATTTGCATTTTGGATATCAGCTGGTTTTCATTTTTTAATCCTGGATTACACATCCAAATCACTGCATTAGCTGCTCCCTGCGCAGTCATCCTGCTTATAGGGGAGCCAAAGAACCATGGGTTGTTATGCTTTCTTTTAAAGGTGCAATAAACAGTTGTTTGCAGCTATATTAATGCTCTGAATCCTATTATCTGTGTAAAGATATAGTGGCGTAATGTCATCCTGTGCAGAGAATTTTAGGTTTTAGTGCATGTGACCACTGTTACGTCTGTCAGCCCTTTTGGTGTAGATCACATTTCCAGCACCATTAGCACCGTTAGCTACAAGCTGCTGGCTAAGCCGTCGCCATGCTGAAAGCAGTTTCGAGGCAATAGAAATGCTCCAAATCCCCAATACCGATGCTAGTGTTCCTCGCAGCTTGATACTTACACACAGGAAACCCTTTGACTTCTGTATGAGACGCAGGGGGCTTTTAACTCAGTCCAATGTAAACCCATCCCAGGCGAAAAAAAAATGTACTTTTTTGTATTTAAAATATACTGACATTTTCAATAGTACACTGCAAATATACTATCAAAGAATTGTACTTTCTGTAAATATATAAAAAGTATACAAAAGTTACGCTTTCACCTATTTTCAAAATTCAACTTTTAACACACATGAAAATAATTGTACTGTAGTATACTTTCAAGTAATATATTATAAAAAATATATACTTTAAGTGAAAGTTCTGTGCAATTACTTAAATGTACTTCTTTGAACTTTGTTTTCAAACATATTTTTTTATATTTCAAAATGTATGCTCTAAATTACCATTGAAACAAATGCACCGGATGCACATTTTTAAACTATTTTGATATCTTGCCGTTTTAGTACATCTTATTCATGCTTATATTTCAGTACATTATGTGTATATTTCTTGAGGAAAATGTTAATTATTATTGATTGATGTGTATTAGAAGAATGATGCACCGAAAGCCCCTTTATAACTTTTCCAATTGTTTAAATTATCAAAATTGTATAAAGTACACAAATAGCTACACTCATAATCATTCAATAATACTTGTAAGTAAAATGTAGCTGAATTGTATGAAATCAAAAGTTTATTCATTTAAACACTTAAACATTAAGTAAATATGCAATAACCTGAAAATATGTATAACCTGAATGTAGGCAAATCAAGTAAACTTTATGTGACTGAATCATCATGTGACGCTCTGCGTAAGGAAACGTCACTTCACCAACGTGACTGAGCGTGGACTTGGCATTCTGATCAGATTCTGACCGACCGAGCAGGACCAAGTTATAAGGTAAGTCCAATCATTTGCCATCTTAAGTAACATGTTATTTTAGAAGTATTTGTTTTACGAAGACGGATATGGTTCTTTTGACAATTATATTTGAGAGGTTGGTGAATTTAGGTTAGCACGTGTCCGAGGATGCTGAATGGCCTGCTATGTGAGTTAGCACGAGCTAGCGGCTTTGGCGCCGGTTAGCATAGCTGCGCTGATTGTGAAATACTCTGGCTTCGTCGCGACGTTGCTTCCAAAGCAGAGGACCTTCGGTAGAGAACACTCTGCTCACCAAGCTGCTGCCGCTCAGGCTGTGTGCGTCAACAGCTAACTTCCACCATGTGGCTATAGTCACATCGTGGTTCCCTAGCACGTGCAATCTGGCTCAGCACTCGCTAGAAACACCGCGTGAAAGGTAACAACGCTGGTTATCGTGCACTGCGAGGCATGTCGCAACCCGCGCCTGATGCTATGCTTCGTTTCACGATGCACCGAGGCGGAACGCCCTTCTGCTGCTAATGGTTATCTAGGCTACCGCCGGTTATGCTAATGCCGCTCAGGCTGCGTCATTTGCTAACACAGGCTACCTACATCTTAACCGGCTGCACCTGCTGCTCGAGTTCGGCACGAGCTAAACTGCAGAGAGGTTTACACAGTTGGTTGACATTACAGTATAACTGGCTCGTTATACTGCGGTGGCCTGAAAAAATAAATAAAATAAATCCGATTTATTGCCAATTAATGTTATGGTTTCATATGCAGGGAATGTGATTTGGTGTATTGACAACGAAATATGGAATAATATACAATAAAATATGTGCAATGCAAGATCAGGCAGACGCACCTCTGCAGCTGGTTATTTGTCATTCTGGTTGAAAACTAACCTTGTAATATTTTCCATTACTTTCAGGTACAACACTACGGGGCCGGATCAACAAAGTAGATCACGTCTTGTCCAGGCAACTTCTCAATGCAGGTGAGTAACATGACATATGATGGCATTGATAAGTTCTATATGAACTAAGCCATAGTTTTCTGCAGAAATGTTGGCTCTATCTTGACCTTGTTGTTTTTTTTCTCCTTTAGGTAGAATATGTGAATGGGCATATGGGAATGTAAGGTGTGTGGAAAATCAGTAGGAAGTAGGTATGAATTGCTTAAACATTGCAAGCTATAATCAAAAAATAATATTGGTTTAACAGGATTTCCTGTGTAGTCAAAATAGAAGAAAATGTTGTATGAATATGCTGTGACATCATCTCTCGTATCTTCTCTTAACAGACGCTGTTATTCAAGAGTCTCCGCAGACGAGTGCCTCGGCCGTGCGAGCGGCCATCAGACGGAAGTGAACGAGCCGTTCAACCAAAAGAAAGGAACATAACGTGGATCATGTTTGTGTTTCTATTTAGTGAGCGAGAGTCTGCAGCGGTGCAATTCTTTTTGATGGTTCAGTGTTCTTCTGTGTTTTAATCTGAAACATGGTCCTTCTGTTTTGTTTAGTAATACATGTACCATGTAAACTTAAATCAGAACATGTTTTGCTCTCTTAAGTATATTTTTCTTATATTTCTCAAATACATTATATTACAATTATTTGTAAGTGTTTAAAGTTTTAATTTGCAAATTGTTAGATTTACGATGTTGGTACATTTTATATATTTGCAAATAGTACAATTCTTGGCAGTGTATTTGCAATGTACTATTATAAATATAATGTATTAAGAATATATTTGAATTTCAATAAAGTGTTTGATTACTATCTGGGAAGTTCATTCAGCATTTAGGATACTGGTAATACATTTATAATATTGTGATGTATAAGTATGTAGTGTACAAAGTAATATAGCATAGTAATAAGAAAGTGTGCTTTCTTAGTAATTGGAATAAGCCAAAAGTATAACTTTTGGTATACTATTACCACAATATAAATATATTAATATTGTAATATTTACATATTTGTAAAATACTCCTAATATATTTCAAATATACTTAAAACACAAAAAAAGTATAATTTAAGTTGGCTATCAGCATGTATATTATTACATACACAGTCATATACTTAAATTGTACTAAGTATACTTTAAGTTGTTCCAATTTAGCACAAAAAAATATACTAAATACACTTCAAATTGTCCATAACTAGTATTTAATCACAACTAAAATTTACTAAGTACAAAATAAGTTGTTCCAAAATAGCACTCTTTAAGTATACTGATGATTAGTAGGGCTTCAAGTATACTAGAGTATACTCAAGTATGCTAAGATTAAATATATTTAGCATATTTATTTTTCACCTGGGATCTGCGTCAGTATTACACGCTCAGAGGAACGAAGGTAGTATTAAGAGTGAGAATGTTCTCTAAGGGCGGGTTGGAAGGGTGGTGGATGGGTCAAACATTCGCAGGACTTTCCCTCAGGGAACCGGCATTCGCATCAAGTGTGAAACCAAAAGTGGAGTGATTTGTTTCTGACGATGTTATGTCACGTGATGCTACATCAAAGAGACACATGTTAGTTACTGTACGTAGCTTAGCGTACTTATTTTAAGCCAAACCTTGGTGTTTTTTTACTAACCCTAACTTAACTAACCTAACTACCAACCACCGTTTCACAAAGTTAACCACATGTTATAAGTCATTATAGTGACTTTATAATTCTTCCGACACCCAGCTCATTGTCACCCTACACACGCACTGACACATCCAACATATGTCAGTGCCACCAGGTGACTCACACATGTAGCCATTTCCATTCACCTCCGTATAATGTTCACAGCACCTTATAGATTCTTCAGTTTAAGCAGTCAGGCAAGTGCATGTTGTCGTGTTTACTGCTCCACCAGCAGAATGGAGGCCGCTTCTCACTACTCTAAGTCTCTAGACGAACCCAGCACAACACACACACTGCATGCTAAAAAAACCTTTTCATTATTCATGAGGAGTTGGTTTTTCAGACTCCCCGCTGAGTTTATAGCTGGGTGGGGTTGAGATTCACAGCACCGGTGGCTAGGGGTGGGGGGGGTCGCGTGCACACAAGCTATCCCAATGACGGCATGGTTAAAAATAGTGTCATGCCGTCATGCGGAGCAGGTCTGGGGAGGATCGTGAGGGGGTGAATGAAGCAGTGTGTGGCATACTCTTCTATCTCCCGCTCTCATGTTGTGGATCAAGGTGCCAGTGATCCCAGTGAAGAATGAGATCACTCTGACTGGAATGAGGCTGTCAAAGCTCCTCATCGCCTGTCACGTCTTCACCCCTTTGGTGGTCCGTCTGAACTGCGATCGCAAGCTGTTCGGTTTAATTCATGTTGGAGTTCTTTTGACGCACAGGGGTTTAAGAATTTGCACAAAAAAAAGACAATTGTTGAGATCTGTGAAAATGATAATAACGATCAATACATTTTTGATTTTGGGATGCAAGAAAAACATGTTTTCTTCAAGAAATAAAAGGGAACACGGTGAGTGATTGACATTCAAATGGTCATTTTGTGCGTGAAATATTCAATATTGTACTTTTTACTCCACTATTTTACCTACGCTATGGTTACTGTTTTTTTTACCACTTGGGAAGTGATAAGAATGATCACAAATCCCTCCGAGACACCACATTGAGACACCACATTGAGACACCAACATGGATCGTGGATCGAACAAAAGTCTCAACTTTCCATTCATACCCAAATTATGCAATTCCAAGGCTGTTGTGGGAACCCAGTATGCAGAAATATTCAAATACATGTTTTTGAGAACAGGCGAAAAAACAACACATTTATACAGCATGCAAAAGAACCCCGATTTGTTTTTGCCCCAAACTGCAAGGGATTATCATAAAGTGTCTGTAAAGGGGAGACTTTTGGGTACCCATAGAACCCATTTTCATTAACAGATCTGGAGGTGAGAGGTCAAGGGACCCCTCCGAAAATCACCTCTCTTAAATTTAGCTTTGGAGAATTAATTAACCCCTCTTTGCCAAAATTTGTACTTATTAAGTTAAGTTATTAATGAGTTACAGTAATATTAACTATCTGAAAATGAGAATTAAACCAGCTGTGTCTGCCCACTGGCCATTTTTTAAAATCATTTAGAAAAAACAACATGTATTGATGGATCATTCCCCGCCTTCACTCACCAAATAAAGAACCAAACCTGCCAGATATTCAAAACGTCCAGCATTTACATTTAGTATTGAGATGAGAATGTAGAAATGCATATGACTTAAAGTAGAACATGATATGTTGATGAGATGTAGACAGCGAATAAATGTTTTATTAGCTGTCTGGCTTCGGTTTTTGGACCAAAAGGGAACAAAAGGCAGAATCTGTCTTAGTCACAGATCCATGTGCAAAAAAAACGGACTGGAAAGACAGCATTCGCTATTGCGGGTCTTATTCCAAAAAGAAAATCAGTGTTTAAAAAATACAAAATGAAGAACGCTGGCTTTAATTTCCTTGAAGGTATCTTGAACCCTTGAATCCTTTTCTTTAAATATTGAGCAAAAAAACCAAACAAACAGCTTTTTCCAAAAATGGATACATTGCATTTTGGCAGTAAAACTTCATTCGTCAACACTTTTCTGGAAATCCATGTGCAACAGAGCGTGGGATGGAGAACAGCGCCAGTGGGAGCTGGGCGGCCAGCACTGACCAGAAATGTAAATTGGCGGTCTGAGAGAGCGGGCCAGGAGCCTTGCCAGCCGCGCTCCTGCAAACAGTAATAACTCTCTACAATCGCAACATAATGATATGCTCGGGGTCCTGTTAATTCTGCGTGTAATAATGCTCTCCCTTTCTCCGGGACTGTTAACAGGAAGGATGCCACACACCAGCGACCAAAGAGCGCTGTTGTGTGGCAGGGGGGGCCTTATGGTGGCAACGGGGGTCGCACCGGATCATTATCCTCTCCATTAGCGTCACAATTACACACCCCCGCTCCCATTAAGAGCAGGCAGATATGTGCTGTGACCTTTGTTTGAGCCATTACTCTGCCACTCTCCTGTGATTCCCGACCACAACCTTGAACCCCGAAACACACGCTCACTCTCACACTACTGACCGCTTGCTACCGCCGCCCCAACCCTCGCTACCGCCGTGATCCTAACGGCAAGTGAAGTCTAAATGACCGTGTAACGACATCACGTATACAGAAACGTTGAAATTTGCTTAAACAGGGGGTCGATGGCTAACATACAACTCAAAGTACTGTGGTAGACCGTCTTTATCGAAGTGGAAAATGGAAAAGAGCATTTTACTTTCTCTCCATTTAAGCTCTCTGCACAGAGAAAAGTCTCAAAATCACAATTTTTCAACTACATATACAGTATATGTTCCTAAAATTACAGTGGATGAATTCTTCTTTTGACACCAGCTTCCTGAAGATCAAAATTAACTTCTTTCATTAAGATGAGACTAAAAGGTTCAGAGTTTTAGTCAAAAATGTACTGAAAACAAAAATGAGGTTGATTGACTATGACTAAAACTTACATGGGCCTTTGGTTCGCTTTTGCATCTGGTGTGACAATTAATTAAGTAATTTTGAAGTTTTGGCATTGGAGTGGTCAGACGATTAAGAAGGAACAGGGAGTCAGGGAGTAGCACTGCATGTGAACAACAGATGTATGCAGCGTTTTGTGGAGTTATGCAGTCTGATAAAGGGATGCCCATTTTTTTGCATTACCTTGCAAACATGCAATCAATTTTGATCCAGCTTGCATTTACAAAGGGTGACCGCACACAGATTTTCTATACAAAAATGGATTATAAGTGACATGTCTGATTCACTATCAGTATTAGATAACATTTTATTTCCTTCTGATCTGAATGTTGGCTCATCCCCCAATTCCAGTAAGTCACTTTGTGAGTAAAATGTTATCAAAACCCTCCAAAAACATGATAAAAACTATTTTTTTAAAACAGGTTGTTGAAAAAAATAAACACAGCAGAGGTCAAATTAATTACTCTAACTAATCTTGGCGGGAAACATATCCCAATTCTTGGCGCTACCTACAGTTTAGACAAGCTGCTTTGTGACAAACGTTACTGGAAAAATCTTGTCATGGGAGGAAAAGAGAATAACAAACTACTTGCAGCCTTAATTACTGTTGTCAAGTCGCCCCTGTGCAAAGCACTTAACCCCCAATTGCTCCAGCGAGCTGCTCATTGGCCAAACAGTGAGAAGCTGGGCGGGTCCCAAATGTAAACGGGAGCAAATGTGCATACAAAGCAGGACAGAGCACAGAAAGAGCATGTGAAGAAATACAGATTGATGAAAACAATCTTTACATTTCACTGCCCACCTCCACTCATCTTTCCCTCTGACACCCCCCCGCTCCATCAAAAAAGCTGCTTTACATGTATGAGGCGCGCCCAGTGGAGCTGTGATGAAAGAGACAGAAATATATAGCAGAGGGACAGGAGCCTTGAGCACACACCTATGGTACCACCGGATCATTCCCATAATTCAACACCTCGCCCCATTCCCCTGCGCACACACAGCCCCCCACCTCCCCCCTTGTGCTCCGCAACATTGGTGCTTCAGCCGTAATGCGTTAACAATATAGGGAGATGGTTTATTTCATGTGCCATTTCCAACAGCGCAGCAGTAATGAGGAACAACATTAACATTTTGCTGATACTTGTTTCTTCCTCCCCCCTCGTTGGGCATTAGTTTCCAGTTTACAGCGAGGTGCTGTTAGTGTGCAGTATTTCATTTTACTATATGCCGAGCGTTACACACCCAATGCACTTGATTTCCAAATGGCAAGAGATTGTCCTACAATGACAGCACTAGGAGAGAATATTTGCATTTGAGAATAATATGATATTTCCATTTAGTGCCGCAATTGAGTATCATTGCATCATTTAATGGGTTCAGTATTAATCATTATGTCTTCTCTTGCTCCGGCAGTTCTTTGTACAGTCTTAAATACATCATCTTGATGTCATCAGGGTTAAAGGCAAAGTTATGTTTACGTTCAATGTTTCTCACCAAAACACTTTGTGTGTATTTGTGAGGCCTTAAAAACGTGTTTTTATTTCTTGGCTTTGCTGGTGCGTTGCTACATTACCTAAAATAACTGTCCATCAGTAGAATAGCTTGAAACCATGTGCACATATTGCGTTGCCCTAAGGGTGGAAGGTATGAAAGGCATAGAAAGCACACCGGTATGAATTTGCCCTTCTGTATGAATTTGGCGATACCGTGCTGATCGCTCGACTGATCGGCCATCAGCAGTGACCATCCAATGAGTTTCAGATTTCATAATTTTTGCCCGTCACAATTGAATGAGTGAAGAAGACATTAAGCACACAATTTGTCACAAATGCAAGTCCAAAATGAGCCGTGGTGGAACAACCTTAAGGGAACAGCTAACGATAATGGAGGTCGCATTGACTTGCATGGTGCGTTCAAGCTCTATGGAGTAAAAATTAGTATTAGACAAAAGTCAAATATAAGCATGTGTACAAATGTAATTTTGTGAAATGTAGTTTTTGGCAAGAAACTTGTCAGCTTATAGTATAAAATGAAAACTACTAATGACAAAATGTCTTTTAATCAAAGCAAGTCTTTAAATACAAGTACAATCATGTATTTCCTATTTATTTGAATTGTGTGTTTTCTGCTAATAACCACTATAGATGACAATAACAAAATAAAAAGATGACATTTTGAATTTGTGAAGGTTACATTGACTTTGGGATGGTTCAAATTATGCCATGCATTTGCCATACCGGTGCTCTTCCCCTTCAGAAGCATTTTAGAAAAAAATTAATATATCATGATGAATAATACTTTGATATTAATCCAAGCCGCCCAGCCGTTTGTCGCCCTTGTGTGCATGCACGTAAAACATAACAAAACAGAGAGAAACTCTTAAAAACATTGCACTACTAATGGTCGAAAGAGCTTGAAAACTACACGGTTTTAACACAAAGCTTTCGTTGCAAACAGAGGGTGGGACAAGACGCAAAAAATTCTCATTCTGGAAATTAGAGCACCTCTGCAGCATTATTTTGATTTGTGGTACATTTTAGGGAATTTGACATTATTCCTTTTGAAAGCAATATTGAGTTATTCCCCAATAACAAATATGAGAGTTGTATTTCAAACATTTTCCGTGATGATAGAGTCAGTAGAAAAGAGCAAGGAGAGGTAAGATACAGTAGAAGGTGTATGATAGATCCCTGAGCCTCTGTAACATCAGCACAATGCTCTACGAGACCACAGCAGGCTTATTATCGTTACCAGTGTCATGAGAAGTGGCACTCTTGATACCGAGGAAGGCTGCCTCTGAATGGATGGTTTGGGAGAACTACAGGGGGGCTTTGGTATGAGAAAGCCTCTCCATGCCGCACCTCCCATAAAAAATAGATGAAACCAGGCAATCTTTGAAAGAAGTAATTGGTTCCCTGGTGACTGAACTTGCACCGCTTCAGTTTCCACCAAAAATAAAGCCAAGCAGACACCGTAGAAGGCTTGCAGGACGCAGACAGAAAGGATGGCAGACGTGCTTAAATGTTGTGCCAAATTAAACATGGCAACAGCTACAGTAATGGGATTGCCTCTTTGAGGTAGTGGTTGGTGTCAATGATTTCAAGTTTTTCCATGCTTTCACACATTTGAGCAGATTTCTTGTCTTTGTCTGAGATGTCCACGATCCATCAGTTTAAGAGCTGCTAATGGCTCGACAGTGCGACAGCCTCCTGACCGGTCAGAGAGCAGCTCGTTTGTGTGTGTGTGTGTGTGTGTGTGTGTGTGTGTGTGTGTTGACTGCCCACATGTAAGATTCACTGATGCCATTGTAAAATCCATTTGAGCCATTTTCTACATAAAATAGGCTCAAAGAAATCAATCAGATGCCGCACATCTCGTTCTGGTTTAATTACTCCGACGGACAGCGGTGCAAATCAGCAGCGCGCTTGCTGAAATGCACACGCCCGCATCCTGACAAATGGCATCGGCCGTAATTGCCTCCAAATTAGCAAATTAATGGACATGAGGATCATTAGCGCCGGAGAAAATGTCACGGCTCACAGGCAAAATATGGAAGAAGTGTTTTTGCTGTGATATTTTTCAAACAACGGGTGCTTGCGAGGGTGAGATAATGTCACCAAACAAATATCTGTTCATTAAACTATTTCAAGACTGTGCACATGAACACGTCCACCACCTGTGCACGTGTCCTAGAGCAACTCATCCAAAAGGCTGATTGTTTTTATTTGCTCAGGTTTAAAGATATTGAATGCTGCCACCACCGCAATACAATGGAGCCTAGTGGAATCCTGATTATGGTGCCTACAGAATTGAAAATTTAAATTTTTTCAATATCCTGGGAGTCACTGTAAACAGGTCACTTTGCAACTGCTTTACTGAAGAAATAGTCCCTATGAATAGATAAATTCATGTTGTGCTGCAGTCATTTCAGATACATATCCCAAAAGCTAAATTTAACTAGTATGCGGATTGCTAAATGTGACAATATGTTTTTGAAATCATAGTTTTTTGGTACATTTTGGTTTGGTCTTAGTCTCTGATGCAAGGGTGATACATTGTTTTCATTTTCCAACTGGTCCGATTTTTTGTTTACTGAGGCAAAACTCAAACGGTCCAGAAATTCTTAGCAAATTATTGATCATCCAGTTGGATCCTCGTACGATCCAACAGTTGCCTTCAAGCATGTGATGTGCTTTCTGTCCTACACTGTGAGTGAGGAAGCCACGTTGTTAAATTGTACGCATTTAGCATTTAACTGGCTAGTTAACTACCTAGCTGGTCAATTCCACCATGCTTTCATGCTACACCGGTAAAACCCAGACATTGAGTCGAGAAAAGTAGTCACTCATCTGGTGAGCCAAACAGCAGGCTGGTGGCCAGCGGCGTCTTAATGGACCGTTCATCACACTCCCCGCCACTAGGACACTACAGACCTGCAAACCCCCCTCCTACCGGCGAGCAAGGCCTAGCTAACTATTATGGTCTAATATAGTAAGTTCATAAATCAGTGGTAGAAAACTCGCAAATAGGCACCAAGTCACAGAAAACAAGTAAAGCAAGCTATTTTTACCAATGAAGTGACACAAAAATGGAACGCTTTCTGTGATTGGTTGGAATGGTGATCACACTAGAAGTGAACCGCTCCAGAGTTCACTCACCTGGGGTCGAAGACCACCTATTTGAGGCGGACCAGAGAGCAAAGTGTACAGTTATCACGGTCTGGGTTTAGCTTAAAAGGAGCAGCAAAAATGATAACATTAACACTGCGGGCATTAGCAAATGATTTAATACCCCTTCAGAGAGCGAGAGAGAGAGAGAGAGATTGTGTGTCTCTTAAACCACCTTCTGACATCACCAACAGAAAATAAAATCAGTTTATTAAACTATGAAGCATTGTAAATTATTAACTAATAATAATAATGAGTAATTTTAAGTGGAGGCAAGTCTTCTCATCAGATCAATAAAAACTGACTTTCCCTTCACAGGGAATATCCTTGTAACGCCAAAGCAACAATTGGACCAACAGTCTCTCCCTTTATCCTAAATGTTCATCAGTGTTTTATATACAGCATGTGAACCAATAGAAAATAAACATACTGTCATTCAATACATGTGCACTGTCAGTAAATTGCAAAACAGGCATTTTTACTTCAAAATCACCTCTTTAGTGGAAATGTTCAACTCCAGATTGACAGCCATTGATGCCAGCAGCAGCGTGGAGGTGGCTGTGAGGGGAGGGGTGTCTGTATTCTGGAGGCTTCATTTTGTCCTTGAGGGGAAGGCGAAACTGGGACTGGAAGTGAAGTATAAACTGCTGGGTAATGGATCTGTCCATTCCCATTTCCGTCCAGGCCGACTACCCGGCCCCGTCCTCAGACTCTCCTCCGCAAGACGCAGGACATCCCCCCCCCCCCCCGTCCGCAGGGTTGTGTGCGGGACAACTTGTGCTCAAAATTCCAGTTTTGGCAGACATAAATATTGACCACCATTGTAGAGGTCGGTGGGAAGGAAGGAAGTGGGATGGAGGGAGACAGCAAAGCTCGTTCAGCACTAGAGTGTGCAGCGTAAGCTAAAGCACGATGACAGCTGTGCTGTGTGCTGGCAGCAGCTGTTCAGCGTGTCAGGTCATTAGGGCATCTTCATGCTTAATCAGGAACAATGCCAGAAATACTCCAGCAGCACCGCGCCACACCTTATGCAGTAGGGCACAATGTGGACGCGGAAACATCCTTTGCAGACATTTTCCTCTTTTGTTCATTGTCCTGCTTTGAAGAAATGAACTCCCCTTTGGAGTGAGTGTTTCTTCCTCTAAGGTGCGTTCAGGCAGCGAGCGGATGCCGCCCAGCGATGTCGATGCTCTGTATTTTGAAAACATGCAACTCTGCCGGGGAAAAAGGTGAACCATTCAAGGAACTCAGACGTCGCTTGAATCAGCTTCTGTATCATTCCTCTCGCTGCAGTTTCTGCGGTTACCATGGTTACGCGGCGACCCTGGGCAGCATGTGTCGTCGTCGTGTTTTACAGTAAAAACAATGGAAGCGGCGTTTGACCTCTCGCTGTCTGAATGCACCTTTATGACACTTTTTATTGTGTTTCACCAACCCGGCCTTTGCTTTCTCATGCACAAAAATCTGTTTTAAACTACTTTAAACTGATTGACCTGTGGACACAGGTGATATAAAGTGAGATGTATCATAAAAATATGAATTTTGTCTCTTTATAATCAGTTTAACACTATGTAAAGAAGGCTTAAAGTAAAAATGTGCATTACTTCATGCAAAATGTTATTATTTCATAGTATGTTTTGATATTTACTTATAGTTCACACACTGACAAGAACGTTTGTGTGTTATAAGATCCTCTGAAGCCATAATTAATTTACATCTTAACTCCAGATCAGCTGTTGTGTTTCTAAAAAGGATCAATCTGCTGTTCCATTGGACTGGACATTGATACTTTGACCTGTGCTGTGAACCAGAAAAAGGCTGTTTGCTCTCCTCTGTGTTGTGAGTACACTTTCCTTTAAATTGATTTGAGGTGACTGGGGAATTAGCACATGTGTATACGTGTGGTCATTTAGTAGTCGTAGTAGTTTAGTAGTATGCAGTCCTGTCAGACGTGTGGCGGTAGCGTGGTAATGTGTTACTGTATGTAGCTCTGTTTGCTGAATATGTGTTTTTACAGCACAGATGGATGGCTATGCTTTAGAGCACATTTGCAAATGTTTTGCATTGCTTCTGACCGTATAAACACATCATCTGTCATCAATAAGTTTGTGCATGGTCATGCACTGTAGCGCTGTATCAATGTGTCTCTGTCTATGCTTATCCTAAGAAACACGGTGCACCTTCTGCTACTTTAAGCAGTGGCATATAAGACTGACTTTTGGGGCCTCTTATAGCGGTAAATTTGCATCACAGTCTTTCATTAGCATAAATATTATAATGGTCATTAAATGTACTTATTTATTTATTTTGGTATATAATGTAGCACCTGCTGTTATTAATCAAGCCTTCAAGCTCTCTTTTTTATCAACACTTCTGCATAATCTGAGTTGGATTTCTATACAATTTTATTTCATCACCCCATTCAGCCCTTCAAAGGCATCCAAAGGCCGGTGCATGTATGCATGATTTCCCCCACTGATACGGTTCTATCAATGATATATTCCCAGAGAAGGGGATCCTCTAGACTGGGCTTTAATGTTCGGGGTTTTCCTCTGGCAGCCTCTCTGTTCAGTCCCCTGCTGACTGACAGCGTACCACTGGCGGTGATTAGATCGTGATGGATACCATGACGTATCCAGAGCTGGCAAACTGCTATCTGAAATTATTTTAGACCTCTCTGGGGGGAGGACGGAGATCCAATAAAGGAACTCCGCTGGAACACAAAATGCATACCCTTCATCTGTTTGAATGAACCCCCCCACACACACAGAGAATTTTTAGACTTAATCTGATGGCTAATCCATTTTGACTCGACTTGGCTGTTCAGAGGAAGGGATCAATAACGGCAGCAAAATGGGAAAATAATTGTGCCGCTCAGCATCGGTTATGATCAATTCACCTTGACACAACACGACTGGCTGGCAAGGAGACGAGAACGTGCCGGCAGAGAGAAAATAATGCAGTGAGGAATGGAAGTGACATCCGTAATCAACAGAGGTGTTCTCTCAGGAGTGACTGAACAACGCGAGTGAGTCACCACCACTGCCTATGAGCGACAGGAAGTAGGAACCACGTCTTTGATTTTACTTTAAAGCTGACAATACTATTTTTGTTTTTCTCACTGTTAACGAAACAAACGCATGGACCAAAACCAAAGATGAATTGGTCCTTTTAACAAGTTTTGACTGTGACTTTACATAAATCTTAGCTTACCATGTTAGCATGGGGGGAATATTTAATTCAAATTTGAACTAGACAATGATGGTGCTGGAAAAATAGTTAGGGGATTACCAAAGTGGAGGATGAATGTTCATGGCAACCAGTCTAATAATTGCTGAGACAAAACCACATCTGTCAACCAATGTTGGCACCAAAGGAAAAGCAAGGGCGTCACCAAAGTCAGCAGGGTCCTCCCCCTGGGGATCACATGTCTGCAATAGTTGTTGAGATATTTCAGTCTCGACCAAAAAGGTGGAATGACCAACCATGGTTCCTTCATTGCTATGAAAAATACAAACTAATTTAATTTGAGGTATTCTTCCAAAAAAATTCTGGCTCTGTTAATATGGAGCTAAATCCAGGTCAAAAGTTTTGATCATATGAAAAAATAATTTAATGGTAAGTTATGGTCTTGAACATTGAAAAATACAGCAATGTATTCAAAATAAAAATAAGTGAATGAAACGTTTTTTTGGGTTGAATATAATTTTGATTCAGTTCTGGAATTTTTTTTAATACATTTATTTTTTTCATTTTTCACTTTCATATATATTTTGATATTTGAGGTCTTGTAATTTTCAGTTTCAGATTTTATATATTCAGATTAAATTATTATTTTTCCGGTTTCAAATCTTTTTTTCACTTTCAGATCGTTTTTTTCAGTTCAGACTTTTGACCCTGATCTAGCGTGGGGGCGTGGCTTCAACTGAGAGAGGCGTGTCATCATGAGTGACAGCATCACAACGAAGGCTGAGGACCTTCCTCAACAACATTGCCTTCAGGTAACGTGGGCACCACGAGAATTATGATTCAACACTTTTCTACACTGTATATATCTGAAAATATAAAATCTGAAACTGAAAAATACAAGACCTGAAATATCAAAATGTATATGAAAGTGAAAAATGAAAAAAAATAAATGTACTCAAAAAAAGTTATATTCAACCCAAAAAAACTTTTCATTCACTTATTTTTATTTTGAATACATTGCTGTATTTTTCAATGCTCAAGACCACAACTTGAACTTTCAGGTTCAAAATATTTTTTCAAATGATCAAAACTTTTGACCTGGATTTAGCTCCATATGTAAATACTAACGAAGCAAATACGTATTTATGTGCAGCTGAAAATAGTCCCTAACAAATGTACTATTTACTCCTGTTTAAGAAACGTTTGCTAAAAACTACAGTGCCCAGTTGTTTTATGAACTTACTGGGTCTTTTTTTTTTTAATAAATTATACTTTTATCACGTTTTTATAAAGAAATTATGGCTTCAGTGGGATTGAGTAGTGGCAGACCTCAGACAGGGTAGGAAGGTTGGAAAGTATTGAGAAATGCATTGTTGTTTTTGATCTTTAAGAAATATATAGAATTACAGCAGTCGTATCCTTTAAAGTGTGTTTTGTTATGTCTTTGTCTTGCAACAAGATTTTGTAATGTCCTTGTTTTATTTTATTCTGCATGTAAAAATCTGTATTGTTTGGGGTTTGTGTGTGTGTGTGTGTGTGTGTGTGTGTGTGTGTGTGTGTGTGTGTGTGTGTGTGTGTGTGTGTGTGTGTGTGTGTGTGTGTGTGTGTGTTGGGGCGGGGGGTTATCTGTAATATAGCTCTATATTCTTAAATGTATGCTTTGATGTACTATTTCTCTTCTCACTAATGGAAATGAGATTGAATAGGTTCTCTAGTTTCTTAATTAGATTGGTGTTACAATAACAGTGAGTCACACATGGTTATATGTCAGCGGGTTATAATAAAAGAAATTATTATGTAATCACATTTGGAATACAATTACCATTTTGCCTAAAAAGTCAATTAGAAATACACTTAAAGAACATCAATATGTTGATAAACGATTGTTAACTGTCATAACTCTGGATTTTGTCAACAGTCATAAAGCCCAACTCTGTTACACACAGCACACGCTGCTTCAGTCAGCACAGTTTTTCTTTGGGACTGAACTCATTGTGAAGCAAACATCCTCAGTTGAATAGCAAGTTGCTGAAAAGACAGACAATTGATTTTACTCTGAACATCAGCTTGTCCTGCCAACAAAGACAAAAAAATATGTCTGCTGAGGAACGGAGCGGAACACAGTCTGTACTTCAATGTGAGGAGGGAAATTGCTTTCAGTACGGCAAGAAGGAGAGTAATGGGATACCTCTGCTGTTTTCATGGATATGGGACAATAAGCCATCAAACTACACACATTGGATACTGAACACTGAACAGACAAGACAGAATAAACAGGAAAAGGTGGATCATGAACAGGTAACATGAAGTGTGAGCAGATACATACAGTACCGAGGTGCCATGTGAATGGTGGGAATGAGGAGACACTGCTGTTGGACACAGCTCAATAAAGACGATACCCGAATCTTGACAAAGCTGTCCAAGTACCATGAAGCAGGTAAACTATTATCCTGTTGACCATCAGACCTATTTTCACTATCAAAATGAGCACATAAGTTAAGTTGAGGGCAAGAAAATGACATTCATCACATCGTACTCCTCTGTTGTCCAACCGCATGATAGCACAGACGGCCTTTTTCTCTGTTAACACTGAAAATGAAGGAAGCGATTGCTCACAATTGTTTCCACCCAACAACTGCAAAGCATCTTATTTTGCTTACCAACAACACAGCTATGCGAGCTAAGTGATTGACAGCGGATGGATTTGCTGTTGCTTGGAGACAGCAAAGCTTCTGAGTGTGCAGGCTTCTTAAAATCAAGGAAAGTAAGTAACGGTGAATTCAAACCTTTAAACCAAGTCCAGTGTGGCTGAGAACAGACTTGAGGACGAATCTGTTGTACTACTGAGGTTCCACAGAGCAAGTCACAGTTGTATTGAACGGTGGTTAACGAGTATCATTGTGATGTGGCTGCATATGACTACTTTCAATCAAAGTACAAGAATGCACCACTTAAAAGTGCGAAAAACATCCTCATTTGCCGTTATTTCTCGCCTTATTGCCTTGCAGGTAATTCATAGACGATTAAGTGCCTCGTTCTGCCGTGAATCCAAGGTCGGCGCAGCTGTGACATGAATGAGAATCTCAAAGCGATACAGTAAAGCAAAACGGAGGTGGACAGGTTCTGGGAGTAAGTAGAGAGGCTGTTAAAGTGTGATAGAGCGGGCAGAAAAGGGCAAGGTGAAGTGACAGGGGAAATCATTTTTCTGTGCAGCTGGAAATGCTCTTTCAACTACTTTTCAACAAATATTTGAATGTTAAAGACCGTACAATGTGAGCCAATCAGAAAATCTCTCTCCCTCTCAATTCTAATTGAAAAAGAAACGTGAAAATATCCAACCTAACCTTGGAGACAGTAGTGGGACAAATAAATCTTGACTCAAGGTCTACTTACTACAGCTCTCTCCCGCGTTTCAAACCCATCCCAGGGTCTTCATGGGCAGATGGAATTCTCTTATGATCTCCATGACGACAGCTCCATGACAACTGAGCAAATTTCCTCCGCTGATGAAGACGATGAGGCTGAAAGCACAGGGAAAAAATTAGCAAGTTGACCTTGAGTCAAGATTTTCTTTTTCAAAATGTAGAAAAATAATAAATAAATCAAATTTATTAGGAATGCACCGATCACACTATTTCAGTCGGAATACTGATAGTGATACCCGGGCTTTGGGTATCTGCCGATAGTGAGTACCAATTCAAGAGTTTAATTAATAAGCTATTTAAATCAGGAGAGATAAGTTAGATAAAGAAAAGATAGTTGTTTATTATTATGATATAGATATGTGATCATAAAGTATTGACAGAGTCTTTGGCACTTGGACTCTACAGGGAGATTTGTAATGGAGGGGCGTCTGCCCTGAGTAGCAACAAGATAAATCCCTCCGTGGAGTCCAGACACTGGTGGTGGTGGTGGCTGATGAGGCTGAGAGAATGATGAGTTGATGAAACTGATGGATCTGTGAAGACTGGGCGGAGATAGGGAGGTGGAGTGGTGCGTAACAGCAGCATAATTACAGAAGGTAAAGAGACAATCATATTTAAAAAGAGACAGCAGCAAGATGATAGGCTAACGATGTCATAGTGTTGTTGTGTTGATATCATGATTGACAGCCCCAAACAATGACAGCAGGGAAATAATGAGTGAGCATGCGTGAGGAGAGACTGGCAGATGTATGAGAAATAAACTACGGGTTTGCATGCAAGAGTATAGTCTTCCAGACTGAACTTATGCCAGAGCTTCATATGCTTCACTGAGACCAGAGATCTTTTAAGTGTAAGGCAACATTGCTTTCTTAACGTTGTCAAACTAACTCTAACCAATTAATACATGTATATAAATGTAATGAGAATATATATATTTTTCTAACTATCAGGAATTACAATAAAAACGTAAACGATTTTAATACAGAAAAAAAGATAAACAGGAATTCAAATGAATATATGAACATTGAATTGAATACATCAGCCCTGTCACATATATCCCATCCAGTTACATGAGTCAGTATCGGCCTAATCTCCAATATCGGTGCATCCCTAATTTCTATATCGTGACAAACAATGTCATTCACTTGCTGAATATTGATCTCTCTGTGTTCCCCCGTCCCTCTCTTACACTCACACTCACACTCACACTCACACACACACACACACACACACACACACGCTGAAGGACACAAGCAGGACTTCCTCCCTGCCCTCTGTCTGCTCCCCTCCCCTGCTCTCCTGAGTAATCAACTATGAGCACATAAACAGCCGTCCATCCGCAGCCACGCACCTGCTGCAATCTGTTGACTTTGAGCGGGATCTTTCACCTGTCGCTCGCAGCGGAGAGAAAAGGGTGTGAGAGTCGGTTTGGAAATGTACCAGTTCTGCCTAGTTAGGTCTCATCGTGTGCCCACATGTGACCCGTCAGGATTAGCTGACAGCTTTGAGAGCCCCCGCGGCAGAGGTGATGAATGCTCTGATGTAGCGGTGGCTGCAGGTGTCATTCCTTTTGCTCTGGGTGGTTATTGACTCTCTGTTGCACTTTTACTCGCGAATATTCTGTGGCACTTACAGTAATTCCTTTCGGTGATTCACTTTACCTAGTTCAATTCACTGTCTCCACTGTGGCCACAGATGCATGGTTAATCCATGGTTACTGTAGGTCTTTACTGGGTAAATACAGGACTGGAAATGCTCAGTCTCAATCCACAAAGAGCAGCAAATCACTGTGCATCAATACTCACAACTGCTAGGCGAACACATCATCTAAATACATCTGCAGCTGCGACGCAGAAATCAACAGCAATCTCCATGTAATGTTGTCATTTTTCCTGCATAATTGGCAATTACAGCAAACAGAGGCAATCCTGTGAACAAACACCATGAGACGGCAGGGATGAGATTTTAAAGCCGTTACAGTGCGGAGCTCCATTGGTAATCAATGGGGGCTTAGAGGCTTCTACCGATCGGCGCGCGGATGTCCCCCGTCACATGGCGGCGATGATCTAAAGCCAGCAGACGTGCAAACGCTACGGTGTTCAATGGTGCTCGGCGGCACCACAGAGGTGACCCGGTGTGATCGATGGCACGCTGTGCGGCATCTTGGTTCAGCTGGATTTTGGTCTGAAGTGAATTGAGAAGCTTTGGGTGCAATTACTTTTAAAAACGTTGCAAATTTAAAACCCCATTTTCTCAATCAGCTCCTCTTAATGAGCAACGTGGCACTACAAGAACACACACGTTTGGTTATTGCATGAGAGATCTGTGCATTTCTGTATTTGTCTTTGTTTCCTCCTTGGTTTGGGAGGGTGGGGCTCAGCTGGAAAAAAAGGACCCGATCCACCTGAACACCTTAGTACAGCATGTGTGCACAAGCAATTCCAGGAGACATGATTGCACATAGTTCGGACAAAGCAGCCTAATTGAGTTGTTGTGTGTTAAACTCAAATTTAATAAACAACTAATATTTTCCCTAAACTTTAGTTTAGGGAAAATATTAGTTAGAATATTATTATATATTGGAATATTGGAATATTTTGTTGTAGAGAAAACACTTGAGATTCGCCAATCTCAAGCACAAGAGGCAGAGCCCTTCGCAGGCACAAACAGGAGAGACAGAGCCGAGGACCCTTCAGGAGTGCAGTGTTCCATTAGCCGGGCTGTGATGTACTGCTGGTCCTCCTCACTACACTCACTCTCATACACACACACAGTGTTTCTGAAAGCGCCATTCAAGCCTGCAGAAGAGCGAGATGTGCCTCTTCATTCAGCTTCTACGAGCATGTTCATTTGGACTAAAAGTGAAAATTACAAACCAAACCAAAGAGGAAAACATGTTCATTTTGCCTCATTAATTCATTTCAAAACTGCCAAATGTGTAAATTTACCTTGTCATTTTTTGCTATCCCCCGCCAATGTAATCCCAATGTAGGTACTGGTATTGGCTGTATGATTTCATTATTTTATACAATTGTGTTTACAACAATCCCACGCTGTTAGCAGCTGGAGTCCAGAGTCGTCCTTGAATGTGCCCGCCCTCGCATATCTTCACTCCGTTACAGGCAGCAATTCGCCGATGACGATCTCCGGCTCAACTGGCCTCCATACAGGGGAGAGAGAAAGAGAGAGAGAAAGAGAAAGAGAGAGCAAGAGAGAGAGAGAGAGAGAGAAAATAAATTCTCCCGGGGCGAAGTATAAACGTCTATTCCCTTATTCTCCAAGGACGGCCAAAGAAGAAGAAGAGCTTTGTTGGTGCGATGTGGCTGTTGGCTGCAGTTGGGGATGCAGCACATGCTTTTGTCTTCCCAGCTAACCAACGTGGTTTTTGGGCCGTAGGGAGCGAGTCCGACAGCGAATGAGAGAGCGGGAGAAAAGTGAGTGTGTCAGAGACAGAAAACAGAGAGGATAAGAGATGATGAAAGCGTGACAAAAGAGATGGATGCTAACTTAGAGGAACGAAAAGAATAAGCGAGGCAGACTGGGAAAAAAAACAAGGAAGTTAAGGAAGAAGGGTGCCGTCTTTGTTACCGCACGTGAAAACCTCTTGTGAAGGATGGGGCTGAGTCTCTTTGGTCAAGACTCACAGGACAAATCCACAGCTGTGGTTGGCTGCCAAGCCCAGCTTCAGCAGAGCAGCAGTGAGGTATTGTTTGCTATTCACCGACATGAGCCACCGCCTCAATTAATCAAGAGCAGCCTGCTAAAAGCAGATCACATCTGTCTGTTTGATGGGAGCCAGTGATCGACTCGGCACGTATGCTCCCTTTCATTTTATATTCACACGCTTACTCACATTTACAACTACTGCCCGCTGCAATTTAGCTCCACTGAAGTGGTTGCAGGGTTTGGTGCCCTGCTAAAGGCAGGCTAAAGGCAGGGCACCAAGAGTGTAAGTCATGTCGGTTCAGCTTTTTCCAGCTACTGCTGTTCCTGTTACAAGCTAAAATGTAGACCAGACCACCAAAGCCCATCTTGAACCGAGACGGAGGTTACAGACTTTCCTCCCAAATACACAACCACCTGTTTTTACACGACCACACAACACACCCTGAGATTCAGTTGAAATCTCTGAAAAGCTAGGAAGGGAATCTTTCTCCTGCTTATTACAGCATTGTCACTTGTCACATTTTACTCTCTGTGGCCTTGTTTTTCACTGCAATGTGTAAATCCTGCTCCTCTATGGAATAGGCACATCGTGGCTTGAAGTAGAGAGAACTCAAAAATGTCTTTTGTGCAGTTTAACACAGTTCCAATGACCCGAATCATAAAAAAGAAAACATTGTTCCAAGGACCCACAAGTGTTAAAAAAAAAATGTACATTGAACTATTTACATTTGTACCTCTACTTACAGCCTCTCCTGTCCTCTCCTGTCCTCTCTGTGTTAAGCAGCCTGCAGTTCAGTCCAAGTTTCCACAGAATTTTTTTTTCACGTGATTGTTGGTCTCAAGCAAATCAATCATGTCTTCCTAGTTGCACTGAGGAGCTCAGAAAGTAATGTTTTTTGCAGGATCTGGTGAAAGCAAAAGATGTATTCGGGGCAAGATTTTAAATATCACAATTTTACTTTTCAATTTGGTTGCTTTTTCTGACGGAAATGATGTGTTCAAAAACTGTTTAAAAGATGAAAATCTGACGATAATTGATGGTTTTTTTTACAGCTTCTGGCTGTGATAAATGGTATAGTTTTGGCAGTTGTTTAAAGAAAACATGCTTTTTCATCTCGCCGGCGGGTTTTGGGGTTCAGAGGGAAGAGATTTTCTAAGAAGAAAACGTATCTTGCTTAATCTAGTCTGTTTGCACAATTAAAGGCTGCAGTGCAGTGCTCCAGTCTCTTCTTTTCCCGTGCAAGTTTGCTGTCTTTGAGCTAACAGGCATCTCATTGAGCTGCATGCTACTGGAAGATGCACAGAGAACCCTGTTTCAATGATTGCCTATCTGGTTTAATGTATAGACCAACATTATCAGCCTGGAGATCCATCCAAAGATTTGAATCACAGTACTGGTGAGCACTGAGATATTTTGCCTGTATGTTTGCACATACTTTTGAAGATACCTTTTCATTTATAGAGCTGCACTGGCCACATCACAGTAAATCACTGTAAAGCTCCTCATCCTGGTTGGCAATGCTTTAATGATGCACTGCGATCCAGGATCAAGGAGAGAGGAAAGCAACCTCCTTTGTAGCGTCCTAGTAGATGTCTAGCGCATGGGTAAAAAGGGATAACCTTAAAAAGGAGATATCCGAGTCTGCCTGGCAGCCTTGCAGAGAGAAGGAAGAGAGACTGAAGCAGAGAGGAAAACCCAGACAGAGAGAGAGAGAGAGAGAGAGAGAGAAAGCCAGACAAGACAGGAGAAAAAAACCAAAGCCAATTATAAAGGACGGTTTGATAGAGAAAAAGGGAAAGGAGAGAGATGAGATGGTTATAGCGACTGACAAAGAGAGACGGAGATAGAGACCGGGAGGAAAAGCCAGGCACAGATAGAGAGAAAAAGGAAAGAGAAGAAGAGAAAAACAAGGAGAGAAAAAGAAAAGAAGAAAGACAGAAGACAGATGTAAGATCAGATGTAGAAAACAGGAATCAGAGAGAAGTGAGTGAATCACAGAGACCCTCAGATGGTGGCAGTAACCAAAGCGTTGCTGGACTGGTCTGTATTGGCATGGCTGCAATAAAAAAAGCAGCAGTGTCCAGTGGACTTTCCTAAAACTCAATAACTTAAACAAACAGGGATATCAGGAAAAGGTACATTGACATAGCAGACTGTATAACCCTCTGGAGACAACATGAGGACGTTAAAGCAGGGAGCCAAAGACAGCCAGCTACAGCCGGAGAGGTGACAGCTGACTGTTTCCAGCTTGCGTCCAAACAAACAGAACCAGCTCCAGCTTGGAAGAGATCCAGCAGGAAACTAGGGGGGCGATAACGAGACAGTCCTCATTTCCTCCAACCAGGCTGACCAGCCAGAGGACGATGGGGAGGGGGAGGAGGGCAGGAAGGAAAGGCTGCAGGGTCAGAGTTGTTCAGCCAACAGATTCAAACAAGCAGGAGGGGGGGGGAAGCGTCTGCGCAACCAGCTGTGATGGAAAACACCAGCAGCAAGGAGAGCGACATGTTGTGTCATCCACGGCGAAATTACTGTTCAGGCTTTCCTAGAGAGCAGGAGAAGACTCTCCAAAGCCTGAGGCCGCTCCTCTGCTTTTCTCCATACAATATACATATGCTTAGGTTAATTAACAGCCACCAATGTACAGTGTTGTTTTAGATGACCTCTGGTGCTGTGCTGCTCGGAAAGAGGTGTTCAAAGCCGGCGTCTCTCACTGAAAACACGGTAATGTAACCTTTACACTCCATCTTGGCCAACCATATATCTATGCATAATGTACAGTATGTGTCGGCAAAGTCCTGTGATTTGCCGCTTTTTTATCTAGTTCTCTGTGCAGGTTCCATGAAGAACAACATAAAGTGAAGTGAGCCACTTTCAGTGCGTTGGGTTTGTTCTGAGCACATTGCTGGCTTTGCCAAAGCCAATCAACATTTATCAATGGTAAATTGAGGAGAGTGCATCACACCACAACAGATGTCTTGTTTGTGCATTTTACAACGCTGTACAACACAGATGGATAATCTAACAATTAACGAATGTTTGGTTTGGGATGCAATCATGAAAGTAAAAATTAAAAGTAAAGCAATTAGAGAACTTCATTGAAAAATAAACCAATAATGGAAAAATCACACTGACTAGCTCAGATACTCAATACAAGGCAAATACCTGCAAACAGGTACTACATACAGTATGAATGTACAGTAACCGAAATAACCCAGTATCAAGTAGTACGGAAGCTACTCCAGTCAAACAATACGAGCATTAGATCCGTGTGTACCTACATCTAGAAAAAAATGATTATTTGCCTTGTTCCTCTATCTTATCAACGCAAATGTTCTATTTAATGCAACAGGTGATTGATTGGCCTACTACCGTAGCAGCTACAACCTATACATCCGAGATTGCCTCCACATGGCTCTCAACATGGAGATGTCTGAGCCGGTTGCTAACAGCTAACGGTGCTAACAGCTAACGGCGCAAACAGCGCTAACAACGGGAGCGGGAGGCGGGCATTGCACTTCCACGGCAACTCTGTCCTGTCGCAATGGGTCGGGGTAACCACTGTATGAGCGCTGTGCTCATACGATTAGCTGGCAAGTGGGACACACACACACACAGCTTCAATTCACATGATGTGTAACAAATGAAGTACTCTATTGGTATCGGTATCCCTTTAAGGGGACTGGTATTGGCTCTTGCATTGTCATTTTCTGAAAACAATACCCAGCCCTAGTGTGTTCGAAAGACAAAGATAGAGTTGCAGGAGAGAAACCGGGCTGATTTGTCCGCCATGATCATTGTGATCAGACACCGGTGTGTTGCAGAGGAGGAGAAGCAGGAACATGGGGGACTGAGGTGGGGGCTCCGTTGGTGCACTGCATCTGCAGGCAAGCAGTGTTCATGCTTCACTGGAGTAGCTGGATGACTTCACCATTTTGTCGCGTTTTTCTCCACTTGGTGCACGCGCCCACACACACACACACACACACACACACACACACACACACACACACACACACACACACACACACACACACACACACACACACACACACAAAACACATCTACTATAGCTCATAGCCCATGTGGAGATGGTGACTTCACTTTCACTTCAGGTAAGATGACTTCATTTCTGTCTATCTCCTATGTTTTGCTCCCTGAAAACCATTTCTTTCATACAATTTGTCTCTTCTTTTTTTTCTGAAGACAAGGAAGAAAAATCCACTGATCATTGGTTGAAATTTGGAATAACTATGGATTTTCCCTCCCAACAGCTACACTCAAATTTCTTCACAGCCAGTATGGACGGGGAGAACAATTACAGAGACCAAAATACTCATCTGAGTATTATTATGAGACAAACCAGAAAAAAAGCTAACCTATGCTTTAATGCTTAACTGATCTCCTGGGTCCATATTTATCAAGTATCACAGAATCCCTCAAAGCAATCATGAAAGTCAACACAGGAGTTAAAACACTTCTACTTCAGAGTAGGACTTTGAGTTATTTATGAAGCTTCCTACACTTACATTCAGCAAGGAGAAAGACTACTCCTAAGGGAAGACTGAAACTCAGAAATAGAAATTACAATAACGTGATGTTGTTTTCTGACAACTGTAGTTTCAAATATTTGCAGTAAAATTGAATATGCAAAAATTGGCACTGCAAAGAAGCGTTGAATCTCATTCAATTTACAGTCAGCATGGAAGTGAAGATAACAACAAAAACAGTGATGTATTCATCTGGATCCTAACCTATCAGGTATGGAATTAATCTGCAGATGCTCAAACTTTTCTGTGTGCCAGGTTTTGAGCCACGACAAAAGGTCAAAATATGGCCCACTAAAGACAAGTTGAGGCTTGAGGTCCTTGAGCATGCAGTCATAGACAAGCACAGAAAATATCAGGCTCATGGGTCGAGTAGTATGCGAGATCAGCCGTGGACAGAAAGGCAGATAAAACACATGCACTCACACAACCGAAGGCATGATCTCCCCACAGGCTTACGCCTGGTAGAGACAAAAACATTGTGCAAAATATGTCACACGGTTTTAAGAAATGTACCAGAACAATATGAACATATCTGTCAAATACCATAGCACCTACTAATATCTGAAATATAATTATTATTTATTATTATACAAATAATAAAAATAACAGCAATAGCAATAATAATATTTTAACGGGTGACATCCAGCCAGAGGGACATGATTGTGTCCAAAATAAAGGTTTTAGTCTGCTTTCTTAGGACCCTCATCATGTACATTATCCTTATTTAGAGTTACAAAAGTAACAAAAAAGTTTCATGTAAGGAAGTTGTTTCCTGCAGGGACAGCACATGTTCTCTCTTCTGCACAAATTGCAATTAATTTGCTTTAACAAATATCCGATCATCATCCTCTTTGTAAGTCAGTTGTCAAGGCAACGTACAGAGGCACAAAGAGGCCAAAGAGTCACTGCATGAAATGCTTACTAGCAATATTATGGCTATTGTGTAGTATTGGAAGGTCTTTTCTGTTATCTTGTCCACCTCCGGCTCTGTGCAGTGGGGTATATAAATATGTATAACTGTAGGTGGTAAGATACAATACATAAAGACTTGGTGAATCACGGTTTGGTGCTCTTGCCGTTCCTAAAATAGTTTGGTCCTCATGAGGATTAAGACAATAGTGGACAGAGCTGAGAGAGAATTGGCTGGCGAGTTATTAACCCGCAGCTCAGATAAGCAGGGATCGCTGCTCCCAGCTGCGCCACCTTGCCCACAAGATAAGGGAATTAGAGGGGACAAAGGCGACAGTTTTTTTGCACAGTAATGCCATATCGGAGCTGTGCGTGTGTCCCATTCAGGCCTCTACCGTTTCCACCACAGAGAGAGACAACAAGGCGTGAATACAGGAGGCAGTGAAGAGGAAAGGACTACGACAGGTAGAACACGGAGCCCCTGTGTGCGTTCGAGCCTCTGCTATACTCATCCATTTCCCAGAGGTTGTGACATTTCAGCCAGCAGCCCCTCAGCCTGAAATGCTGGATCGGGTGTGGAGGAGTACGAGACTTGACGCACCAAACCGTTATCAAGTTATCACATCATCTATCAACTCAATTACGCAACACAGGAACAACACTTCCGCTATCTGATGCGCATGTGCAACTCTCAACAGATGGCTCACTCGTTAGGTATACTTCCATCATCAGCTCGTAAAACAACAATCGTGATCCATCTCGCCTTTTTTCTCATCTCCGATTACAGTTCCACATGCTCAGTACCGACCGGACAGGTGCCAGCGGAGAGTGTACCGTTAGCATGAGCTAGCAAAATGTCAGCAATTCCCTATTTAGTCAGACTAGATTATATATGAGAGTTCTGTGGCATTCATTCTCTGTGTGTATTTGTTCAGTTTTACAAAGGGTTTAACCCAAGCAAGACCATACAACAATGATAGCAATCATGTACATTCATACAGGGTTAGTAGTGTACAAATGTTAAAAATAATAGTAAAATATAAATTTCTGTATTTAATGCACAGGCATCAGATCGGCCAAGTTCAGGTATCAGAATCAGTGAGGAAAAAACTGTATGGACACATCTCTAGGAAACATCTGTCTCTTTAGCTGCTAAATGCTCCACTGTGTTCAACAGCTGGTCTCTGAAAACTGCAATGAAGAGAGCAGCGAGACTGAATCAAAAAACACAAAACTAATACAAAAGACACTAATAAAGAGCTCTTTAGAGTTGAGGGGAACTGTGGAGTTGGTGTTATTATCTGAGGGTTTGTTACTACAGGCTACCCTTGTAACATTTCACATAGTTGTTTGATCATTATTAATAATAAAACAATTATTATCAGAGCAGCTTTAATGGGATCTGGCACTTACGATCAAAGGAGCTAATTCACGAATCTCGTTAGCCGTCTTTAGCGAACACTATTGAGCACTTTTTAGGGTAGTCACACAGTACTTGAAGCTACCTGTGTGTGGAATATCTAAAATATGAAAAATGTGTAAAATAGCTTTTAGATTCTTCATTACTTCTTGACTCTGAGGCCACTCCCTTCATCATTCCCTGCTGAAATGACCCGGTTTCCCCTCAGGGATCAATAAAGTGCATCTTATCTCACCGTGTGATATTCCTCATCTCATGAGTATTGCTCTACAAAGTCTTATAGCCGGGAGGCATCTCGGCAGACGTTATCACATCCCGGTCACTTCCACAGTGTCTCCCTACCCCCCTCATAAAAACTCAGCATTGTTTGACCTCTGCACCTGCCTAGAGGGGCGGACGCCTGCTTGATTTGTTGGGGGGGGGACCAGCAAAGATTCCCGAAGCAGACAAAGCAATAAATCCAAGGGGCAGCGGTGGAATGGAGGACTGAGGAAAAAGAGAGGCAGTCTCTTAAGAATATCCGGAACTGTGAATGGAAAGAAATCTAGACTCTGCAACCCCTCACTAAGAGCCAACACACAGACACACAAATACAGCATGTCCATCAGCGGCCCTCTTTTGGTTCTGGGTCACGTCTTACTGTCTGGGTGATTCCCGCTTCACGCTCACCCTGGAGGCTTGATGTCCAATTAGATCAAACAGCGCATCAGGAGGCAGACAGCCACCGAGGAAGTGGAGTGAGGTGGGAACTAGAGTCACCGCCTCGCAGCCGTATGCCTCTGCCAAACAGTCAAGTTGCAGTTTACATCCATGCCTGTCCAAAATGTTATCACTTCATCATTTCATCCTGTGAGACATTTGTTTGAAATATTCATATTCTTAAAAATATGGCGACATTCACAAAAGGTAATGTAACAGATTTAATGATTTGAATATGGTACAATAAGTGAGGGAACAATGGAACGTGAGATTGGCCGGAGAATCGGAGCAGCTGGGGCGGTATTGCAGTCGCTCTACCGCACCATTGTGACGAAAAGAGAGCTGAGCCGCAAGGCAAAGCTCTCTATCTACCGGGCATTCTTCGTTCCTACCCTCACCTATGGTCATGTGGAGTGGGTCATGATCAAAAGAATTAGATCGCGGGTACAAGCGGCCGAAATGGGTTTCCTCAGGAGGGTGGCTGGCATCTCCCTTAGAGATAGGGTGAGAAGTTCGGTCATCCATGAGGGACTCGGTGTAGAGCCGCTGCTCCTTTGCGTGGAAAGGAGCCAGTTGAGGTGGTTCGGGCATCTGGTAAGGATGCCACCTGGGCGCCTCCCTAGGGAGGTGTTCCAGGCACGACCAGCTGGGAGGAGACCCCGAGGGAGGCCCAGGACCAGGTGGAGGGACTATATCTCCAAACTGGCCTGGGAGCGCCTCGGGATCCCCCAGTCAGAGCTGGCTAATGTGGCTCGGGAAAGGGAAGTTTGGGGTCCCCTGCTGGAGCGGTTGCCCCCGCGACCCGATCCCGGATAAGCGGTTGAAGATGAGATGAGATGAGAATATGGTACAGATTGTGGTTGCTTTTGTCAGTGGGAGTATTGTGAGTGTTTGTGTGCATATTAAAAAAAAGTGTTTTTGTGTAAGCCTGTCTTATATTCATACTGTCAGGTTTCACAAAACGACAGACAAGAACCCAATAGCACGACACAGAAAACAGTTCAGGTGTAGAAACCGGGTTTATTAATCAGCAGAGGTCAAACCAGGTAGTAACCCGCGTGGCAAACAAATCCAGTGGGAGCAGGCAAAAGGGAAGGTCCAAAGTCCAAAAAGGCAGGTCAATACACAAACGATCAGGATCAGGATGACAGGTTGCTGGATAGCAAGGGAAACACACTAGACAATCTGGTAAAGCACTGAGGGAAATGGACCGGTACATATACACTGAGGGGCTGATTGCTGATGAGGAGCAGGTGAGTATGGAGGTGGGGCAGGCCAGGTGAAATGAAATCAGCAATTAGTGCAGAGCAGGAGGGAGTGGCAGATTCTGGAATGACATGAGAGTTAGTGTGGCAAAACAGGAGACAGACAAATGAAAAACTAATGCCTGGCTGAAGTTGTGACACATACTGTATGTGAATAGTTGTGGCCAGAGAAGTATGTGCAGATATATCAGAGGGGGGGGGGGGGGGGGATAAATTGGTAATGAACAAGTGACAAAATCATTCAGGCGTTCCTGAGATGCAGCTTTCATGAGAATGGGATGCACGGACAGATGGACATATAGATGGACGGACGGACAAGATGAAAACATAACGCAGCAGCTGTTGGAGGCATAAAAAGGGCAAAGGTCTCATTCCTCCAAGAATACTAAGACATTTACAAATGCACCTTGTATTTAACGGATGTAACGCTTGTGTTAAATATAAGAATTCCAGCTTAAACAAGCTCATATTGTATGACATATTATTGTATCACAAAATCACAGCGAAGAAGAAGAAGAAGGCCATTGTTTATCATCCACACATACTTGTGTACCCACACCCTTGTATGGTGCAGTCTCCCACAGCCTACAGGCACAATGCAACGTTGCGTTCACCGTCCTTTAGTGTCTCTGGACTTTTGCAGTAGAGGAAAATGAGCACAGGGGTCAAGGGACTCATTTCATGAGGGGAGATATGAAGACGGGAACACATGCTTAATTAAAAGGAGGTTTCTGACCCACATCACTGTTGATAAGTCTTGCTGCCTTCACACAAGTAGCAGGGATACCCAGCAACAAGAGGCACTAATCAAAGTGATCATCTCAATTATTTGAGATGAGTAGGATGATCCCCTAAAGATTTTCAGTGCAATTCATCTACATGTAGAGCTAAAAGCTTTTAACTTACACGGACAAAGTAGGTCCAACATCCTACAGTGACACAGTGGTCGGAAATAGACTTGAATCTTCATTTAAAAGCCCACACTTCCACCCAAGTAGATATCAACCACTCTACTAGCACTGCTGGTGCCCGGAATCATCGAACACATCATTTAGTGCAATCAGCTGGTCACCTCCGATAGCCCGCTAAGTGCTCCACATGCAGCCGATGCTCTCCCCGCAGCATTTGTATTCAAAATGTTTCACCTGCTCCTCCGTCGTCCGACAGCTTTATGCATATTGCATGCGGCCTGCGTCAGCCTCAGCCGATAACAAAAGGACGGTCAGAGGAGTCCCGAGAGCAGCGTCCCCGTGCAAGTACATCAAACGGACGTGAACACTATGCCCGATGCCCGATGTCATGCCGGTCGCAGAACGTGGCGCCGCTTATCGATTCCGGCGCAGCCCTGCTGTGAGGAGAAGACATCTCAATCACAAGAAAGGACGATAGAGTCTGGAGTGTCTGGAGAACTGACCAGGGAAATATTTATTGAAAAAGTAGCATGAAGTGTACCTGCGGTACTGTAGAAAAACAGTTTTTTAGCGTTAAAGCCTTAAGATGTTCCAATAGTCATCTCAGCTTAGTTTGCATATTCATAAGTTACTTTTGTCTTGTTTTGGTGTTAAATTCATCCTGAGAAAAAGTTTATTTTTCACCATCGATTTTTTAATTATCTCTGCATGAGATAATGAGATCAGTCTTGTGTGTGAGTATGAGTGAGTGTGTGTCATTTACGGCTGCATGCTCAAGGACCTCTAGTGGTTGCAGTGAGTCACATTTTTCTCAATACACTTTTTATTGCCTGTTTGGGGGGGCAGTTTGCTTAGTTTTATTGGTTTGGACAGTGTGTTTGGCTATCAACTAACGGAAGTAACAGTACACACACAGCTGAGTGCATCGCCACCACTCAGTCACTGCTCTGAGGCCAGAGACAGTTATTTTTTGCTTTTTTTAGGGCATCAAACTCCTGTTTACACGCATATTATCTGAAAAAAATACTTGAAGCCTTCAAGTAGTGGTTATGCCCGTGAGACAAAGCTGAGACGTGGACATCTGCACAGGCTAAAATGAGAGCGTATCACGTCCAAGGCTAGACGGGGAGTTAGCCAAACATTACAGCAGTGGTCGTTGCAGACACACCTGGCGGACATCTGCACTCTACTCAGTGCTCCTTTCTAATTAATACTGTTGGGAAGACAAAGCACAAGTAAGATTTGTAAGAACATAAACAGACCCATGCACAAATGTCAAGAGTATTCACATTTCTACACACGTGCACGCACAAAGACAGTCTGGACCATAACACTTGATTTATTCTTTTAGCTGTTTCAGTAAATTACATGCAATAATGACCAAAGGTGTAAATCAACCTCACCATCTTTCCAAAGTTTACAAGCCGATTATAGCTGTAAGTACAGCCGCTCCACATAAACATAAGCGGCGCAGTAAAAGGAGGCCACAAACAGAGATTTCACCGGACGTAAATCCAAACAGAAGCCTCACGCATCTAAACTTCAACTTTTAGTCAGCGACAATGAAATCGGCATAGACGTGAAATGATTCCTTTCCGATGTCAGCAGCATGTGAAAACGCATAAACAGTTAATTTCCAGCTTCCTCTCTGAGGTGTTTGTTTGGAGGCAAAAGGTAGAATGAAGACAGGAAGAACCTATTGAACTCTCTCACTAAGCAAATCAAAAGGTGGGAATAGTTGAGGTCCGGTCTGAACGTGCAAACACTGCTGTGTTCTGCAAACATCTGACAAATAGAGATCTTTCTAGGGCTGCAACTAACGATTATTTTAATGATCGATTAATCTGTTGATTATTTTTTCGATTAATTGATGAATTGGCGGGGAAAAGGCGAGTGAATAAAAATGTGTCTTTAGTCTTGCGAACTATACCACCCCTGCTTTACTACTGTTATTAACGAGCTAACGCTAACTTGTCATGCTTGTCAAGCTGGATAATGAGTAAACAGCAGCACCAGAAGAGCTACTGGAGGGACGTTACGTTCCTCACTTCAAAATGGAACAACAGTAGGATTCTGTAGTGACTTATCCTGCTGTTGAACTCCTTTCCTCCTCATCAAGGACTCCAACATGTTTATGTTTTAGGTGCTGAATCATCGCCGTGGTTCTCCCGTGCCGTGCCATGTCGCTTTTGCATATCTTGCAATTAACACACTTTTTCGATTTATTTAGTGTGAAATGCTCCCACACCTTGGATGACTTAGGTCGTACTGATTTCTCTTCCTCCGCCATGTGTTTCAGAACAACGTTACGGGTCTCTCCAATGGTCTTTCCTCTACCTCCACTCTGCTCCGCGCTCAACTCAACTTTTTTTTAATACTCAAACATCTCCGTGACTTATTGAGTGCCGTAAAAATCGCGCGACACAACGAATCAATAATGAAATTCGTTGCCAACGCTTTTAATAATCAATTTTATCGATTCGTTGTTGCAGCCCTAGATCTTTCTTCCATTTGTTCTTAACCAACTTGAAGCTGCTCCAACAAAGTAACTAAGAGGGAAGTAACTAAGAGTGCAAAGTGAGTTTTTCTACATCAGGGAAAGAATGACAGTAAGAATTGCAAAGGTGAAGTCTTGTAGAAGATGTTCCTTTACTCAGAGCAGACATGACAAAGGGCTGTGCTCTTTCTGTATTACAGTAAGTAAGCACTCATACTTAGACGCGCTGACAGAGTCCTTCTGCCACATTTCTGAGCTTGAAAATGAGACCAGAAAGCAATTTTAAGTCTTTGGATCGGTGGGGAAAAAAACAACAACAAGGAGAAAAAATAAAGATCAAAGTTTCAAAGATGTGGTCAGTCTCACAACTCACCACAAGCGGAATAGGAGAAGTCACATCGAGTCGTGCCAAGTGATGAAGTCAACCATTCTGGGATGTTGGCAGGAAAATGACCAATTAGAAGGCTAGGAGCCGTCATGCTCTGCCTGACAGCAAATCATGGGGAGGAGAGGGGGGAAGTAAGCGGCTTCGATGGGCAGGTGATGAGACATTGTTGCCGTTGTTGGTCAGGAGACTGAACCAGTCGAGGCAGGTCGGGCGCAACGTGAACTCTTGACTTCACGCGCTGAAAACCGCTGCAGTCCCAGATGAAAACACAACTCCTCTGAAGAGCATCTTGAAGTAGCCGTTCTCACTGGAGCTGATTGTTTTTACGCCACAAAATTCAATTCTTAAGGCCTACTTTTACAGACTGTATCATTTTATGACCTTAAATTATTGTAATTATCTTTTCTCTTTTTGTTACTGATGTTTTTGTGTTAGCATGAGTAAAAGTATGCGTCATTTAGTATGGATAGTGTTGCCAGTTATGGTTAGTATGGATAGTGTTGCCAGTTATGGTTACTGTTTTCATAATAACTATTATTATTGGCGAGGTGTCCAGGCTGTATCCTGACTACCCCTTAATGCATGCTGGGACGGTCTCCAGCCTCCACATCGCCCTGAATAAGAGGGTTCTCTCAGTTCTTAGTAAGACCTGGTCCAAATTCAGTCTAGTTGGGGCTCAGGCTGGAGAGGATGTCCTTAGATTTAAAAGGTATTTGGTCAAAAAAATGGGTGATAATGGGAGGTACAAGTAACAGCACTAGAAGTACTCAGTAGTAGTAGTAGCAGGGTTTTGATAGTACTAGTAGTTATGTATCCTTCACCTCAACTGAGGATGAACATAAGAAAAGAGGCCAGAGAAGGCTGGCCTACTTCAGAAGAGCCCAAAATACTCAATGTAATCTACTATCATTATTTGCAATCACCTGTCAAAGTAGAACCAAGTCCTACAACAACAACAATGTTAACCATTTCCAAGGCCCTCTACTTTTTTCAAAGAGATCACCTAGACACAGAGCAGGTCCATGATGAATGACTCAGTGGTGCAGTGAGAGTGCAAGCAGTCAGGTTTCCCCATACAAGATATTGAAAGCCACAATAACAAACAGGCAGTGACAGACATGGCAGGCATGATGAATGGATCTCCATGAGCAGAATCTCTTAGCAAGACCTAAAGGCAGCGCGTGAACTTTAAATACATCACCTGGCAGCATGCTGTTAGTAACAATGGGGTACAGATGTAGCCACTGCATGAGTCCTACTTTATTATGTCTGCTTACTGAATAAAATAAAATGGCTGGACTTCATCCTGAATAGTGAATAGTGGTGAAACATCCCATTCAGCTCGTCTCAGCTGTCTGACAGTGTAAGGGATGGACTGTAACATAGCCAGCTAAGGGAAACTCCAAGCATCGAAACACAACGTATATTTAAATATTTTGAGAGAATACAAAATAAATACCTCACTTTATGTGTTTCACAATAGAATCAGCTGAATCTCAAATGTTGAGGGACTGATCGCTGGTTTTTACACCACCAAATAAATATTCATGGTCCCTGGAGGCTAAATCCGTTTCATATCAGCACTTGGTATATTTCTAAAAACACTGCTTGGGGAACATTCCTTTAACCATGTTTATTGCCAAGTTGCATGTGAGCAAATCTTAACATGCTTACACCATAAAACTAATGAACACAGTGAACATTACCTGCTTAACATCAGCATGTTAGCAATGTTGTTATGAGATATGACAATCAGAACGATACCAATTAGACCTCATCTGAGCACTCTGTCACCAGAAGTAAGTGAAACACCTGTGTGGGTGTGCTGGGCCTTTAAAATTGTGTTTTCTTCTCACAAAGGGTTAATGGAAACCCTTTTTTTGCGAATCAAGGTGTTGATTCAGCTCTATATATTTCTGAGGTGAAAGAAATATATAACAAGAAATACAAACATAGTTTGTGTTCTTGTTATTTTGTCTAATCCATGTATCCATAGATCGTATATACAGGTGGGCATAGTCACAGTGACGTTACCCATTGGTTTGTGGACTAAGTCTTTGAAGCCTTTAGTTTGGCATTTTGGCCCCCACCATCTTGGTTTTTGGCCATCTCCATCTTGGTTTTTGCAATCAGAAGAGATACGAGAGGCTGGAGCTAAATACAATCGAACGCTGAACAAGACATTTTTAGCCAACCAAAATGCTACAATTAACTTTCATGAACTGAAAACACACCGTGACAGGGTTAAAGTTGTAAGACGAAAACATGGACAACCCAGGGACGTGCGGTCAGGGGAGGCAAGGCCTCACCTGTCATCATGACAAGTAAAAAACAAATAATGCTAAAATAAAATAAATACTAATATTTCTCTACTGATCTGTGCTATAAATGTAATTTCTGTATGATTCCAATCATTTCAACCATTTTTATAATCAAAATCGCTGAATTAGCGCATGTCCTGTTCAAACAGAGACACGTGAGGTGCCTCACCTCAGATTGCGCAATCCCTCACTAACTGGGTTGAGCGTGTGCCTTTTGCTGTCTCATTGTTTGTCACCACTCTAATATTTGTAGACACTTTTATTATATGTCCTTTCTTTACATAGAATATGTACTGTATTTCACGTCTGTGTAGAACATATTTTGTGTTGCTCATCTGACATTAAACCGCAGTGAAAAAGCACAGAGAGGCAAACACTACTCTGCCTCAAAGAAGAGGGCGTGTGAGAGCCCACGGGTCGGGTTTATGCTTGTTCTGTCGTTGCTCTTCTTCTACACTTCTCTTCTTCTTATATTTTGCTTTGACCACAAAAATGTAAGATTCTATATCCAAGCTTAAAAATGTCTCAAAAAACAGGGAAATATGAACAAATCAACAGCAATTCAATGTCGGACAGGTAAAGTAACCTTTTATGTGTTTGTTGTTCTCTTTATACATCCGTGGTTGTTACATAGATTGCCGCGGAATCTCACGATTTTCGCGGGTGGTGCCCGCGAGCGCTCCGCTTCTGAAACGCTCCTGGTGGAATCAAATATGTACCTTACCTATGTGTGTGTAAAAAATGCTGATATGAAAAACAACCAATAGTCAATGTGCAAGCTGCCAATTGAATGGTGATTTAAGCTACTCTATTGGGTTCATATATTTGTAAATCTGACTTATGTAGTGTCAGTGCCTCACCAGCCACGAACCTCACCGCACGTCACTGGGACAACCCCCAGACCGGAAAATGCTGTGGTAGCCACCTGTCAATCACAAGGTAGCCCCACCCTAAAGCATACCCTGCTTTATGGTCTATTTGACTCTAAATGGACCATCATTTACTAAATGAACATCATGTTGTTTTGAAGATAACTTGAAACTAACTAGATTGAGACCATAAACTCATGTTTAAAGGGGTAATAAATCAAGTGAGAAGTTAACTTAAAGGCTGAGCCGGCAGCTCGCAGCTAACGGTGCTGACAGCGCTAACAGTGTTTACCTGATGGGGAACTGAAGAGTGGGCACTAAGCTTCTGCAATGACGCTAGTGGCTGTAACCTCCATAATGAGAGCCGTGCAGAGCGACGGGCGGGAGCTAACCAATGGGGCACGCTCACATGCAGTAGAAGGCACGCACAGCCGACCCAGCAATGTACACAAAGCCCAGAGAAGCTCTGATTACAACACACACAGAGGGAGAGAGACATTACTCCAGTAGACATTACTCCACTATATCTTTACATAGACCATAGTTGTTTGCTGATATATTAATGCTCTGAATATTGTCTAGAGAACCTTTAAGTAGATAGAATATGCTGTGTATTTCTAGATAATGTAATTTCTGTATGGTGAAATGTGGAACCAACAAGTGAAAATTAATTCCCACAATCTGCTAATTACCCTATAGACTTTACTGTTTTTTTTGTTTAACACTTTTAGCTTGTTGTTCGAATGCCTGTTTAGATTAAACCCAGAGAAGTGAGATGTACATCGGGAGTATGGAAATGTATTCCCTCCTGCTGGCAATCCCACTGGTCTGCAATGAGAGACGGTGTTGTTTACTTGGAACCATGCAGCCAATCTGCTGCCCGTGACAATCAATAGCTACATGTTGTGTGGGGCATTTCAGATGCCTTGCGCACTTCCTCCAATCAAGTCCAAATCTGGTCCCTTAAACGTCCTTGTTTGTGAGTAATTTATCCTCTGTGGCTCCGAGCCAAAGTATAATGAACACACTAATCCGTAGACACGCTTCTTCCCAGCATCGGGTCAATAAAAACAAAAAGTGGTGTCTCCGTCGTTTAGGTAAAGGTGAATTTCACCTTCAGCACTGTTCACTGGTGTTTTAAAAGGCTCTGATCACACAGTGTGATTGATTTGAAACAACAGCAGTAGAATTTTAAATGAGATCTACCAATGCTACTGAGTGTAAAGCTTTAATTGAAATCCAAAAGACTAAACTGGACCTGTATTTCTGAATACTGATCTTTGTCTTTACTTGCATTAAACTCTTTAAATTTGCTACTTTTGCATTGATGTCTGGGTCTCATCTTGAAGCACTTCTATGGCTCTACATTGAGTTCTTATTGTCTTATTTTAATTTACTCAATATGCACTCTCTGCTTTTATTGCTGTGTATGAATACTAATTCTCACTGGACAGCCCAGTGTAAACAAAGGTTAATGGAAGAATGAATGACTACACACCCCACAGGTAGGCCACGGCCATGTGGACCACTACAGAAAAATCACCTGCAGTGAGGGGAAATCACTGTTGCTATGGAAACACTATTTAGGAATCCCATGATCCCTGGCGCACATGCTGCCTTCAGCCTAATTTGCTCAAATTCACACTGGTCCATCCTCAAGTTTGATGAGTGCTGAAAAACATTAACACTAATAAACACTCAGTGTGCAGCCATTTGAATTAGCAGGATTATTACACTGAAGTGGGCTGTAGCATCACTGTTGGCCTGTATAGTTATTTTAGTTACAACAACAAATGACTGCAGAATAAAGCCTGCATGATAAAGAGTATGCATGATTAAAAATCAACAATTAATTTTATATTATCTATAGATTGTATATAAGAAGTGGACATAGTCACTGTGACGTAACCCATTGGTTTGTCGACTGCCATTTTGAAGTGTCTGCATTTTGGCCGTCACCATCTTGTTTCTGGCTGTTCTCTTCTTGGCTTTTTGCAAACAGATACATACAAGAGGGTGGAGCCAAGCACAAAATGTTACGATTAACTTTCATGAACTGAAAACTAACTGTGAACTAAAGTTGTAAGATCGCAAACACTGACCATTCCTAGACCAGACAACACAGTGGTATTAATCTGTCAATCACAAGGTAGCCCCGCCCTAAAGCATACTCCTCTTTATGGTCTACTTTAGTCTAAATGGACCATAATTTACTAAAGGAACATTATGCTGTATTGAAGAAGACTTGAAACTAGAGATTGAGACCATAAACTCATGTTTACAATGTTTACTGAGGTAATAAGTCAAGTAAGAAGTAGAGTCATTTTCTCATAGACGTCTATACAATCACAGGAGACACCCCCTGGTTGCCATTAGAAAGAATGCAGGTTTTGTGCACTTCAGCATTGGCTTTATTTTTCAGACCCGGAAGATGCCGCCTGGAATTATCTGAGCCACCAAAATCCTGATGAGACTAAATGTTTGAATTAAGTCAAAGCAATTACATGTTGCAGTCACAACATTGAGCAAAATAATCAGGAGTATTGTTAAAAAAAGTAAGTTCCTTCTCCTTTGTAAACTGAGCACAGTTTACCTTGAATTTCGATGTTACGGTCAACTTCATGTTGGTAAGAAAGTGAATAAATTTTTCCCAAAACAGAGGGGCTCTACAGTGCATCATTCCACTGCAAACAAGAGTGAAAGTTAGTAAGTGAACGTGATAAATGATCTGGTTGCACCAGAGTGTGACTCTAAGTAACCCATTTAGCTAATTTTACGGGTTCGCTAAACCTAAGGGCTAAACGATGGGACACACCTCTATCGAACTATTCCTTGAAACCCGACTAACCCTTGAAATTGAGCCAGCGTTATGGAATTTAGCCAAATTTGACTGGTTTTCTGTCAACAGCCATGAACGGCCAAATATAGTTGTTGGTCTTGGTTTTAGTTAGTTATAGAGATAGTACAGCCTAAGTAGCCCAAAGTAGATGTCTTTTGTTTCCAGCTCCTTTAAGATCACACATATGTGCAATATTATATTAGTAATAGTGTGTGTGCAACTGTATCTCTAGTTTAGTTCACAACAGATTGTTGGTCTTAGATTCATCGGGTGACCAGAAATATGACTCATGCAAATGTTACTCAGTATATGCTGGATATTCAAATAGGCAACCTTTGCCTGTCAATTCAATGTTTACATTTCATTCCGCTGCCGCCAAGTGGCAAAAAAAGAATCATTGCTTAGTTAATGTTAAGGCTTTATCAACTCATCGGAAGAAATTAATATTACGGCAATCCCAACTACTGAAAAACAGAAGATAATTCTGGTCAAAATAACAAAACTTCTACATACTTTTGATGCAATCTTTGACTTTTCAACTGCCCACAATAGAATTGGGAGACAGCCCCATCAGTCAAAAAGCTCACCCCTTTCCTATCTAGCAGGACATAAGCTCTTCCAATTGCAGCATGACAGTCATCCCAAACCTTTTACACAAACAGAACAGCATTGTACCAGTGTGCCAATTTGTTCGGAAAGCAAAACCTTGTATCTTTGCCTTTGTTGACTGAAGCTGCCGCTGTTACATAAAGCCTGAGCAAACGCAAAGAGAGAGCGAGAGAGAGAGAGAGAGAGAGAGAGAGAGAGAAAAGATCACATGCTGCAGTCATTAATGCATCATCCGTCATCAATCCAATAAACTGTGCGGCCCCATGAACTCTTTACTTTCCTCTCAGGTCGCCTGAGGACCAGGCTTGCACAAGAAAATCACTTTTCCCTCTGTGACACGGGCTCCCAGCCCCACTCTATTGTCAACTCGTGTGTCCTGCAGTATGTAAACAATTATCTCGCTCTACAATTATTGCAGCGCTGGCAGTGACATGGAAATGTGGATTACAGAGAGAGGGAGGAAAAAGGCACAAAGGCAGACTTAATGAACGACAGAAATTGCGGAGTACACCAGTCAAGAGTTGCATGGGGTTAAACAATTAGCTAATTGGGCTACTGGATAAACAATGTGGTTGTATATCTTTGTTCTGGGGGATGTTTCCGAGGCGAAGACATTTAAAATGCAGAGGCTGTGCTAAGTCAGTCCTAAGTCTGTTTGCAGCGACACTAAAAAGAAGTGGGGCAGCTGGTAAAACAGCACAGACGCAAGTGTCAAAACGGCAAAGACCTTGCTGGAAGATATTGAACACGGAGGCTCGCGCTCCGGGCTCATGTCAGGAGATATTGCTAGGAACACAAAGCATGGCAGTTGCCATAAGTCTGCAGGGAAGAAGAATCACATCCGCACATGGGCACATCGGGCAGGGAGGGAGACGGACGGCGCGAGGAGTGGAGCAAATTTGTTTGCATCCGGACTCATGCAATATGGAGGAGGTAATCGTCACTGTTGCAATTTTAAAGTGGGTGCTTTTCAGAGCAGCAGGAGAGGAGCATTAGCTGTTCATTAGCCAGCAGGCAGAGAGGCATCGGCGCATTGACTGGGTGTGAGTGCAGCACCAGGACCCATGTCTGTGATCTGTGGACATTAGAGAATGTTTGTCTCTCTCACGCTGAACTGCCAAAACCGCATGTTTACCTGACTCATCACTGAAGACGCACATTTAGATACATATCATGTATATGGACATTAACGCCAAAGGAAAAACATCCTCTCTGCAGGCTTGTAGATATAAACTCAAACCCTTAGGAGTGCGATATTGTTTTATCCACTCATCATAGTAAGAGTGAGGCCTCTCTTTCACTGCTCCAAAGTGTGCCCTAAACTTACAGGAAGAACTGGGACTCATTTGCTTAAATTAGCTTCCTTAATTTGCACATGTCGTAAGGTAGTCCCATAAGCCATGATGAAATTTAAACATCTTTTGGTTTTGTATTGCATCAATCTATTGATCAGATCAGACTGTGAGGAATTTTGGATAATGTGGTTGTATTTTCTTTTTAAATAAAGAGTTTGTCCTTGTAAACAAACAAAACTGATGTTTGCGTGTATCCCTCAGACCAGACGATGTAACATGTGACCTGCTGCTAACAAAATCAAGATCTATCGAAATCTAAACTCAGCAACAGTGAAGCTGTAACCTGCGAAATGTTTGTCAAAACTATAATTATTTTCATTATGTCAGGATATGTCACAAGTTGCTCAGCCATAGACCAAGGAAGAACTCATTAGTTGTTGCTGCACATAGCTTTACCATGTGGCCATTTGTAAAGCACACTAGGCTTTGGCTGTACTTAGGACCATTTTTGTTCCATAACGGATCTTCAGAACCTGAAGATGTGTGAAATGTTAGCATATCTTATCCACATATATAATACAATACATGTTTGATAAAAATATAGTTTTCTGCTATTTAATTACCAAACTTGTTGAGACATGGCCTGTCCAATACAGCCTGCCATACTTCGACACACTGAGCAATTGTGACTCAAATTAAAAGTCATATGCTGATGTGAAAATTTCCACGATAAAATTTTCCACAATAACAATGAGAAAAGTATATTTATTTTAAGTAGTTATATTTTTATCTGTTTACCTCAACCTAAAAAAACACTCAACGAACAGTCAGAGAACGGAGGCGTAGGCTCCGCCGTAGCATCTTTGATGGAGTAGGCTACATGAATGACTACTTTCACTATCAGCATTCATCATCAATTCGTCTTGGAAGTTCTAGAGCCACACAATTTAATTATGTTATCCCCATTCAAATAAACTTAAGGCTAATCTGAAGTTAGCCGGATTGGCCTATGGAAGTCTTTGGTCATACTTAAAAGTAGCGAGCAGCAGTGAGATGGAAACTATGCAGATGTAATCAACCCTTAACGACCAGTTCTGATAAAATATTGTACATTAAGAACCATAATTAACCTTCTGCTCTTAAAACTGTAAATCAAACTATTTATTTTTGTATTTCCTCACGTCACTATGTAAATATTTCAGCTATATTTACATATTTCAATTTAAATATGTAATGTCTACTCCATAATTAATGCATAAGGAGGAAACAAGGTAAACTATAAAATAAACAGTATATGGAGAGTTATTATTATAAAAATATATAGCATGTTGATTATGGGCATTGATCAATATAAAAAAACGTATCCTAAAACCATATTTTGCCATATCTTCCAGCCCGATGCTGATGGTAGTCCAACAGGATACATTTAATCAGACGTAGTGGTCATGAGTCTGACTCACATGAAAGTTTGCACCATTCACCCGTTACGCACAGAAAATGACAGCATTAGGTTTCACCCCTCCCTAGGGGTCAGAGGTCAGGGTCAAAACAACGAGACTGACAATGACACTAAAGGGTACTTGGTATGGAGCTCAAGGACACGTCAGCCCCAGGCAGTGGTCTTCCTCACTGATGTGCCCTAATCTTTATCTACCAGCACTCGAAGCAGCCGTTCCTGACTGATAACAGCCCCTGTGGAGAGGCAGGCATAACATCCCCCTACTCCAGACCTTGTAATCGCTCCGTTCTCGTGCAGTCACCCCACCTTCTGTGAACCTCCTCTGGCAGTCACCGTCAGGTCTGGCTTACCAGGACTCCTTTTGCTGACATAGGATGAGATTCACCTCGGCTATCTTCCCCATAATGCTGTGTCCTCCCACCTGCAGTGCTGCTGCTGAGAGGGGATGCATGATAATCCTCGAACGGGAAAAAAGGCACAATATGTGGTGAGGACTTTCTCAGTGAGCAGAAATGTAGCCCTCGAAGGTGCTCTCCCCTGGCTCAACATGTTGGTCACCCTCCTCCGACTCCACATGACCTGAAAGGTGTGGTCTGCACACACAAACGCCGTACCCGTTTACCCTCACAGCCTAGTTTTAAAAAGGTGGCTCAGACGTAAAGCGGGTCGTCTTTCAATAGAACCCAAAATTGCTTCAGATTATTGTGCCATTGCTGTGCCGTGTATGAATGGGTGTGAATGTGAATTAGTTCAGTCCTGATGGGCACATGGCACCTTGCATGGTAGCCCCTGCCATCAGTGTATTAATGGGTGAATGATGGCATGTAGTGAAAAGTGATTTGAGTGACTAGAAAGGTGTGATACAAATACAACTTAATTTACCAATTACCGATGACAAATGATGGAGAAGAGCCAACTCTCAGCTGCAGAACAACAACAAAAAACAGACTTCTTCAATTCTGGAGAAGTTAATTCTCTTACACAAATTAAACTAAACTCCAATTTTCCGTCAAGCTGCAGGCTCGGGTTGTAAACCTTAGGCTTTGTCACGATATGATTTCAATTTGCAAGACCACAATTTGTCTATAATAGGATTCCTGTAAGTGATTTACAATGGGTATGATTGTTTCAATGCACAGTAAGCTAGGGCTCTTCCATGTCATTTAGATTTACGATAAATGCAACATCTCAATCTGTGCAGCCACTTTCCCCCTCTCTCTCTTGCTTCTTTCTGTCCGTTTAACAGAGCGTTTACACCAGCACTGGCCCGTGTCTCAGAGGACTCCCATCTTTGTTATTATGGCAGCAACCCCCTCTGTCTTTTGCTCTTGCTTTGCTGGCCTGACCTTCCACCGTCCAGTTGTCTATGTGTGTGTGTTTGTGAGAGAAGGGCGGTGGCAGAGATTATATGGCCCTCCAGGCAGCTGTAAAAGATGACTTATGGCCCTGTACTGTTCCAGATGCAACAGTAGCTCTTCCCAACATTGGAAGAGCGGAGGGGGGTTTGGTGTTGGGATGAGGGGGGAATAAAACCAAAGGAGCGATAGCCGGTTTTCTTTTCATGTACTGCAGAGGAGATTAGGGCTTAAGCTCCGGCTTGTCGCATGGAAAAAAAAGAACCCTCAGTGAACCAAGATGGGATTGAGGAGGAGAAAAAGCATTCCTACGTCAATCGATTGAAGGTAAAAGGACAAGAATCATTCAGCAGAGAGTGGACTAAAACAGTTTCAGTTCTTTCAACAAATTAAATTTTTTTTGGGGCACTCAAGTGTAGCCCAGCTATTTATAGGTTTGATCAACTGGGAACTTTTATGTGATCAAGAGAAAGGACAGGCGGTCGACAACGGACAAAATTGCAAAACTCTGGATTTCATTTAATGATCTTTTTTCCATGCAATGCCAACGTTTTACACTAGTTATTAAGGCGTAGGACAGATCGCAGATATAGTTTAAGTATGGCTAGGGTAAGTACAGATTTCTGGCACAGCGTCACCTTCTTCTCCGATGCATATATGAGGGAAATTGTCTCAAATGGTTTTGAGAAACATGAGAAACTTAACAAACCCGTTTGACAGCTTTTACCCCCCATTTCAGTTGCTCCCACTATTTTTTACATTTCGACAGTCGTCTGTGCACAGATGCAGGGGTGTGATGGGTGTGAAGCTACTGTAATCAACAGCTTTCCAGTGCAATGGGACCAATCTATGAAAGCACCAGTGTTGTATTGATGTTTGTTGGCAAGACTCCAGGCCCCTGCTCACAGCGATCTGAGAGGGACTCGGACCAAAATAGTGTGGGTTGGAGCCAAACCTCATCAGCACATGCAATGCTGGACGAGCCAAGAAAAGATGTTACCGCTTTGTCGAACAATCAACTGTTCAGACGGCGTTTAATCACATGAAAAACCCAGGAAGTTTGTCGAACAGCCAGTGGTTTACTTGTCCATAACGGAGCTTTGCTAGGTGCAAATGGGCGTCAAGCATTGACAAATAATACATGCTTCTAGGGTATACGGTGTGCCTGATAAGGAGATATCACTCACTTTATTTGCTATATTAAGGAGTTTAGTTAATGCTCAGCGAAATCAGAAAAACATGTTGCAACAAAGCCTGCTCTCACTCTCTCTTATCACTCTCAGCACTATCGTTGATTCCACATTTCTTCTACCACGAACAAACAGTCTATCCGTAGAGGGAAGCATTTCAGAACCCGCGTCTTATCTGAGCTGTTTGTTTGGAAAAGAATTCAATCTCGGTCTGAGCTAGCGGGACAACAGACTCTGCACCGGGCTGATTTTACAGGAGGCATGCACCGAGGCAGATAGATCCTCTAACACAGACCAGTCATTCATATAGCAAACAGTTAAAATAAGGCTCGGCTATCCTCCCAACTTATCCCTTCTTCATCTATCCAGTTGAACCTTTTTTGTGTTTGTAACACTACTTGCAAGGGCCTTCCATTTTCCTATCAGCTAGAGCCAAATAGTGACAAAGTGGGGCCATTTGATACCATGCCAGAGTTAAGACCCCCATCAGCTCCACTGATTAACAGTGCAATAGAGTGTTGCAGGAATCAGTCCTAAAACCCGCAAATATGTTAGCATTTTCACACTTCCGGTTCCCTTGTCTCAAAGTAGATGGATTTTTTGGAAACGGTTAACAAAAGCTAAGATATTTTAACGTATGTGGTGTAGTTTGTTTGTAGCCCAACGTTTCTACTTCTGTCTATTACACACCTTGCTGAACAAAATGTTTAAGTAGCCAAAAGGCTCGTTGTCAAGGGAACCAATGCCGTGCTAACTTCTGTTAAGGCCTACAAATATAACTCTTCTCTGCAGCAATCTATTAAAAAAATACAAGCTGAACAACAGAAACAAGTGAAAAGCTGTCCAGCACAAACAAAGTTGTGTGCTATCAACCAATGAGCAACATGTTGCTTAGTATTTTACTTCTGTTTTATGCCCAAAAGTCCTCATCGTTTGTCCTCCATCTGCCTTCCCCCTCCTGATCCAGTCCATGAGGCCATGCTGAGACTAATGTCAACCACACTCATGTCCATAAATGCATGCAAGCACATGAGCAACTCAGATCAATGCTAATTCCAGCCCCACTCTCAGCAGGAGCCCATCTAATGATGGGGGGGGGGGAGGGGCTTTACCCTCCCCACTTCACACATCTGATTAATGACCTCGGACCTTACAGGTGGTGACCTCGTGGGCGTATCAGAGATGAACAGCCAACTGTGTGATAGGAGCAGTGTTCAGGGGTCAGAGGTCGAGACAGGCAGCAGAGGAGCTGCCGGTGGTGTCATGCTTGAAGCGTCTTCGGATTTTAAAGTGGAAACGGAGAGCTGCAGTGGCCATTACAGTAAGTGCCGGTTAACGCCCATTTTCAGCAAATGTCAGCTCTCAGACGACTCTAAGAGCAAGACACTAACTTGTCTACCAGTTTGCTGCTCCATAGCTGAACTCAGTGTCCCTACTGACGAGGACAGGATAAAAAATGTAATTTCTGCACACAGTAATCAATGGAGTTTGAAATGGAAAAAACAGCCCTGCCTATTTGCATTTGAGTTATTCAGTTTAATGACCTTCTTGGGATAAACACTGACAAATTAGCATAGTGTTGTGATCCAGTGCAAGAGGCTGTTCCTAATTCAATGTGTGAACGTTTCAGCTGTGATTCCCTTCCCCAAATCCAAATGGGAAATTGAGAGTCTGTGGCTGTTTGAGCCAGTATCACACAGCATCAAATCATATGCCCCAATTGGATGGTTCGAGTGTACACTTCAGGTATAAAATAGTAATTATTTTGGTGATAGATGACTGATTGTGCACATTCATCATATAAAGAAGCCTGTCCTTGGGGGGAATTCTAATGATGCAAACTCTATGTGACAAGGAGAGGGTTAAGGCTACCATCTAAGCAGGTTATTTCAACATGCTCTGATGACTGCATCATCAACCAATTCTGCCTGCCCGCAGTGTGACATCTCCCACGCTGTTTTCAAATCTAATCACAGATATTAAAAAGCCTAACCAGTGCCGAAACTGGGAGTGTGCTGTGGAAGATTTGACAGGTCTCCTTCCCAATTTAGTCTCTATTTTTTCTTGCACCAGCTGCAAAGCCCCAACCGGGGAAACAACCTCTAACCCCCCGCGTCATACCCATCCACTCTGAACGACAAATCCCCACTCCGCCGCACCCCGCGATACCCAAACCCTATCCGGTAACTGCCACCATCACCGTTTGTCTTGTGTGACACGTCTGGCAGTAATGCTGGCCATCCGTCAGCGGCGGCGTGTCGTGGCATAAATCATTGGCAACAGTCGATGAGCTTCAGGCATCACACACCGTCGATTGTGGGGAGAAAGAGTGAGGCCAACGGGTGGAGATGCGGAGAGCAAGAGAGAGGGAAAGAAAGATCTGAAGGTGGAGAGAGAAACAAAAAGATGATGGGCGATTGGCAGTAACCATGGTGATTCTGTTGTCTGTCCAAACTCCCATCCCTTGTCATCCCTCCAAAGAACTGACCAACTGTTTTAGCATCAGGCAAAGACAGTGTTTGAGTGGACAGATACAGGACCAGGCTCATCTTGGGCACACTGCTGCTTTTGGTCTCTGCCAGAATTATCTTCCAAGCAACCTAATTCCTCAGCTAAGATTCTGATTTGATTGCTTGTACCTGGCCTTTTGGGTATGACCTTTTTCATAAATCCCATCATACAGCACGGAGGCATGTCCTAACCCTCATTTCTGACTCTGAAATTTATTGTGCAACCTACAGGTTTGGTCATTGGCTCAGTAGTGTGCATAATGAAGGGCAAAACCATACGGAAGAAGTTTATTATTGTTAAAAATCAGTAAATCTTGCCAGCATGGTAAGGGAGCTCTCAGTCTGCACACATCAATCTCCAGAGGGAAACGGGATCAGAGAATGTTCTCCGAGCCTCAGCCGGAGGATTTATTAATCTGTTGCTTTCCTGTATGATTTCCAAGCCCCACACACATACACACACACACACACACACACACACACACACACACACACACACACACACACACACACACACACACACACGACAAAGCGATTTGATTTCCAAAAGGAGGACATCGGGATGTTGAAAGTGGTCTGTCGCATTTCTGCATCCCCATCTTCAATTCGCTGCCCATGCTTGACTGGCTTGATTTAATGGCTTCTTAGGAGAAATGGGGTTTCCTACTTCTACGGAAAACATGCTTGCTTAAAAAAAACATAATCCAAACCCTTTGCCTAAATCCAATCTCTTACTAGATCTAAGGAAACCAAGCCCTGACATTAAATTGATCCGAAAACAATGGAAAAACAACAGCTCCTGCTGCGTTAAAAGGAACAGAACAATTATCTATCTTGCATCTAAACTTAGCAAGGCCTCCACTAGCATCTAAGACGGCATCTGGCCTAATTCTCCAGTCAATTGTCCTCACGTTGAGTGGATAAATGTGTGCCATTTTAAGGACAGCTCTCCAGTGATAGGGGGAGCAGTAGCTCTGGGACAACATGTACATGTCAGCTCCACAAATAGGCAGATCCATGCACTGCAGGCATGACAGGTCTTCCTCATAAGCTCATTCCTGTCGGCCTGCCTGTCTGTCCGTAGCACAGCATGTGTTATGATGAATGAGCTTCCTTCAGTGGCGGGGGAGGAGCCCTTTGCTCAAAGTCACAGCCTTGAGCAAGTTATCACAACTCGGAGAGCTGCCCTCTCATCCCTCCAGGAGAACAGGGCACACCTGTGCACAAGCTTGCACGTGCAGTACCCTCACACTTGAGCAGATAAGCTACCAATAAGCTTAGAGAGCACACACACACACACACACACACACACACACACACACACACACACATATTCACTCAAGCATTTACATTTAGAGACAAAAAATGCTCACATAGTGCTCACATACACACAGCAGACAGGCATTATTAGCCGTGGCCAGGCTTCAGGGCTCTTGGCAGGTAGGCGGCAAACAGAGCTGCGCGCGCGTGTGTGTGTGTGTGTGTGAGTGTTGTTGCTCAAACCCTCCCATAGGCACAAAACCTGCATGGAGTCTCGGTGACAACGCAAGCATGGAGGCCGACATGGTTTTGATCCCAACTGTGCTTTTGTGAGGAAATCTGAGAATCACTGCAACAGCATTGTACACACGATGTAAGGTACCTAAACATGTACTGAAATCAATGAGGAGCTCAACTGTGACCCCCTGAAACTCGAACCGAATATACAGACACCACAGGACACAGTTAAACGATGGTGTCCTCTACGTCCATAACCGAGTGTTTCTCTTTGATCAGTGGATTTGATTTCGGTGCTCAGGCTCCCGCGGTGCATTAACAACGACACACAAGCCCCCCAATCTCAGTAGAGGTATGCTGAGAAATCCATTAAAAGCTCCGCTGCGGCCGCGGACATTAGTAATGTGTTTAATGGAAATGTCCTTGGGAGAAACTGAAAGAGAGTAAAGGAAATGGCAGTGAAGAAAGCCTGAATCAAATGTGCTTTTGATGGCAGCCATGCGATGCGTCTCTCTTCTGGATTGGCACGGATGTCGGGCAAATAAGTGGATATATAGCTTGAATAAAGAAGGGTGCGGGTCGATAAATTGGTGGTGATGAGACAGGACAAGAAGTCTCTAGATTTGTTAATTATGGGAGTGACAGCGGCAGACTAAAAAAAAACATCCCAAAAATTCCTCTGAGAAAAAGAAGGCAAGACTGTCCACACCACTGCTGGCTTCTTTACAAATACTATAACGCTAACAATGAGGTCATTGTAAGGGTGTACAAGTTGGTGCATCCACAAGAAGAAATGATGTGATTCCAGCTGCAAATACTATATAAAATAACTAATATAATAACATTTAAAATAAAATGTCTAAAATCTATCATTGCAAAATTAATACATTTTCATCTTTTTGTAATGCAGATCCCACTTAATGCAATTACAGGGTATTAAAGCTGGCTGCTGGAGCGCTGGAATGCAAGACCATTGCTAAGTGACTAACATTACTCGTAATCCCATGTCATGTCTAGAGCATGGCGGCGTAACAAGCTCTGCTGCTGTGATGTCATAATGTATGCCGAAGCTCCGCAGTCTGCAGACGGTGATACCACCAAGGCTGCACGGCACTCATCCAAGCATTTTATTTCATCAGGAAGAATTACGAAGGCTGAACAAGTATGCTATATATTTATATCAAAGTCATACATCTGGAAAATGTATGTATTTAGCTGTTATTAATCACAATGATTAATCTTTATGAGTTGAAGACACTCATTCCCCACACAACACACAATAGTACAATTCAAAATGAAATGCTTTAGTTGTGCCCATATGTTATATTTAATTATCATTAATTATGAAAATTACATTGTTATGTACAATCAAGTGAGCCGTCTTGGAAGAAAACTGATATAGAGTGCTTTTACTTGAGCTAGACAGAGGCAAAAATGTAGTGCTGATGTTTTATTTTCCTTCAAAATTAAATAAAACTAAATTGCCAAGCAAAGGAAGTGGCGTCATGCTGCCGTGACGACAGGGTTTGGAAGAGCATTCGACTACCTGAGGACCACAGTACATCCAGTGTGTCAGTGCAGTGTGTCAAGACAAATCTTTAGCAAGAGAAACCTTAACCTTGTGTAGCCACAAAACTTTTGTTTTAATTAAGTCAATTATAGTTGCAACTTTGATATGATTTTCATGGTTGTGCTCAGCACAAGTAGCTTTCAGAGTTCTGATACGGTTGTAGGAGAACGATATAAGAAACTCTGGATTATATTTATGTCTTGTTTCCTGAATCCCTTGTGCATAATCAGGGCTCCAGACGCACTGGTGCGCCTAACTTTGTTCTTCACGTGCACCTGCATATAATTTAGGTGCACCCACATTTTTCACCGAGCCGTTTGGCATCACAATAACACATTTAAAGCATTAACTTTTTTGTCAGTTTCCATACACATTGGTCATTTCTTAACACATTACGTAAATAACTGTAAACAGGAATAAAGGTGCAGATACTTTTCTTTTTTTAGTCAGATGAGGCCATCTCCGCCAAAGATGTTGGATCAGAAGTTTGTTTCATTTCATGCTCTGTCCAGCATTGCGAAAGTGAGTCGGTGTCGAAAACAATGGGTAAAATACCACTTGCCAGTTTTGATGCTCGCGGTACTACAGTGTGAAAAGAGCCAAGGCCGGATTCAGTGCAAACCACATGTTTACATATTACGTCGGTTTAAGAGTAGAGAAGGGAACTGCTAAGCAGTTGTGTTTACCTCAGTCCGAAGCAAATTAAAAACATCGGCACTATATTTATACCTCAGTCCAGCTCAAGCAAATGCACTCAATATCCATTTTTTTCTACCACAGCACAAGTGGCTTGTTTAACATTTTCACTAGCCATGTAGAAATGTACAGAAACATAACCATTCTCTCATTGGTTTGGGCTCTGAAGAAAGACTAAAGTAAATTCACCATTAGCAGCAGCCAAAGACACCCAAGCCGTGTTTCTTTCTCTGTGCCATCAGAGTTATCAGCCAACTCTCACAATACAGTCCAAAAAGACAGAGCTGAAGTCATTCTCATTGCAAATTACTCACTGGTAGCGATCACTGTGTTTCATAGCAACCTCCAGACTTACAAAAAGCTTACCTTTGGGGTATGGAGCTCTCTCTCTCTCTCTCTCTCTCTCTCTCTCTCTCTCTCTCTCTCTCTCTCATTACCATTTCATGAGTCAGAGTAAATCCAAACTCTTCCCTCTCAGGTGTGAAAATCTACTTGAATGCAAAACCTGTTGCATTCCACATGGATCTCAAGGATGCAGCTGGCAGATGTTGTAAATGAAAAAGCAGAACAATGCTTTAGGACAGACAGATAATAAATCAAGGGAGGAGGTGAAAGATAATGTCTTGCTATGTGGCCTTGGATTTGCTGATGGACTTTTTTTTTCTCTTCTGTCAACAGTCTTACATTAATGAGCAAGGCCTGCAGCGAGACTGATCAGAGACTGGTCACATACAGCATACCGTTGCATCATTGGCTTTTTTTTCCTAATGGGAGGAATGGAAAGAGAATTGGATGGTATTGGATAGAGCCATCCAACCCACTGAGCTACCCGAGGCATAGAAATCTCACCCTATGCACATGTGTGCGATCAAATGTGTTTAACCTCTTCCACTCACAATGTCAAAACAATTATTTTAAACCTGCATTAACTCATTTTTGGGCAATGCAACAAGCTGTAATGCTGACATATTATCACCTCATAATGTCGGCAAACGTTAGCCTTTTTACTCTTCTATCAGACACAGAGCAACATTAGCATTTATCTGAAGACATGGTTCTGGCTAGTGCTGGGCGGTATACCGGTTCAACTGGTATACCGGATTTAATTTCCAGTATGATATGAATTTTTCATACACTGTCATACCGGTGCACAGCCCAAACTGCTGTAACTCTTCAACAGGCAGCAAAATATATTGTTCGCGTGAAGACTGCTACAGTCGGATGTAATGCTAGTTGTGTTTGAGAGGGACCCCAAAGTTATGGTTATAACTTTACAACACAACAATTAATAACCCACAACTAATTCTCTTAAGAGGGCAAAACCACGACACACAACAGTTTGTGACACATAAACAATTTGTAACACTAATAATTGTACATTTATAAAAGTACACCGCCGAACGGCATGCTGGGTACAGCTCGCTAGCTAGCCCGTTAGCTAGTCTGTTAACAGCTGGGAGAGGCTCCGTCGCTACAGTAACGTTACATTAAAGAACAGAAAAGAGCGATGCAGGATGAACAAAGAAAGACCGGAGATGCACCAATAGAGTCTGTGCCCAAGAGAGGAGCTGTGTCTGCTGTTTGAAAGTTTTGGTCCCGCTACAGACAGTCGAGAAAGACGGGTTCAGAGCAATGATTAAAACACTGGATTCAGGGTATGTCTTACCAAGGCGAAAATACTTAAGTCAAACTGCGATCCCAAAATGATACGAACAACACGAAGCAAGCTGGAAGCGGAGCTATGTACAGTCACCCACTTTTCTACAAGTGTAGGTCAGTTTATAGTGTTTATACAACTATCTTAAAATTGTAAAACTTTTTTTTCAATAAAAATCGCATACATTCTGATTCCTTCATATATTGTAATATTTTGTGGGGCCAAGCTATCCCTAAGCCTTTATACATGATGACATTAAAATGTTTTTATATTCTATGTACTCCTGACAGTAGAGTAAGCCACTACATTACATTACATTACAGTCATTTAGCAGACGCTTTTATCCAAAGCAACTTACAATAAGTGCACCACTATAAACCTATATAAAAACACAGTCAAGGGAGAAAAAAAATACCGTGATATTACCGTGAAACTGCCCAGCACTAGTTCTGACCACCTGACACCTGTCCAATATTCACTCTCACCTTTTAGCTCTGCTTTGGTCTCCATCAACTTCCTAAGGAGAGATCTGGCTCTTTAGCTGCTAAATGCTCCATTAGGTTCACCAGCTAGTAGCTAACTTTGTTCGACACTGAGGAGGACTGCGCAATTAAATCTAATTTCAATAATGATTTTGGCTCCCAATGATTATGAAAACAAGATAATAATAAACGCATTCTATTTCACAACGACGCTCTCTTTTCGCCCGGCGCAGCGGGTCAGGGGCCGACGCTCTGTGTGGGAGGATCCCCTCGTGGGAACTCTCCCCGGTGCTGGCTGGCCCGTATTTCCTTTCACGGTGGTGCACCGCGACTGGACCTCGCCGCTTAGTGCTTGCTGTGCTGTGTTCTTCGTAGATCCAGCCACTTCATTTTGCTTTCAAAGTGCACCAGATTGATGCAAAATGTTGCAAAAATATATTCTTTCTAAATGCAAAATGCTAAATTAAAGTTAAACAATCGTAATCTCAATTCTGACCAAAATGATAATTGTTGCCATAATCCAGCAGCCCTAACACTAAAATCCATGCCTTCAGATTGTGAGGCATGCTTTCTGTTAGGGTTGGCCATTGTCTATTAAACTGGCATGACGATGTCCACGGTGAAACATTGCAGGATCCCAAATCGGCCCAACCCTTCTTTCTGCAACAAAATTGTAGTCTCCAAAACCAAGATTAGATAACCCAGATGACATCACCCGGGTTATTTTCTCTGACTTAAGAAAGCTCATCCAGAGCCACAAAAGGCATTACATGACTGCTTTCACAGTAGTAGGATTAATCAGGACTAGTGAATTGAAGTGCAAAATTTAACAGACAAGCCTGCATATTTAACCAACAGAGCTAAGCGTGCATTTCCAATTCTTGATATTATTGAGTTAAGTGTCTTAAACTTTAGGAATTATTTTCCTACATGGGCTAATTCTTAGGAAAAACTCAGTGCAGTACACTTTAAAAACGTGTTTTGTCGTTCCAAGCATTTTGCAATTTAAAAATCCTACCAATGCACAGCTGTACAGCACACTCCTATGCGTTTGTAATACCGTGTTGGCCAAATATTATACCAACAGCTCACAAGGTTGAGGTTGAAAATATACTCACAATGCATCAGGTGTTTCCAGCACTATAAAAAAAGTAAAAAGTTCAAGTGTTCCACAATACACAGAGCTGTGAAAACCACAGTGTCACCGTGACTGACAGGTGATAATGTCCTTATTACTCACGTTTCATTGGAAAATCTGTGCACATTTGCTGTGAGAAGCTTTACGACGTTTCCTACAGCTTTGACGCACTTCAGGGCGAGAGAGCACATATTGAACCAGTCAGTTCTAATGCGCGAAGGGGCCACTTTTAAAAAACATGTAGCTAATACAGCCCAAGGATCTATTATCGTTAAAAAAGAAAGCTCTCAGGACTGTGTTGGCAGTACAGTATCTGTATGAATCCCACTTTGGCTCTGCATCGATGCCTCAAGAGAGGCGTGGACTTGGACATGAAAGCCAAGAGCAAAGCTGCCACTTTGGACCGCTCTGATCCCTGGGCCTTAGGTTGGAACGGCAGTTCAGAAGAGGTGGCTGCTGTCCACATCTTTCCAGTGTTAAGAAAAAAATAAATAAAACACCAGTGGGATGAGTGAACGGAAACAGGACAAATTGCACTCATCCCTCCACCCCTTGATGCCAACGGTCCCCCTCCTGCACATCCAAATGACAGGATAGCCTTATAAATAGTGTCCAGAGATGACTGACGAGGGCTTTTGCGGCCACCATTACACACATCCTGTCACATATGGTGCCCAGCCGAACATGCCGACACACACTGTGGCTGGGCAAATATGGCTGCAGACCTGGGGTCAGGACAAATTGCCTCGCTGGGTGTCTTTGCCAGAGGAGGGCTGAAGGCTGATCAGCAGAGATGCACAGTGGCGTGGGCGGGAGCGTCTGCTGCTTTCAGCATAGACAAAGTGAGAAAGTCACTGCTGAATGATAAAGACGAGTGGTTCTCTTCAGTTTAAAGTAGCCAAATGGAAACAGTTCCATCTTCTTTTCAGTTTCTACAAAGCAACGAATATATGGTTCTTTTTTATTGTATCAGGTATGAGCATACAATATACTGGTCAAAGCTAAGATCGAGCATTTATGATAAAAGCAGTGGGAATCAGGCATAGCGTGAGTTCAACTCTCTGTGATAAAGGGGTCAGTGGTGTTACAAATAGAGATGTGAAAGTCTCACATTAAGGCCCTACAATCTTGATGATCTCCTTTATTTAGGCTACAAAAACAAGGAACATTTGGGGAAAAAAATAAAATAAAAAATAAGGTTTTGCTGCAGTTTTGTTCTAATTAGCCTGGTTCCAGGTCTCTGAATCGCAACCCACATATCACTCAGCAATTCAAAGAGATCTGGTGTCATTCCTATTGTCGCGTGGCTGCTTCCCTTTGTTAGAGATGCAGTTGACCAATCAGATCTTTGTAGGCGGGTTCAAGAATGGGGAAGCCCTACCAACCAAGCCAGCTAACAAGCTACATTTATCAGCTCGATCAGGGGTCACTAATAGGCGAACTGCGGTCCGGATCCAGACCCAGACACCGTTGTATCCGGACCCAGGACCTAAAACGATAGATATTTGAAAATTATGTGATGCAGCTCAGCCAATCAAATATGGGTATTCTGACAAGTTTCCTGAATCAAGTGAGATTTACACTGTGGTGGAAAAAAAATCCTATACCCGCTTTGCGTGAGTCTTCTAATGCTGAAATACATAATACCAAAAACCAGGTTGTCAATCCGTCTGTTAGACTGTCCTTTAGTGCGACCCATCAACAAATCAGTGTCCCATCAACTCCTCCTGTATTCCCATGAGCACTCTGTTCTAACAACTGCACAATTAGACACTTTTCCCAACTATGATAAAGATTTTGTTTCCTCCACAGGCTTGGCGTTTAAACTACTAATGATGCCCTTAACTAAAATCGTTATGAAATATTATTGACTTATGTTCTCACTTCAAGCAGAGAATATATACTATTGTAGTGATCTAATGTAATGATCAAGGGGAGGATTGTAATGGTCATTTTTTACGTAGTATATATTTCAAAAGTATATTGTATGCATGCATAAGTAATTTTGCTCTGGACTTTGTTGAACTTCACCGTGTCTCTGTTGTGCAAAAGAATAATTCTCCCTTGCCTGTTCACATAGATAACTAACTGTGTTGTATGAGAATGTTCCATGCCAAGGCCTTTGGGCCGCTTGTTTTGGTTGCTGGCCGTTTGTTTTCACTTGTTGTTTCTATCAGTCTGAGACAAAAAGTCTGAGACCGAGATGTCTGTAACGTTGGCCATCGGCTCCCACCTTTGCTCATTCTGTATAACGAAAGCTTGTTCACTTTTTTCGAGGTTCTTCCTCACTGAGACTGTACGCATTCTGTTGTGATGATTGAACCTTCTCTGCGCAGAGAATAAATACTTAAAATACAACCTGGTTTTTGGTATTATGTATTTCAGCATTAGAAGACTCACGCAAAGCGGGTATAGGATTTTTTTTCCACCACAACACACACGGGGGAGGGACGAGGAAACAGAATGAAGAGTAGGAGAACTACGTGAGTCAGAGAAGTTATTTCACATGACATTCTCCAAAAAGAGAAAAGTGGTCAGCGAGATCAGAGAGACCAGAGGCTTTAACCAAGAATGAACAGACTCTTATAGGTTTTCCCACGAACAGTTTAAAACCAGTGTGTCTCATGTGTTCAGAGACCGTGGTGATTATTAAAAGCGGTAATGTGAAGCGCCACTACAAGACAAAGCACAACTCTTTTGAGCAAACATACCCACTCACATCTGAAATGAAGACAGAAAATAAACCTAAGAGCCCAATATGATCAGAATCCTAACAGGTTAATTCACTGACCAACAATGTTAACAGAGAGAATAGAGCTGAAACAAGTGGTTTAATAACTACAGATAAAGTCCATGCTCACTAATTTCTCTTGTTAGAATATGAGAAAAATATAATATTGTGGCTTTTTTGATTGACATCACTTCACACCTGAATGAACTGAATTTAAAGCTGCAGGGCAATTGAGTGAAATACATTTTTCTAAAATGAATTTTAGAAAAAATTCAAACAGTTTGCACACTTATTTTTCATGAGCTACTTTCTCCAAATATCAGTTCCAGATTCAGAACTATTGCATCAGAATGCTTAACATGTTGATATGACATGAATAAAAAAGTTTAACTGAGAGTGTCTGGCAACATTGATGAACAGCTACTGTCAATCTGTAATCAATTAATACTTTTTTATAGTCTAGAAAATGTCAAAAACAACAGAAAAATGATGCTTGCATTTTCCAAAAGCTCAAGGTGATGTCTTCAAATGTCTTCAAAAGTCAAAAGCCCAAAAGAGAACCAGTTTACTAATAGAAAAAAAATAGAAATCCTTTATATGTGAGAAGCTGGGACCAGAGAATTTTGGCGATTAATTGACAAAACCGTTAAAAATGTCACTTTCGTCTCTTTTAAAGTTACATACACAATTAACATATACAGGGTATTTGCTAATACAGTCGCTTAATGAATCTGGGTATTTTACATCCATAATGAAACAGACAACTGGAACCCAACCCAAGCCCGGGTTTAGCCATCTTATTATGTCCTGACATTTTTTTATGAAAAATACTCTCATTACGTTTTAGGGAATATAACATTTAAAGAAATGGCCCCTCGAGTGGAAGATAAGTCCCCACTGAATGAGCATGAAGGTATCACAAAGGGTATAGACATCGTCTTACAACTAAAAAGGTCACAGATCTAATAGCTGCAACAGCCTGTATCCATGAGCAACCTTATTAATTAACGGAACCCCCACCAGCTCACTGTCTCGCTCCAGATAAGAGCATCCATTAAATGCCATTGATGAAATATTTAAAATGTACATGAAAGGTGACAAGAAGGGCTACTGCTAACCTGAGTGACAGTCGCTCTGACTTTCATACATTATGCATCAAAGAAGTGCCACCACCCTGTTGTTCCTCCACCGCGCTCGATGAGAGCTTAAAAGAACAAGCAGCGTTCTCTGACGAGCACCGCGGGGTCGCGGATCAAAATCTTTTACAGCGCATTGACCTGCAAGCATGACCCACTGCCCCATCACCTCCACCTTTTTCTAGAATAACCTGAGCTCCTGGGCTCACATACAAATCAATACGGATGTTTATATCTAGCTTGGTTGAAGGCAGAGTACAAGTAAGAAGGTGGAAATCAAAGCTAGCTGAAGGTAAAAGAATATCCGTCGTTGAATTTAAAGAGTGGAACAGGAAAGATTAGATGGTGCACCACTGATCCACGTGATAATGATTCACAAAGAGGAGGAAGATCCAGCGATAGTTGGGTCAGATATTCTGAACCCCGGGCCCTGGCATTGGTAAACTGCATAAACACTGCAATTACATGGCTACTGCAGATACAGTTTTCCAGGGTAATTAGCAATCCTCCATTTGAAAATGAGGGGGTTTCCTGAAGGATGATTCTCCATGTACGGTGTGTTATTTCTACAACGTGAGGTACTTTCAAAAAGATCCTGGAACACAGACAACTACTTTCCAAAGATGATACAGCTCCTCACTGTATATGCCAAGGCTGGAGGTAAAGATTACGTACTGGCTTCTGAGGCTTAGTTGGCATCAAGAAAGGAAATAAACTCAAATTTAAACCTCCGTTTTCTTGATTCCTGTACTGGTGCCGTTGTTCATGTGGACAGATGCTGACCGAGATGCCCAATAGATAAATCAACCAAATAACGCAAACTTTTAAAAAGTACCACTTACTTCCTTCCTCTCTAGGATGTAAGAATGCAGAGTTGTAAACTAGAGCCAGTAGGAGTTCTAGATCATCAAACCTGCAATCTGTGACATCTTCCATTGTAATCATAGGAAATGCATTACTTAATGAAAAATATGATACTGTAAAAGTGGAATGTTGGTCAGGAAAGCAGTGTAGGCCAACCCAACAGGCTTAACCGCTCCCTAGTCCGTCCTTTGTCGGCATGCCGGTCAGACTGCAAGCAGAACATGAGGGTTTTACGGAAACATGTATTGATTTTATGGCTCAGAGGCTTGATGATTTTTCATTATTGGAGTAGCTGATAACACCAAAGCCCAGAAAGGCCATCGAGCAGTCTGGACTAAACTATGTGGATCTGATTGTCTTTTTTTTCATGCAGGAAAGTTCCCAAGAGAAAAACTTTGAGGAGGGGCATGTCACTTTAGGAGAATAGAGCTGGTCCACCTTAAAGTCAGCCCACCTTAAGTGAGCCTGAATTGTTGCTAATTTCTAGACTTAACCCATTCACTTTAATCAGCAGGTGGTACGAAAGAAACGGGAACTTCACATGGGTCTTGAAGAGTTGTCGCATTTAGTCATACACGCACACACTCTCTCCTTTTCTCGACCGGAACGTTACGCCAAGCTTGCAATACGCTGAGAGAAACCCGGGAAGATTAGACACAGCTGACAACCTCGCACTTAAAACCTATTTAAGTGGGAGGGCGGAGACTTATTGGGAAAGTGGCTGCATCTACAGTGCTGTTGCATGGGTTTGCAAGTGAGAGACCAACACAGTAATGGTGGTTTCCCTCCACCTACAACCCAAATTCTTCTAATAAATGACATATATAAAATAAAACTACTATGCATGTAAAAAACAGGAAATGCATGGCCCTACCTCTATTCTGCTCCTGCTATTAGCATTTTTTCTGGTTCACCCTTGCGTGTGTTTTAGCAAGGGGAAAAAAATCTGCCTGGCATAAAAAATTGCTGTGTGGTGACAGAATACTGTAATGGAAAGCCTCTCACTCAACCACCCGGCCTCAACAGCACAAAAAAATGAATAAATAAAAAAAGACAACTAAAAGGCATGTGAGTGATTTCCTATAAAACACTAAAGACAGAACCACAGAGGCCTGCGGGGGCAAGAGCAGCTAAATGACATCAGCAAAGTACAGCGGGAAGAAGAGCTCTCCATGTTACATTTACATTTTGATGTTTACGCCGCCCGCATGACTCACAGCTTGAGACGATTCAGCAGTCACCTGATTGTCAGTCACATTCCTCCGAGTTTGCGTGCATAAAATGTCATCGCCAAAACATCTAATGTTAGGTTGCAGCCACCGTGTCTAACCGGGTGCTCGCCGTGGCAATGGATTGATCTGTGCATTCAATGACTTCAACCATCCGTGCAGGTGTGTTTGGTCACGCACTGGGGAAAAAATAACTGGAGACAAGAGAGGAGGAAACACAGACTGAAAGAGCAGAGAATAGCAGCTTATATTAGTTTAGTTTGGGTTTTTGATGCAAAAACACTAAAAGCACACACCTCAAGATAACACAGAAAAAAGTCTTTATGAATGACAACAGCAGTGAACGCACTCTTTAGGCTTTAAGTTGCTATCAAAAATGAATTCAAATGGATGCAGTGGATGAAAATGTCAAATGGAAATCATTGCCCCAAAAAGTTCCCAGAAAAGCATCTTTTTAAGAAAGGGTTGACTTTTTATGAGATGCTTTTATTCGCTGTCTTGCTGAGAGTTAGATCAGAAGATTGATACCACTCTCGCATCCATCCCTTGACTATTAGCTACAACCAGCTTAGCTTAGCACAAGAAGGGCAAAACAGGAAGTAACTCCTCTCACCAAGAAACAATCCAGCATGTAAACCTCTATAAACTACAACTTTTTACAGGGTTATAACTTGGAATGTCTCAGGCTGATGCTAAGAATCGGTACCAGAGCCGATTTGAATTGATCAGTACCAAGTGACTCAAAATGAGAGCCATTCTTTACTGTACTCTACTGTGTTTTACAACTCTACTCTGTGCAAGGTGTAAATGAGAAACATTACTTGGTCGCAAGGTTGGCAAAATACACAGATTTGCATAGCTCTGACACTAATAAATCAGTTAACGTTTTTTTTCCTTGAGTAACTTGATAAGAGGCCGGTATTTGAAAACTTTAATGTGTCAGAAACATATTTAATGAACATTTAAGTAAATATAAAGTATCAGCTTGGACTCTCATCCGCAGAAATATCAAAAAGGACTCGGATCAGGATCAGGGCCGAAAAAAATGTCATCAGTATACAGATTAAAGAACAATATAACCTGTTAATTGGTGAGCTTTAGATGCTGGTTCTTCAAAATGCTAAAGTATTCCTTTTTTTTGTTCGACCAACTGTCCAAATGCCAAATTCCTCAAACTTGATGTTTCAGCACCAATTACAATTCCTATTAGAAATCCTTCACCAATATAAGAGTCATTTCTGTTCATGTTGAACACGCTGATGCTTCTTGAGCTGCTGAACAAGTCTTGCCCTTATTTCCATCCAATTAGCAGGGGAGGACACTGTATCGGCGAAGCAAATATCAACCTGATATATTTAAGCAGGTCACCAGGTCCAGTAGGGTCTACAAGGTCAGTGTCCTGACAGGACAAAAGTAAAAGGGAAGATGAAGAGAGAAAATGAGTGAGGGAGAAAGGATTTGATCACCGTCGGTTCCATTGTTTATTAACTCCCTGACCAAAGACGCATATCAGCAGTCCAGATTGTTAAGGGCTGGCATGTGCCCACTTGGCAGAGGCTTCTTCCACACCACACACTCTGTTTTCTCTCCGCTGTCTTCAGTTAATGTGTGGCCTTTTATGGTGGTTTACAGGCAAAACTATGCTGTGTTTAGAACCTAAACATCTCATAATTGCTTCATTGCCTATTGTTAGAGGCGATTATAAAAACGGGAATCAATCCAAAGGTTTGGAACAGGAAGCAGAGCAGAGTAAGGCTACTGATGTAGGTGGGGTTAGTGCTTCCATTGCCCTTTAAAACTAAATAGAACTAAACTTCTGGGGCAGTAAGTTAATGCTTTAGTTTTTCACTAACATATCTGCCTTGCTGTAAACACAACAGTAACCAATGTATTCAGCAAAAGTCATAGTTGCAGTCATATGTTAGCGGTTAGCATTATTTATTTTGAAGAATTTCTGTTAAAAAAAAATGGTTTAAAAGTATATTTTCATCTTATTCACTCGTTAAAGATAAATCTCCATGTAGATTTACAGGTTAGGATAAAAATATGTGTGGTAACAGAACTGTAGGCAAGCATACAATACAGACTTCTCTTCAGATTTATAGCTATAAACTGTAAATGGTAGGGTCGGGGCAGGGCTGTAGGAAAGAGAGAAAGAGAAGAAATAAAGCGTTGTGGCTGATGTTCAACTGGATGCAATCATAATACAGCTATCAATCCAAAGGTTTTGAAAAGGAAGCAGAGCAGAGTAAGGCTTTAAATGTAGGTGAGGTTAGTGCTTCTATTGCACTTCAGACTAAATAGTTGGAGTTAATGCTAAAGGGCTTTAGCTATGTTCTAATCTAATCACTCCTTACAAATGAATCTCAGAGTAAATTTACGGGCTAGGCTAACTGGAGGCATGTGTACATGACTTTTCTTCAGATTCATCACTTCAAAAAATGTCTTCTGACACATCTGTGGTTTGCCTTGTTTTGAAGAAAAATTCCAGAAGAGATACAAAAACCAAGACCAACCAATTGTTGTGTCACTGCACACTACTACACTGTTGATTGATCACTAGAGTTGGTTCAAATTTCTGAGACGGTTTTAGTTGACAATGACACATTAGAATTAGAACACATTCTTTTTCAAAAGAATAACCATGCTTGCGATAACAACACTCAGATGCACGTGTTGTTGACTTTATATAGTGTAAAACTACACTAGCTAGATGGGTAGTATACCATGTAAACAGCTTCAAGGCCGTGTGTAAAATGTTGCCCCAATCACATTTTTGATGGTATCCCACATTATATATATATATATATATATATATATATATATATATATATATATATATATATATATATATATAGCATTCAAAGAGGTGTGCACACTCTCATGCCATGTTCATTTTTAGAGAACAAATGTCATGGGACATGTACAGTATCTCAAGTATGTTTCAAGATTCATTATTTGATCTGGAATGTGTGTGGTTAAGGAGATGTCTGCGTTGCAGTAAACCAAGCCAACGTTAACACTGCAGGCACATTATCTTTGAACTATCTTTTAAATGTGGCCAATATCAGATTCCAGTGTGAGCTGGTCCTGGTCCTCAACTGACCAGCACGTGCAAAAGAAGAACAGCAAAGACGTCACATGCAGTCCTATGAAGTAAACACGGAGTCCACTGAAGTCAGTGATCACGGTTTCATTCATGAGTGGATACGGAGTGGAAGCCAGCGGATTCGTGAGCAGATGATAACGAGGATGAGGAGAACGGGAGAGGCTTTTAGTGTGCAGTGGCCGCTACTTGTACAGAGGTGTGTGTGGATGCAGAGTCGGAGAAAGGAGTGGTAGGACTGTGGCATTTTTAGACAAGACTAAACAGAAACAAATGTGAAAGTTGCATGTTCAAACTTGAGGTTGCATTCCAAAAAAAAGAAATATGACCCGTATCGGACTTAATTTGAAAGTGGCCCAAATCAGAACTGAAATGACCAGATTCCATTTGATTTGAGGAAGTGCATGGCAATTCCTGCATAACCTCAAAGCCCATCGGGCAGCCAGTGGGCGTCTGCCTGTCCTGTATCCAAAGTGATGCATATGCATCCTGCCAATCCAACCAGTAACAAAGCAGGGGTGCCTAATTGCAATGAGTATCTGCTGACGAGCACAGTGTCTGGGAAAATAATTGATGCTGAATCAGTAATTGGACGAGATGCTCTGCTGTGTGATACGAGTGCAAACGTGTGTGTGCGTGTATCGGTCGGTGATTAAAGGGTTTCCAGTGCCGTCGAGACCCAGAGGACATTAGCAGCAACACCACTGAAATGAGAGGGAAATGATAAACAAACTAGAGTTCATTTGGTATGCATGAGTTGCTGCCCTTGGGCCTCGACAGCGCTGTACTTGTGCCCATTTTCACATCTTTTGAGCAAATACAGCCACATTAACCAAACGGGGTGGTTATATATATAGCTTTTGATTGACACGGCAACATAAACTGTTCCATCCCTGCACATTAGTTGCTCTCTGTGACTCTGTGATTTTTTTTTCATCCTGAGTAGGTATTACCTTACTTCAATGGTCAGGGTCATCCGTCTGAATTCTGCATTGTCGTTGTGTATCAATAGCCAAATCTGTTTAATGACACAAATCAGTTAAAGGTTTTCTACATGAAATTCAGAGCATTACCATAGCAACAAACAACTATTGGCTATGTAAAGATAAAGTGGGGGAATGTCTACCTTCCCTAAGCAGAGAATGAAGTCACTCTCCCTCTGTGTGTTGTAACCAGAGTTTCTCAGTGGTTTGTTGACATGCCCGGGCCAGACGTGCATGTGTGCGTGCCACAGTGGTTAGCTCAAGGCCGTCGCTCCGCACTGCTCTCACATGGTGGTCACAGCTGGTGACGCCGTCTCCGAAGCCCACCCTCAGGTTCCCCCTAAGGCAGGGGTCTGCAACCTTTACTATCCAAAGAGCCATTTTGCCCTATTTTTCACCAAATAAAATTTGTCTGGAGCCGCAAAAGCTATTTGATATCACAGCTTATAAAGTTTTATATATAGTTATAATAGATATACAAAAACTATAGTTTGTTGTATTTATGAAATTATAGAACAAGAATAAAGACAATTCTTGACATTTTATTGCTATTTCACCTGTTATAACCATATCAAACTCTTATGAAGAGGAGAAAAAAAACTTTTGAGAAATAAGTTGAAAAATCGCTCTTTTTTGCTCATCTCCAGCGTGATACTGTTCAGCAAATGCTATGTGCTTGTTCTGGAAGTGTCTTTCTACCTTACATCCTTTGTTGTTTGCTAATTTCTCGCCACATTTCAAGCATTCAGGTAAGCCAGCATCGTTGGCAGTGAAAGCAAATGTCCAGGCAGAATTAAACTTTCCATTTTCCTCCGTGACTTTTATTTTTTGGGATTTACACATTGATAGTGTAGCCGAGCCTTAATGTTGCATCAATACTTTATGATAATAATAAAATAATAAACATGGGGCCCCGTAATCTGCGTTAAGACGGCAGCAACTTTATTCACTTCTCCCACACTTCATCAGAACCCCTTTTTCTCCTTCCGTCTCATCCTCCACAATAAAAGCACCAAACACATACACAGGAACACTGCTTCCTAGAGAGCTCTTAACATGCTCAACATACCGTAATAGCTTACAATAGTTTACCGAGGGCGGAGGTCTGCAAATCATAATTAGCTTGACAGCGACGTAATAGGATGTGATGCACATTTTAGTTGACAAACTATTAAAACATTTTTTATTTTGGCGGCGTGTCCAGCAGCGTTACCAGCCCTACGGAGCAGACTTCCTGTTTACACCGGCCCCCACCCGCATGCCCAGTGTACATGAATAGTCACGTGATATTCATTTTCAGACGTTTTAGTCTGGACAGAGATCATTTCGAAAACGATGCTGAAACGCCGTGTGGACGGAGATCATTTTCGTTAGCGTGGATGTAGCCTCAGGGAGCCATAACAGAGGGGCTGAAGAGCCGCATGTGGCTCCGGAGCCACGGGTTGCCGACCCCTGCCCTAAGGTAAACACTCTTAGCTCTCTCACCACTGTTTGCACCGTTAGCTGCGAGCCGCTGGCTTAGCCGTTGCCATATTGAGAGCCGTGGGGAGGCAATAGATTTGCTGAATTTAGTATTGAGCCCTTTTGAGCTTTACACCAATGCTTTTTTTTAAAGACACTGCAACATGTTCAAAACGCACATACATGTGGTCGGTCACTCACTTGCTGACTCATCTTAATATGTAAAAATATTTAGAAAAAAAATAATTCCCTTTTGATGACTTAGGGGCAAATTCATTATTCATCCAAATCAAATGTGATTGGATGAAATAATGAATTGGTTTGTTTGGACATCAGGCCCTTTGCTTGAATTTCCAATAAACGTGGTTGAGATGTTTTTTATTTCTCCCTCGTCCTCCCTCTCCGGATCTGATAATAAGGGTGAGGGGAAATGTGATCCTTACTTCAGATGTCCGTGGAGATGCTCTTTATTTCAGGTGAAGCAGAGCACAGAAAACTCTGACGTGGTTGACCACAATCGTCTTTCCTTTAGCGTGTTCATTGCGTCTAATGTTACTGACTACACATAATGCAGCCTGTTCATGTATTGCCTCGGTAAAAATAAGGCCATTTTCCCATCAATCCTTCTCCCATGGGGGATAGTCTACATTTCATCTACCTCCATTTAATGAAGAAATGTCCCAATGCCACCGTAGAAAATACAATATTACAGACTGAGTGTGTGTGTGTGTGTGTGTGTGTGTGTGTGTGTGTGTGTGTGTGTGTGTGTGTGTATGTGTGTGTGTGTGTGTGTATGTGTGTATGTGTGTGTGTTAACGTACAGCAGTGAGACTACATGCTCTAAGATCACTGATTTTCCACATAGCCTCAAGCTGTTTCGATTCTTAACACAGAGCGGGAGGTTTGCATCCTCTGGCACCTACAGCGCAGCTCACGCTCAGAAACCTACATTGAAGCATTAACACGTGGCGTTGCTAACTTAAAGTGAACCCACATAACCCCCTCGAAAACCCCATGAATCATGCGAGCCCCCTTCGGTTTCCCCGCGGCCAACCCCACCACCGCGTTGATGGCACGATTGATGCCATGCTGACTGTTGTGCGAGGAGAGAAAGCGGTTGCCTTCTCTTTGTGTCAGCAACATTCTCTGGCTGGGTGCCGCGGCCAAATCTTCCCCAAGACACGCATGCACACACACACACACACACACACACACACACACACAGCAAGTTGCAGAAGTGAATCCAAACACTAATTTCATATGCAAACTTGCATGTACAAACAATACCGAACACAATCCCAAAGCCGGAGCTCTGACATTTCCTCAGGGGCCACAGAGGTGGATTTGATACTTTCATAATGACATGTTGCATTGTGCAAACGCACAGAGCAGATTAGTGCTTCCCGAGGTCTTCGGGCTTTACCACCTTCACATGCAGAGAAAGACAGACAGCAGGAAGGAGGCAACTAGGTAACCGAAATGTGTTCATGGTGCCTACGAACACCAACCAAGTCGAAGATCCGAATGGAGATGTAATGGAAACTGAAGCATATTTGATCCAGTAATGTGGAGTAGGTGTGCCAAGAGATCAGTGCACAGAACATGTGGGGCTTGCAGAAACAAAAGCATCCCTGTAAAATGTAAATCACCTTAATTTCCTAGAATACCCGTATGGATGTGTGTTAGAGAGCGACAAACCCGAAGGGAGTCACAGCCAACATGTTGAATTCTGCTGCTGCTGCATGTTCGTAATAAAGGAGGAGGAAGATGTAGTCATGAGGAGGCTTTGGGTTTCTTTTTTTTATGTGGGTGTAGAGGGGGGATCCCAAGTATGACTTCTCCTTTATCCCTTTTACTCCACAGATCATTCCTTTAATTGAGGTGGAAGCCATCACATGGGAACGCTGCAGGCTTCCAGCAAAAGTCTATCTTCATCTCCCTGCAGTTAGCACATAATGCGCCTGCTTCAGCACTTGCCTTTGAGCTAAAACATCATTAAACCGCCATGCCATTCATCATGTCCGATTCGCCCCTAAGAGGGGGCAAAAAAAACGGTGCGATACAAACCCCTTTCTCCCGTGTTTAATACGCAGCCTCTTCAATGTCAAACTCAGCTTAAAATGAGCGGAGAGATGAATGGGCCTGATGTAAATAAGAGCCAAGCACGGCTATTTCTCCTTGCCTTGCTCTCAGCCAGCCACATTCAAATCAATGGGTTATCAATCTCGAGGCAAATGACATAAAAATGCAGATTCGTGCCATTTGCGGGGTGCACGACGTTTCGTATTAACGCATTAGCACGAGTCAGGATTGAAAAGTTGCTACACATTGAGAGGAAGTGGATGCCGGCTCTGTTATCTCTTCCTATGCAGCTTCAAGCTCGAAGATGAGTTTCATCTTCTTCTTGCAGCCGTTCAGCTGTAGCTTGTTCCTGCCACGTTGCTCAGCATTTTAGGCATTAAAGTAAAAGACCCTGCTGTCAGCGCTGCCAATCAGACAGAATGTAATGCACCTGTAGTCAGCACTCCTTAGCAGCAGGGTGTTAACATCAGAATCGATCAGGGCTCAGCTGGTTTGGATCAAAACCACCTTTTGCCAGAGAATGATGGCTGCGTTTAAAGCATTTCACTGACGCAACGGCACTTTAAACCGAAACGTAGTTAAATCTAAAAGTCACCGCTGAGACTTCCAGCTACTATAACTGACCCCACTTTTCCTGGTTTTAACGGTATTAAAACAAGAGCACCATAGCACTGACAGCTCCATTTTCAACATACCGTCAACGTGTGGGATTGTGTGAAGCTGAATTGGGATGCTGCATGCAAAGAAAACACACACTCTGTTGGTTCTTTGGACCGGTGAAGGTTAAAAGAGACACCGGCCGATGGAGGATGTGGCAGGGAAAGTAGGGCTATGTCGGGTGTTGACAAGGAGCTGGTGGATTCGTGGGATGTTGGGGCAGATATCGGAAAGGTTTATATCACCAAACAAGCAGATTGGACATTAATCTCAGTCTGAAGCCCTTTCTATCAGGCATCCATTTTTGCCTTGGAAAAGTTACCCTTCATTGTCATGTGACATTTCAATTTCAAACGTTTACTTGATGCTATTATCTAACTCGCCGGCTGCTTTAAAAAGGAGAGACCAACCCAAAAACAATCAGTGCACATCCAATCAGTTAGCAAAGTAAAAAGACAGCCATGCTAGCAGCTGGTGAGGCTGTACATGTGCACAGATGTGCTTCCAGCTAAATGCTTAAGTCATTGTACCTTGTTGACCTTCTTATTTTAGCCTATTTGCTAATAAGCACAAAGCAAATAATAGCTGAGCCTGATGGGAATATAATTACTTTTGCAGGTATTTGGTCATAAACCAAAGTATTGGACAAATTAAAAATCTGATATGATGATGGGGCTAGAAGAAAGGTCAGGGGCTCACCATCAAGTCATTAGGAATCATCCTCTGGGGAGCCTGAATGTCTGTACTAAATATCAGGGCAATCTATTTAAAAAGTTGTTATACATTTCAGTCTGGACCATAGTGATTGACCCACCGACCAACACTGCCATCACTAGAGCCATGCTGCTAGCATCACGGCCTGAATTTTCCGATCCAGACAGTGCAAGTTGTTCAGATTTTTAGCAATTTTTCCCCCAAAAGCCGATCTGGCACTTTCCTTCAAAAGTAGCAGATTTGTAGTAAATTAGGTCCTCTTACATCCAGCACCTTTCCAGTAATATAGAGACGAAACACAAATGAGCAGCTGATCCGCTGGGCGCTACAGTTCCATTATTTCAAATATACTGTATATGAAGACGAAAAAACCCCACCTGAAGCTAAGCTCTGTCAAAGACAGACTTAATCATTTTCATTTGACTCAGCCACCTGTTTTTCCCTTACCTGTTCCCTTCTACTGTTAGAGCACTTAATTTTAAGTAGCCAAAAACTTTGTTCTCCAAGCCAGCCTCCCAATCTCTCACTGTACTGGAAAATGTATCCACAGCTCCCGGCTGCCCAGGGACGTGCATTGCAAGTTCAATCGGCATCCGCGAGTAGCTCGCAAACACAGCAGACTTTTATGGGTTAGCCCAGATTCACTGAAACAATGCATGCATAGCAGGAGAACGTTTCGAAATCAACAAACTTAGAATCCGTGAGAGCATCAGATGGTGTCCCTCCAGGTACTATTTAGGGTCAGATTAATCAGATGAGACTCCCCCCACTAAAATGACAATGGAGCTAATCGATGGTGATGGGAGAGCATGTCGCTGCTCTCCATCTAGGCCGTTAAACCCTCGTCTGCGAAGGCTCACCCTAATTCAATCCGACACTTTAAATGAAATATCTTCAGCCGTCATTGATCTTGGTGAAACGCTACCCTTGTGATCTAACACAGACACGACCCAAGGGCACGAAAAGAAGCTGTAAAGTGAAAGCTGTGACATGAAAGAGAGGGAAGGATGGGAAATGAAGAGAAATCGTAAGGGGGAAGGGAGAGGAGAGGAGAAAGGTGTTCCATCCATGTGGCGAGGAGTGGAAGAGTACAAGAATAGAGGATGGAGTTAATAACGACAAGGAAGGAAAAGGGTGAGCGACAGCACTAGAGGTTGAACGGAAGCATGATCAAAGCGGTGCAGAAGACTGGAAGGAGCAGACGATGGGAGCGGCGGTGATAATGGAAAGCTAAATTGAGGGACCAAAGTTGGAGATGTGAGTCCAGTCCCTCAGGGTCTATCGAATCAAGTCAATCAACTGTAAAATCCCCAACACATACCTGCACCACATCCCATCACCTCGAAGCTAATGCTAAGTGTCAAGCTACTCGTTTCAAACACGTTACTGCCACAAATGCATTACTTTCTTTGCACCAGAAAATGTATGAAATAAATTAGTTTTGATCCTTTTCCCACATAACTTACAAACAAGTTTTACTACAAAGGCCTTTTTTCATTTCACAGAGGAAGTCACAGTTCTAAAATGTTAAAAGCATTTTAAGAAAAAATGATTTTTCTTATTCTAAAAGAATTTAGAATAAGTTAAATATGCCTTCCAACCTGACCAGGCGTTTGCAAAAATTCTTTGGTATTTGGACACATTTCAGTTGGTACCAAAACAGTGATGAGGTTCAATACCCAGCAATACCTGGTAAAAGCAGAAAAGAGCTGAAAATCTGTCATAGATCAAAAGCCAAGCGCCAGAACAACAGTAAAGATGACATTATTCAATACAACATGCAGCGCCACTGGAGTTCAAAGCCAAGGCCACGTTTAAACAGGACTGAGACAGAAACCAGAGCGTAATCAAATGTCATCACCACCAATGTGGTGGCTTTTATTGGAGCAACCCAATAAAAAGAGTAAATGTCTTTCCAAATGTAAAGAAAAAATGGCCAGGGTTTAAGCCAGAACACAGACCAAAACTAATTTAAACTTATTTAGCTTAGAAAAAAAGCACTTTTACTTGGAATTCAAACTGCATGAATATGGGAAAAATGTTTCATCTTTACAGACATTTCGGGGCATTCCCAAAATACACTGTCCATCCTGGTGCACTAACGATGAGCTAGGCTATTGCTAGAGTTGTTTTCTTTGCGTATCAGGAAGAAAACTAGCAAACTAAGCTAAATGGACAATCAACCAGATAAAAGCTAACGATTGGGTTAGCCAGTCAGTTAGACAGTGGTGGAACCAACATTTTCTCAGAGCTATTTAGAATTAGGAATGGAATTCGGTTAAGTAGCTTGTATTCAAATAAATTTGACTTCTTTTCAAAAGTTAAAGTAAGTTAACAGTTATAGCCCTATCTAGAACTAGACTTAGGCCTCCTCTACAAAATGGGTCTATGGTGTTTGAAAGGTTTTGAGATGCAGCTACAGTATGGCACATATGATTTGAATGATAAATATACGTAAAGGCTGTCAAAATGTTAGATTTTCATTATCAAAAGAAAAAAGTTAAATTCATCTTAACTTTGTTTCTTTTACATGTGTTGGGAACAGAAAGAAACCATATTAAAAAGGTACTGGATTATTTACACAATATTTTAATGTGTACTATTAACATATCAATTTTAATTTGTAAAATATTGTGCTCATTATGACACCCCCAAGAGCTGCAACAATTATAGAATCAGTGCAAAGGAAAACTAATCTTGAACTATTTTGATAATAAACTAACTGTTTCACTCATTTTTGTTTTTCTTCCTCAGAAGTGTTATACAGTATATGACAATATTTAGCTTATGGACTGAACAGAAGTCATTACTGTGGGCTCTAAGGAAATTGTGAATGCCATTTTATCACAGTTTTTAAACATTTTATAGACTAAACGATTAACCGATTTGAAAAATTTGAAATAATTGCCGGATTAATTGATGGTGAAAATAATCCTTATGTGTAGCCTATTATTATTACAGCACAGTATATACATATTGTAAATCTAGTGTTAAAAATAATATTTAAAAAAGCTAGAATGTGTGTAGAAAATCTAAAAACAAAAAAAAGAAGAACAGAATTGGCAACCACACAGCCTACCCGCTGGTCTTCAGGGCAGCATTCACCACAGTGAAAGACTTCTTTCGGGCTAATCAAAGTGCTTACTTCGGCAGCTTCATTCCCCCTACCAGACTACATCCAACCCCTAACATGACCACAGAGTGCTAGCACGCCATCACGCGATACTGGGTAAATGGTGAGCGAGGCTGAGACAAATCTCTCTGGTAAGGTTATTAGTATTCCCCGGGGGATGAAATCCTGAGCCCTCTCAATTCTGCAGCTTCTGTTTGAATAAATGAGGGGTTAACGCCATCAATGGGCCCGCAGCCAGGCCCGGCCTCACACCGGTCCTGTGGGATGGGACACCAGATGCGGCAGCTATCGCACTTGTTACACAATCAAGGGAATAATTGGTGCGCCTGACTTGGGCGTGTAATTCAATTAGGGCAATAAAGAAGCAATTTTTATTCTCTGGAACAAATTCAAAGAGCAGCACGTGACAAGAGGCACAACTTCATGCAACCCGGAAAATCAAAAGAAGCTTAAGAAATCCACCGCATGGTCAACTTTGGGACGATTTAGATCTGATCTATTCCAAGCAAGATTACAAGTCACTATAATTTCCCAAGTTTTCAGTTTACAAGTACCTCGTGATTTTATTTTCTTCTTCTGTGGCGTCACTATATCCCTATCGCGACTAAGGATTGCATTAATAAGTTTATGGTTTTAGAATTTACTATATGATTACTATGGATTTATTTTGGTTTCGTGTCATTCGGTTGCATTGGACGACTCTTTACAGCCTCATACGGGCAACAATCGATGCGGCAAGCCCGTGAATCTAGTCAGCCATCTATTATTAAAATGTTCCAGGCATCCGTGAGAGCCTTGCTGTGAGTGATACTAAATAGATTAGGATGAGCCCTAATCCACATCTGTGTCTCATAAAAACAGACCTCAGAAAATGCCCCCCCTCCCACCAAGGTAATATTTCAGTGACAGAAAAGAGAAAACCTTTAGGCCATCCTCAGCCTAGAGGGATCTTCCACACGTTATAGAGGGAGCAGAGGGCAGTGTGGTGGATAAAGCTGGCCGCTCGGTCTGGAAGTCCATGAGTGCACAGCCCGTGCAGCTTCACGTAAAGTTTGTCATTATCAAGGGATGCAGACAAAAAGACACTGCATGGATGTAGCCTACACTGGAGGGTTAGCTAAACCAGCTTTACTTCTCTGCATAACAGCAAGTTCAGCTATTTTAATGTTGTCTAGTTTCAATAGTAGCATGCATCTCAGTAGGCAGCATCATATTGAACAGTTATATTGAAATGTGGTTTTAGAGACAGAAAATATATACAAAGGCACTCTTGTTATTTGCATAACACATATCAGCAACACTAACTGTTAACTATTACTCACAGCTGCATCACTCACTGAGAACAATATGCGAAGATGCGTTCAAGCGCGCCTTTCAGCAATCACTATCACTTCCCTAGTGAATCAGTTGACCGCCTTGCTGATGTCAACAGCACCTTGCAGAAGTGGTTTGTATATTTACACCCAACAACCGGCCGCACTCATTAAGAGCAGGTGCAGTCACCCCGGAACAATCCGCGTTGTGCATATTCTCTTTCGTCCGTCTCCACGAGTGGCAACATGACACGTTTCTCGTGGCAAATTCATGATAAATTATCTTACCTGGTACCCAACAGCTGAAGAAGGGAGGCTCGCTCTCTCTCTCTCTCTCTCTCTCTCTCTCTCTCTTTTTCTCCACTCAAGCACACCCAGGCGGATTTTTAAGGGGAAGCACAGCGTCGTAAAAAGCAGTTTTTCTTTAGCTTCCCTTATATGTGTTCCTGGAGAGCGGAGGAGGACGGCTGTCAACCCGGGTGTCTGCAGGAGGGGAAAAAAAAAAAAGCTCTGTTCAGGCGAGAGGGAAAGCGGTGGCGGCAGCTTGCAGACCTCCGAGCGCTAAGCCGGTCTGGGCGCTCAGCTGGGGGAGTTGCAGCTGCTCGGCCGGACACGAGGTGGCGGTGTAGCACACCAAATCCCTCAAAGTGGTTACCTGTGCTGCTTCCCGCTCCATAAGGGCTACTGTAGCATCTGGGAACCGGCTAGGGACAGCCAGAGGTTCTAGACAGGTGACATGCCTTGCAAATTGATTAATGTGATTTAAAGGAAGAAGAAGAAAAAAAACACTGTTTAACGCTGCACTCACAACCATGAGAGTCCTGGGAGTGGTTTGTTTAAGAGGGATGGGGTGAATCCAGCAATGCTTTGGACATCTTACTTTAGCAAAGACTTGACCCTCACAGTATGACCCGCCCTACTCTACCACTGATTGGTTTACCTTTATATTCTTAAACTAACCCTAGGAAAGCATCAGTTTTCTTTTTAAGAAAAAAAAATCTGTTGTAAAGTGGGTGAGAACACACTATTGGTGAAAATTCTTTACACATCTTCTAACTATGCTGTTGTTTGCTTGTTCAGACGGAATAACATCTCAGCATTTTATCCTCAGCAGTGTTTCCTGGTTTGATTAAATAAACACAGTCAGCTCAATTATTTGTTTATGGATTTAGACTGTGGCTCAGTGGTAGAGCAGGGTCGTCCTTCAATCAGAGGATCGGTGATTTGATCCCCGGCTCTGCTAGTCCATGTTGATGTGTCCTTGGGCAAGAAACTTCACCCCAAATTGCTCCCATAGCTGTCGGTGTATGAATGTTAATTAGTCCTGATGGGCTGGTGGCGCCTTGCATGGTACCAACTGCCAAGGGACGTGCGGTCAGGGGAGGCAGGGGAGGGAGAGCCTCACCTGTCATGAAAAGTAAAAAACAAATAATGATGAAATTAATATTTCTCTACTGATCTGTGCTATAAATGTAATTTCTGTATGATTCCAAGCATTTTTTGCTGAATTTGCGTTGTTCAAACACGCGACGAGCTGAGCCTCATCTCAGATTGCGCAGTCCCTCACAAACTGGGTTGAGCGTGTGCCTTTTGCTTTCTCATTGTTGTTCACCACTGTAATATTTGTAGACACTTTTATTATATGTCCTTTTTTTCCATAGACCAGGTAATGTATTTCACGTATGTGTAGAACATATTTAGTACTGCTGATCTGACATAAACCGCAGTGAAAAAGCACAGAGGGGATGCAAACAGTACCTCTGCCTTAATGAAGGAGGTGTGCGAGAGCCCACGGTTTGGGTTTATCGCGTCAAGCTGCATAGAGCAGATCGACCCAGGCAGGAAGTTAGACACCGAAAAGGGATAGAGCATCCAGTAATTTTTCAAAATAAAACACTATGTGCAGCCGGATCGTGGCGCACACGCGCCCGGTGGAATCAAATATGTACTTTACCTATGTGCGTGTAAAGAATGCTGATATGAAATATGAAAAACAACCAATAGTCAATATCCAAGCTGCCATTTGAATGGTGATTTAAGCTACTCTATTGGGTTCATATATTTGTAATCTGACTCTGAAAGAGTCAGTGCCTCACAAGTCATGATCCTCACCGCACGTCACTGCAACTGTCCATGCATCAGTGTATGAATAGGTGTGACATCTAGTGTTAAAGTGCTTCGAGTGGTCGGAAGACTAGGAAAGGTCTAATACAAGTACAGTCCACTTACCATTTCTTGACTTATAAGGCTTAGCTTTCTGTTGTTCTAACCCACTATGAAATTACTACCAACAACACTCAACCGAACCCGAGTCCAAATACTCCCCAAATGTACTGCAGGAAGCTGCTCGGTAGAAATGATCACTTCAGGCATTCACTAGTCAGAATGAATGCATCTCTTCTCATCCACGACATTCATTTCAGGTAAATAGAACTGTCTTCCGGTTCTGGGCCGTAAATCATAGGAAAGAACATGGGATTTGAGCCGAAAAAGAGTAGAACAGGAGTCCCATTGAAGGGACATTGAATACGCCTTTCATGGCTACATACACGCTAACGTGCTAAAAGACTGAGGCTAAAGCTGCATGTACCTGGCAAAATGGTCAGTGCTTTCAACATGTGATGATCCATGGTCAGGGGACGCAGGTGAGGCACGTTAGCTTTTTACTTCTGACGATTGATTCACTCTTCAAAAAACGTAAAAGTGGTGTTCATTTGTGAAGATTTCCTTGCTGTACAAAGTGTGTAAGTATCAAAAACTTGTGTTTGCAACAGAGCTTATATTCTGCTATATTTCAAAATCAATCAATCAAAAAGTTTGCAGTTTACACTAAAGCAGACCAAAACACGGTTTAATCAGTTCTTTACACAGCACTTTTGGAAGGTCTAAAATATTTAGAAACTATTAATATATAAAGTATCACTCTAACTTGAGCCCCATGTCCAGCACTTCTACATGGCCTACCATGTTAGATATGTTTGCTAAGCTATGATTGGATATGGTTTAGTGAATGGTATATTGGTATCCAATGACACATTCAGAAACTTCTTTACAGTTGCATGTTTAGGATTACTTTATTTTGTCGTTTGATCACACATTCACACCAGCATCAACATTTTGTATGCATAATGAAAAAAGTCAGATGAAATTGCTTCACTTATCATTTATTAAAAAGAAAACAGTAGAAAATATGGCAACTTGCAAGTGGAGGTTATACATGCCTGACATTCTTAAAAGGTGCATTAGGTTACTCTTACGCTGTTCATTTGTTATTCTCATTTTCTATTTATATTTCACATTTCAATACGTTTGAATTAAAAGGATGAATTTTCCCTAATCAATATTACCTTTATTTTTTTCATAAACCACCAATTTACAGTCTGATTATTGAGTTGTATGCATTAACACTGAATCATATAAGAAAGGGTCACATTGCTTCTAAGAATCAATTATTTAATGCAGCTTTAATTTTAACTGTTGCCAAAATAAGTAGTAGCCTAATAACACGGAGATGCCTTGAGAAAAAAATGAAATGCTGCTCATTCATTTGTGTGTACTGTACTGAGTAATTCAATTGAAGGAGATTCCTCTCCCTAGATTGGAGATTGGTGCACACAGGGAGTCTGCCTTACACGTAGCATTAATGTAAGCAGCGCATGAGAAAACCACCCCTGCTAACAACCCAAAGTGTGCCTAGGTCGTAGCTCACGTGGCTCATTGCCAGGCACACTGGGATGGTGACCCAGGATGTGCCATATGGGTAACGACTGGAAATGCCAGCTCTGTTGAGAAAAAAGTTGGAGAAATCAAAAAAAAAATAATCAAAAATCAAACACTGGCTAAGTGCTGTAATTAGAAGCCATACTTTTACAATCATGCCTTATCAAAATGTCAAACTTACATACAGCAATTACACCACAATAATTTTAACATCATGTTAGTGCGCATCCATGCAAGATGTAAAAACATTTTTATGGAGTATCAAAATGAATAATGTTAATTATATTTCTTTTAGGTGTACTGCTGTTACTGTTCTTGCTATACATACTATAATGTTGTGTATAGCTTTAGGTTGTAACCCTGCTGTATCTACAAACAGAGTAAAAATCATCCTCTCCAATGTTAGTGCCAGACTGTGAGTACGTGCTTACCTTTCCACGACCTTGCCTGCTGTGGTCACTCCAAAAGCCCTTCCATCAGTCCCCACTTCAATCATTAGCAGACTGATGCCCGACACTAATCTCCAGCCAGAGCTGCTGCAGGTGCTTGGGTTCACTTGTGCATGGTAGACCCGGTAGGACCTGTCGACTCCCCAGCATCCGTTGTGTGGGCTGCAGCTGAAGTACCTCATCGACCTCGACAGGGATGTCCAACCTAGGGAGCCCCTTCCCCTGTAGGCCAAAGCTGACGCACTTTTCAGGCAGTAGATGTTCCAGCCGGTATTAACTCCCACGACCTGATCATTACCTCCCGCGTCCACCTGCAGCATAGACAGACCTGAAGACGAGTACATTTAGTCAGCAAACAGTTTGATGGGAGTACTGTAAATGTGGAAAACGTCACTTGGGGACCCTTCTACATAGTAGGAGTGCTGTACTGCACTAGCGCTATATTATACAGTAAACTAAACAAAAGCAATAATGATGCCCAAGTAAACGCATCCAGCCTGTTGTGTAGTGGAAGTAATAATAACAATGCTAATAATACTATTAATAATAATAGTAGTTACCAGAGGATTGTCGAAAGTCGCCAGCTACGTATTTGTAGACCAAGTTATTGTAGCCAACTCCCCAGATTCCTGAAGGTCCCGTTGAGACATGCTTGAGTCTGGTATAGCCCATTCTGGACCAATATGATCCAGCCAGGAAATACGCATAACTGTGGTCTCTTGCAATCACTTTCCCATGCCCGGCGTCAATCTGTAGAGCATTATTCAGCCGTGGAGCCTCTGTGCAGGTCCAGGCTGTGGAAGCAAAATGATCATTGTAGTGAGTGAAAAATACATATCCGTGAAAATAAAAACAAATCTAATTTCACCTTTAACCGCTTCAACGATTAATTTTGTTAAGAAATGTAATCTGACGGTGACTTACCAGCAGCATTGATGGCCAGGTAACACAGCACCAGCAAGAAGGCTACGACACCTTTCATGTTGTCTCAGTGTTTACGAGTCTCTAGTCAGTGTACCTCGGTGTGGAGCTGCAGTCCTACATCCCATCTGGTTTCTCTGGCTTTTATACTTCTAGATCCTTGGGTCCAAACCATGTGGCTAGTTATAGGCAAAGCTGGTTCTGCAAGCTGTTCGGGGAAGCTAGGAGGACATTTTTACTTCCTTCTATTATTGTTGTCTTTCATTTCAAATATGCACCAGGTTTGCCAGCCTAGATGGTACAGCCTCCCACGTTGCACTGGCCAACATTAAAAAAACAAAAAGAAGGGCGTTGATCTCTGAGATGGAAAGCATAATTACGATGAATCGACAAGTTTGTTTTTTGTGCTGGTTAGAACATTAACTGGTGAGTGCGTTCCAAATCGTACAAAGTGAATAAACAAAATCCCAAAAGGTTCCTCAGAACAATGGCCCCTTTGACTGTTATATTTGATGCGGATGTAGTCTTTTGAGCAGGAGCTAGTTTAACTTTTTGATACAAGATTAGGTAGTTTAGCATGAAAGTGGTCAAAGCTAAGGACTCTACAAAGATATTTGCATTTCAAATTTGAGAGTCTTTTCGGAACTCATCTGCAACTCGCATGGCTTCCATGTAGAGCTTCGACGAGGGACTGACTGCATTACCTGATTGTTGTACATGCGTTGGAGCCCAAAGGGATTTGTGTTGGTGCGCAAGAAGAAAAAAATCCTGAATGGAACTCGAGGAAAAGCTGGAATGAGACATACAGTTAAGCCCCTATGACACCTACATGACAGCACATTGTGTTTAGATTAATAACACTTTCAAAACACAATTCACGTGTTAACACCACCATTACAACCTCATATTGTGGTTATTTCAACATTGCTTATTCAGTTTCACCTATTGTCAAAGATGTTTTCCTTGAAATCACGATTCCCCTAAGAAAATGTTTTCATATTGGTGAAGGGTTGAAATAAAGTCATGATGTGACTCGACATCTAGTTTGACTATTGGAGAAAATGTTTGCCGGGTTGTTATTCCTTTTCACATTTGAAACAATAACCAACAAAACAACAAAATATGTAGTTGATCCATGCTCTCCTGGGTCCCGATCTTTGCACGAGGATAACAGATTAATCCAGATGAGAACGTCGATGATTTTAAATTCATCTGGAACTGTTGTCAAGGAAACAAGTCCTAAAGCCCAAATTTGCGAGATTGCAACCACCTACCTGGATCATGACCAAGATGTTACACCCCATTCTAATTCTGCTGTCATTTTGATGTCAACTACACACCTGTGAAGTTTTGTGCCAGCATGTTGGACAGATGTCACACTATCACAGGGTCAAAATCTGTCAACAGACAGATAAATAAACACATGGATACTTGTAGATCTTTCGGGCCAAACCATGTGTCTAATTATAGGCAAAGCTGGTTCTGCAAGCTGTTCGGGGAAGCTAGGATTTTTTGGGCCAAACCATGTGACTAATTATAGGCAAAGCTGGTTCTGCAAGCTGTTCGGGGAAGCTAGGAGGACATTTTTATTTCCTTCTATTATTGTGGCCTTTAATTTCAAATATGCACCAGGTTTGCCAGCCTAGATGGTACAGCCTCCCAGGTTGCACTGGCCAACATTAAAAAAACAAAAAGAAGGGTGTTGATCTTTGAGATGGAAAGCATAGTTAAGATGGGAGGATACGTTTGTTTTTTGTGCTGGTTAGAACATTAACTGGTGAGTGCGTTCCAAATCGGACAAAGTGAATAAACAAAATCCCAAAAGGTTCCTCAGAACAATGGCCCCTTTGACTGTTATATTTGATGCGGATGTAGTCTTTTGAGCAGGAGCTAGTTTAAATTATTGATATAAGGTTAGGTAGTTTAGCATGAAAGTGGTCAAAGCTAAGGACTCTACAAAGATATTTGCATTTCAAATTTGAGAGTCTTTTCGGAACTCATCTGCAACTCGCATGGCTTCCATGTAGAGCTTCGACGAGGGACTGACTGCATTACCTGATTGTTGTACATGCGTTGGAGCCCAAAGGGATTTGTGTTGGTGCGCAAGAAGAAAAAAATCCTGAATGGAACTCGAGGAAAAGCTGGAATGAGACATACAGTTAAGCCCCTATGACACCTACATGACAGCACATTGTGTTTAGATTAATAACACTTTCAAAACACAATTCACGTGTTAACACCACCATTACAACCTCATATTGTGGTTATTTCAACATTGCTTATTCAGTTTCACCTATTGTCAAAGATGTTTTCCTTGAAATCACGATTCCCCTAAGAAAATGTTTTCATATTGGTGAAGGGTCAAAATATACAGTACCAGTCAAAAGTTTGGACACACCTTCTCATTCAATGGTTTTTCTTTATTTGTATTTATTTATTTATTTCTACATTAATATTGAAGACATCAAAACTATGAAGGAACACATATGGAATTATGTGGTAAACAAAAAAATGTTCAAGAACTTTGAATGTATCCTCAAGTGCAGTCGCGAAAACCATCAAACGCTATGATGAAACTGGCTCTCATGAGGACCGCCCCAGGACAGGAAGACCAAGAGTTACCTCTGCTGCTGAGGATACGGGCAATTTTTGCCCCCACTGACTGAAATCCAGGGGCATTTAAAAAAAAATTGGGGGCACTTTTTGAAACTTGTGAAAAATAATAAATATACTTATTTATGCTTACAATATATGAGCAATTGTCATCAAATGGCAATAATACGACTATTAGGCAGTAGTCTACAGATTCAAAGTGTTTTCTTAGATTTTTTTTAACAAAAAACAAACATTAAACAATAAACCAGACAATTATATTACATTGTATTCTTATTTCTTTGTGGTTATTTATTGTTATTATCAAAACATGTAAACACCTATTAACAATTATAACTTTTCTTTCTTTTTTATAATTATAACTTATTATATTTATAGATTTTTTTGTTACCTTTCATCATGTTGTACCAGGGACGTGCGGTCAGGGGAGGCAGGTGAGGCAATCATGACAAGTAAAAAACAAATAATGCGAACGTGTGGTCAGGGGAGGCAGGTGAAGCAATCATGACAAGTAAAAAACAAATAATGCAAAAATAAAATTAATATTAATATTTCTCTACTGATCTGTGCTATAAATGTAATTTCTGTATGATTCCAATCATTTCAAGCATTTTTATAATCAAAATCGCTGAATTAGCTCATGTCCTGTTCAAACAGAGGAGTCACATGAGGTGAGGCAGCGACAAGCTGTGCCTCACCTCAGATTGCGCAATCCCTCACAAACTGGGTTTGTCACCACTGTAATATTTGTTGACACTTTTATTCTTTGTCCTTTCTTTACATAGAATAGGTAATGTATTTCACGTCTGTGTAGAACATATTTAGTGTTGCTGATCTGACAGAAACCGCAGTGAAAAAGCACAGAGGGGAGGCAAACACTACTCTGCCTCAAAGAAGAGGGCGTGTGAGAGCCCACGGGTCGGGTTTATGCTTGTTCTGTCATTGCTCTTCTTCTACACTTTTCTTCTTCTTATATTTTGCTTTGACCACAAAAAATGTAAGATTCTATATGTCTCTAAAAACAAGGAATATGAACAAATCAACAGCAATTCAACGTCGGACAGGTAAAGTAACCTTTTATGTGTTTGTTGTTCTCTTTATACATCCATGGTTGTTACGCAGATTATCGCGGAATCTCACGATTTTCGCGGGTGGCGCCCGCGAGCGCTCCGCTTTTGAAACGCTCCTGGCGGGGCAGGTCGGTGGCGCAGGTCGGCGGGGTGGATCGCTATGTGTGTGTAAAGAATGCTGATATGAAAAACAACCAGTAGTCTATGTGCAAGCTGCCAATTGAATGGTGATTTAAGCTTCTCTATTGGGTTCCTATATTTGTAAATCTGACTTATGTAGTGTCAGTGCCTCACCAGCCACGAACCTCACCGCACGTCACTGTGTTGTACCTGCCTAGTACAGGAAATACAGATAGGACAGACAAAACAAAGAACAAAAACATAATGGCGGGTGCTCCGGGAAACGCATTTTTCAAACCCTACCAGTATCATTCCCCCACCCCGATGCTCGCTTCGCTGGGCGGACCTGGCCAAGTCTGGGGCCAGCAGCCGCGGTAATTCCAGCTCCAATAGCTATCTTAAAGTTGCTGCAGTTTAAAAGCTCGTAGTTGGATCTCGGGATGGAGCTGACGGTCCGCCGTGAGGCGAGCTACCGTCTGTCCCAGCCCCTGCCTCTCGGCGCCCCCTCGAATCTCTTAACTGAGTGTCCCATGGGGTCCGAAGCGTTTACTTTGAAAAAATTAGAGTGTTCAAAGCAGGCCCGTTCGCCTGAATACCGCAGCTAGGTATTATTTCTATTTAGTGGGTTTTCTCTCTGAACTGGGGCCATGATTAAGAGGGACGGCCGGGGGAATTCGTATTAAGAAGCGCTCCATTTCTTCATTTTTTTTAGAACGTTCGGTTCTTCACGCACACGCAACATCAGTCAAGGCAAAAATCAAAAACATTCTATGGCAACTGGACCGGGTCATATAGGCTACGATGTTTTTGACAAGTTCATTAAATTATCATTATTATTAGAGGAAATTATGGGGGCATTTTTGCCCCTCTCCTAGTGATATCGGGGGCAAAATTATATTTCTAAGGGGCAGTTTTGCCCTTTACCCTCGTGTATTTCCGACGCTGGGATCAGCACGTGTCCAGAGAGGCGCTTGTAACTGACATAGAGGACGTTGGAGGGGATGCTTGCCAATTAACGGGAGAGGACGGGAGTGTTGGCTCCTCATATCGGCGGGTTGAGAGTACCGCGACTTCATCGGCAGAGGGCAGCATTCTCCAGCGCAACCTACAGCTCTGCAAATATCCTGTCTACATCAAATAAAGTTCATCAAATACATCAGTACGATGCGTCGCCGTTCTTGCTGGACCAGTGAAGCTACAGTCACTGTTTCGCTTACAAACATGGGATTTGAGCCGAATGACCAAACAGAGAATAAAAGGCAAACATATAACGTAACGGGACAAAAATGAAGATGGCTTCAGTACATTTTAGGATGTACCAACCCTGGTGTTGCAATTTCCTTTCTAGCATATCCACCTTCTTATAAGATGCTTTCCCCCATTCATGCTAAATTCGTGATTATCTGCTCGTCTAAGAGACGGTTCAATAATCCCACTGATAAACAACGTTAACCATAGCGTCACTCATATGAGAAAGAAACCGGGGATCCAGACCCTCTAGGACAACCTAAATTGTCATCTTCAGCATTTTAGAATTCACCTAAAAGGATTTAAATGCTTTGTTGGTACTTTTATAAGTTGCTCTTTACCAGCAAACTAAGAGCAAAAAGAGTAGAACACGAGTCCCGTTGAAGGGATATTGAATACGCCCTTCATGGCTACATACACGCTAACGGGCTAAAAGACTGAGGCTAAAGCTGCATGTACCTGGCAAAATGGTCAGTGCTCTCAACATGTGATGATCCATGTAGAGGACATTTAGTGCTTTATAAACAGCACTGCTCGTCCTCGCATCTGGCTTAAAAGTAAGTTTTTTACTGTTGATTAGATGCCTGTAATTAGGTCTGTGGTTAACACAGGCTTAAGAGATTTTAATGTTGTGTTCTACAACTTAAAATATGTCAAGAAATACCCCTCTCGTGAATTTTGAAGCTTTTAAGTGTCTTAAAAAAGGTGGTTGCTAACAAGTGGCTAAATTGGACTACAAAATGCCATCACGCCAACCAGTTTGCCTTTAAAGCCTCATTGTGTTTACTCACGCTTATGTGACCGGGGTGTTTGTTTGTAGCCTAACGTTAGCTTTTTACTTCTGACGATTGATTCACCCTTCAAAGAACAGAAAAATGGTGTTCATTTGTGAAGATTATCTTGCCGAACAAAGTGTGTAAGTATCAAAAACTTGTGTTTGCAACAGAGCTTATTTTCTGCTATAATTCAAAATCAATCAATCAAAAGTTTTAAAGCAGATCAAAACACGGTTTAACCTGTTACCATTCCAGCAAAATTCACCTAAAACGCCTATCCAAGGCATACCCAAAGTAAATTGAAAGCTGTTGTTGAACCATTTGGAGTACGTGCATGGTTTTGGTCTCTTTGGAAAGGTAACACATGTTTTTTCCCCAAAAGTTACAATTACTGTAAGTGCTACTGGCATTGAGTAATAGAAGTTTGAACACACTGAAGACTTATTAGCTGGACAACACAATGGGACCACAGCATGAAGCCTTACCTAGTCCAAGTTCACATTACCACAGAAAATTTATATTTTACACGTCTTTGTAAGGGTATATCTAGGCGCTTTCCAAAAATGGACATTTGGGGACCCATGGTAGCTAACCATAGTAACAAACCTAGACTGTGTAGAAATGTGTATTCATAATTCTAACTAAAGCTTATTTATGACTATATACAATTATCTATAAATGAATTCACCATTTTCTACTTTGCTAAATCTTCCGAAAATATTAAAACCACACTTTGTATTTAACGCATGGACACAGGTACCTGACTCTGTGATTTCCACATTCTGCCTCTAAATCTACCCCCTGAAGCTGCATATCGTTATTTTCGAAATTTCATTGGCTATACGAAGTGTCAGTCATCAGAAAGATCGGTTGCAATTGGCTCGAGCTTCACACGAAAGAAGAGGGGCAGGCACTTTCCTTCAACGCGGACTCTCGTTGGCTATTCTAGGCTGTAGAGAGGACAAGCTCCTAATAGGTCAAATGAGGTGTCAATCAAAATGTCAGAGTGCAGCCACCATTTTGAGATCCAGAGACCGGCAATGTTTACATGCGAATTGAAGTTACGTTCGAAAATACATAGACAGGCATATCTGCCGGCTAATTTGAAATGATGCAACAGCAGTCCGTGGGTATATATGGACGTAATAATGTGTTTTGGACTAAATATTTTACTGGATTGGATCGTTTGGACCTTTGGCAATATAACAAGACCGTTTTTGTTGGAATATTATCGAGGGGTGGATTTTTATGAAGCTTCATCAATGAGTTGCCTCGATTTTGTAAATGTTTGTTTGTTGGTTGGTGGTCTGACAGAGGCGTTGATTGTACCTGCTGTTGGGATTGTATCTTGAAATGGTTATCTAATCACCAGAATCTTAGCTTTCCAAAGATATGTCGTATCAGTGCCTACCTATAAATAGCAGTTGTTTACATGACACAGATGGTAACAGGTTAATCAGTTCTTCACACAGCACTTTTGGAAAGTCTAAAACATTTAGAGACTATTAATATATAGAGCACAGGTGTCAAACTCAAGGTCGAATCCGGCCTGAGATGTCATTTTATATGGCCTGCGAATCTGCCATCAAATTATTTTTTTTTAAATGGTATATTTAGTGAATGGTATATTGGTATTCAATGACCAACGATGGTTGAACTATCAAACATGTAAAAAAGCTCAAACATGAAAGGTTTTCAGCAGTCTAACAGTTCTTTACAGTTGCATGTTTAGGATTACTTTACTTTGTCGTTTGATCACACATTCACACCAGCATCAACATTTTGTATGCATAATGAAAAAAGTCAGATGAAATTGCTTCACTTATCATTTATTAAAAACAGTAGAAAATATGGCAACTTGCAAGTGGAGGTTATACATGCCTGACATTCTTAAAAGGTGCATTAGGTTACTCTTACACTGTTCATTTGTTATTCTCATTTTCTATTTATATTTCACATTTCAATACGTTTGAATTAAAAGGATGAATTTTCCCTAATGTAATCAATATTACCGTTATATTTTTCATAAAACACCAATTTACAGTCTGATTATTGAGTTTTATGCATTAATACTGAATCATATAAGAAAGGGTCACATTGCTTCTAAGAATCAATTATTTAATGCCGCTTTAATTTTAACTGTTGCCAAAATAAGTAGTAGCCTAATAACACGGAGATGCCTTGAGAAAAAAATGAAATGCTGCTCATTCATTTGTGTGTACTGTCCTGAGTAATTCAATTGAAGGAGATTCCTCTCCCTAGATTGGAGATTGGTGCACACAGGGAGTCTGCCTTACACGTAGCATTAATGTAAGCAGCGCATGAGAAAACCACCCCTGCTAACAACCCAAAGTGTGCCTAGGTCGTAGCTCACGTGGCTCATTGCCAGGCACACTGGGATGGTGACCCAGGATGTGCCATATGGGTAACGACTGGAAATGCCAGCTCTGTTGAGAAAAAAGTTGGAGAAATCAAAAAAGAAATAATCAAAAATCAAACACTGGCTAAGTGCTGTAATTAGAAGCCATACTTTTACAATCATGCCTTATCAAAATGTCAAACTTACATACAGCAATTACACCACAATAATTTTAACATCATGTTAGTGCGCATCCATGCAAGATGTAAAAACATTTTTATGGAGTGTCAAAATGAATAATGTTAATTATATTTCTTTTAGGTGTACTGCTGTTACTGTTCTTGCTATACATACTATAATGTTGTGTATAGCTTTAGGTTGTAACCCTGCTGTATCTACAAACAGAGTAAAAATCATCCTCTCCAATGTTAGTGCCAGACTGTGAGTACGTTCTTACCTTTCCACGACCTTGCCTGCTGTGGTCACTCCAAAAGCCCTTCCGTCAGTCCCCACTTCAATCATTCGCAGACTGATGCCCGACACTAATCTCCAGCCAGAGCTGCTGCAGGTGCTTGGGTTCACTTGTGCATGGTAGACCCGGTAGGACCTGTCGACTCCCCAGCATCCGTTGTGTGGGCTGCAGCTGAAGTACCTCATCGACCTCGACAGGGATGTCCAACCTAGGGAGCCCCTTCCCCTGTAGGCCAAAGCTGACGCACTTTTCAGGCAGTAGATGTTCCAGCCGGTATTAACTCCCACGACCTGATCATTACCTCCCGCGTCCACCTGCAGCATAGACAGACCTGAAGACGAGTACATTTAGTCAGCAAACAGTTTGATGGGAGTACTGTAAATGTGGAAAACGTCACTTGGGGACCCTTCTACATAGTAGGAGTGCTGTACTGCTCTAGCGCTATATTATACAGTAAACTAAACAAAAGCAATAATGATGCCCAAGTAAACGCATCCAGCCTGTTGTGTAGTGGAAGTAATAATAACAATGCTAATAATACTATTAATAATAATAGTAGTTACCAGAGGATTGTCGAAAGTCGCCAGCTACGTATTTGTAGACCAAGTTATTGTAGCCAACTCCCCAGATTCCTGAAGGTCCCGTTGAGACATGCTTGAGTCTGGTATAGCCCATTCTGGACCAATATGATCCAGCCAGGAAATACGCATAACTGTGGTCTCTTGCAATCACTTTCCCATGCCCGGCGTCAATCTGTAGAGCATTATTCAGCCGTGGAGCCTCTGTGCAGGTCCAGGCTGTGGAAGTAAAATGATCATTGTAGTGAGTGGAAAATACATATCCGTGAAAATAAAAACAAATCTTCCTTTTGTTAAGAAATGTAATTTGACGGTGACTTACCAGCAGCATTGATGGCCAGGTAACACAGCACCAGCAAGAAGGCTACGACACCTTTCATGTTGTCTCAGTGTTTGCGAGTCTCTAGTCAGTGTACCTCGGTGTGGAGCTGCAGTCCTACATCCCATCTGGTTTCTCTGGCTTTTATACTTCTAGATCTTTGGGTCCAAACCATGTGGCTAGTTATAGGCAAAGCTGGTTCTGCAAGCTGTTCGGGGAAGCTAGGAGGACATTTTTACTTCCTTCTATTATTGTGGCCGATAGTTCAAATATGCATCAGGTTTGCCAGCCTAGATGGTACAGCCTTCCACGTTGCACTGGCCAACATTAAAAAAACAAAAAGAAGGGCGTTGATCTCTGAGATGGAAAGCATAATTAAGATGGGAGAACAAGTTAGTTTTTTGTGCTGGTTAGAACATTAACTGGTGAGTGAGTTCCAAATCGGACAAAGTGAATAAACAAAATCCCAAAAGGTTCCTCAGAACAATGGCCCCTTTGACTGTTATATTTGATGCGGATGTAGTCTTTTGAGCAGGAGCTAGTTTAAATTATTGATACAAGATTAGGTAGTTTAGCATGAAAGTGGTCAAAGCTAAGGACTCTACAAAGATATTTGCATTTCAAATTTGAGAGTCTTTTCAGAACTCATCTGCAACTTGCATGGCTTCCATGTAGAGCTTCGACGAGGGACTGACTGCATTACCTGATTGTTGTACATGCGTTGGAGCTCAAAGGGATTTGTGTTGGTGCGCAAGAAAAAGAAAAAAATCCTGAATGGAACTCGAGGAAAAGCTGGAATGAGACATACAGTTAAGCCCCTATGACACCTACATGACAGCACATTGTGTTTCGATTAATAACACTTTCAAAACACAATTCACGTGTTAACGAGAGTTCATCTGAAACTGTTGTCAAGGAAACAAGTCCTTCAGCCCAAATTTGCGAGATTGCAGCCAGTTACCTGGATCATGACCAAGATGTTACCCCCCATTCTAATTCTGCTGTCATTTTGATCTCAACTACACACCTGTGAAGTTTCGTGCCAGCATGTTGGACAGATGTCACACTATCACAGGGTCAAAATCTGTCAACAGACAGATAAATAAAGACATGGATACTTCTAGATCCTTGAGTCCAAACCATGTGTCTAATTATAAGCAAAGCTGGTTTTGCAAGCTGTTCGGGGAAGCTAGGACGACATTTTTATTTAATTATATTAATTATATTGTTGTTGCTTTTCATTTCAAATATGCACCAGGTTTGCCAGCCTAGATGGTACAGCTTCCCACGTTGCACTGGCCAACATTAAAAAAACAAAAAGAAGGGTGGTGATCTCTGAGATGGAAAGCATAATTAAGTTTTTGTGCTGGTTAGAACATTAACTGGTGAGTGCGTTGAGCAGGAGCAAGTTTAACTTCTTGATATAAGGTTCGGTAGTTTAGTCCAGTTGTTCCCAACTTACTATCACTCCAAAGGGTCAGAAGGAAAATATGGGGTTTCTAAGATGATTAATGAGAGACGATTTATTTTCTACTTTTTCTACATGCATACTGTATATTTATCTTTTATTTTTGCCCTATTTGAACCTCAAACAGATTAAAAACAGTAAAAACACACAAGAAAATAATAAGTCTACAGCCAGCAGCTGGTTAGCTTATCTTAGTTTAGCATAAAGACTGGAAGCAGCTAGCCTGGCTCTGTCCAAAGGTTATTAAATCCACCCTCCATTCTAGCTTTTCCCCATGTTTCCAGTCTTTGGGCTAAACTGCGCTAACTGTAGCTCTAGCTACGTACAGGATTTACCCTGCATACCTGTGAGTGGTGTCAATCTTCTCATCTAATTCTCAGCAAGAAACTGAATAAGTGTATTTTACAAAATTTCAGACTGCACCAGTAGAAACATTCTCTTCAGGGTTTTTTTTAGGTTTTTTTTATATAATATTAAGATTTTTATACCTGTAACCTATTGCTGCTCTGGAACCTATTGCTGCTTGTAACTAAATAATTTCCCCTCGCGGGATCAATAAAGTTACTATCTATCTGTCTATCTACACGACACAAATTTCCTGCAAAACATCTTATTCCGTTTGTGTGGTGAGAAACGCATGCAAACATACACAGAGCTGTAGGAAGAGGAAGCTTCACATTCGTTTGAAACATTGCTCGTCAAGTTTACTTGATATTTGGGTGTTGAATACTGCATTGATGTGGGGCTCCATTTTCCACGCATGTTGCTGAGCTTGATTGCTAATATCACAAAACTGTATGATAATGCAATTTTAATGAGGGAATTATGTTGTGTGCTTTCACTTGAAAGTGAAAGCACACAACATCAGCAGAAAGCTATGAGCATCATAACGCACAGCGGAAAGGAAAACAGACAAATGCAGATGTTTACATTGAGTAGACGGTATTAACAATTGAGTTTCAGATATGACTTTTCTATCTCCCTCTTCCGTCTTGTTTTAATGGATGTACAGTAACATTTAAATGCCATACGCAGGTTTTTTCACAACTATGATTGGAAGCTTGGCAGGTATGTGTTGGACTGGGGTTGGCTGTTTAATCATGTGGGCTCCCACTGGTTACAAGATAGATGATGAGGCATTCTGAGTTCTTCACCTTTTCCTCCTCCTCCTCCTCCTCCTCCTCCTCCACCATCACCCCTTTTGGCCCTTCCACAGCATGGAGCATCAAGATGTAAACACTGACACATACATCACACCATTTGGTAGTACAGCAGGTCCAGATCACTTTTAAAACAGTTTCATGGTGAATGTTGTATGTTTGTGCACATGCATGTGCTTCGTCCTCTCATACGGATCAAACTTGCTGTGCAAAAGTGAAGGTATTTTATTACTTCCAGGTTTTACAAAGAATATCCTGTCCCCTTCTTTCTGCTTTGTCTGGCCTCTAATTTATTCTTCCTTGAAGTTAATAATATCACGAGGCAGAGATACATCCTGTTTATTGGTTGACAGCCTCACTTTTTACAAGCTGTTGAGCAGGTTTGAGGCATCAAGTGTAATCTCATAAATCCTCCAGGATGCTGTCCTGCATTTTAACAAAGATATTAGACTGTACTGGAGGTGGAATGCTTCTTGCTTTCTCTTTTCTCTCTCTGGCCTAATTGTAAGCAGAACATTTGTATTCCCAGTTAACCTTTCACAAGTAATATTTAAAAAGGATTTAGTTGCATCTAGAGGTGAGGTTGCAGATTAAAACCAACTGAATACCCCTCTACTCACCCCTCCCTTTCCATAAAAACGTGAAAGGCTCTTCTTCAAGCCATTGTTTGATTTGTCAAAACATGGCGGTGCAACATGGCCGGCTCCGTGAAGAGGATCCACTTCTTATGTAGATATAAATGTCTCCTTCTAAGCTAATAACAAGATACGGATTTCTAATTTCAGATCATTATCATTACCGCAGGTACAGAGGTTTTACTGTGCTAAGTACGTAATAATTCCCACATTCAATTCTCCGTTCATTGCACTGTGAGGCACTTATTCTTTGTATCTGACCCGGTAAAACCCAGACAACTTGTGAATGTAGGCTTACCAACTAACGTCGGCAAGACAGCGCAACATGTAAAAAAGATTATTTGGAGCTTCCGGGAAGCATTTCTCATTTATCAGAGTCCCTGTGCCAAGCTGGAAGTCTCAACAACAACACAACAAACTTTTCCACTTCGGAAACGTAATCAGAATATAGTGTTACACAGTGGTATAACTGTTTGTCTATAGGCTACTATAATTCGACTAAAAAGTTGACCTTGAGAGTTCATAGTGATACAACGGATAGTAAAACTCATGGTTTGGATAGTATTACGGATCAGTCACGGATTGGATCACAGATTGGATCATCACAAAAGAAAATAAGGGAGCAAATATAACTTTTACAGATCCCTGATCACGTTTTTTTTTGCTGCCGATATTAATTGTCAATCATTGATGACCCGTATTTTTTTTGCCACCATACCAAAAATCATTTTAACCGCTCTGAAGTCAGTGTGAACTATCAAAAATTCTACATGTTATACTTTAACTTTGTTATAATTACCTATAATGCTTTTTTTCCCCTTATAAAAACACACAATTCAAATAATGAAATAAAAGATTGTATTTTTATGGATTAAAACAAACCTAGTATAGTTTTAATGATGTATCATAAACTGCTTAGAGCTAGTGTAAACAGGTCATAATTCATCTCTAATATCTATTTATGTTGTTGTGAAAACATCTCCTTCAAACAACTGGATTTATTCAAGTTTCTCACCAACACTACATTTTACGAGATTGCATTCATCATTACATAATGATAACTTGATAATTTAACTTTGCCCAATACTCATTTTCACTGAACAGAGCCTGAATGTAACTGAACCGAACCATCGTTCTCCTCCTGTTAGTTTAAACACTGATTGGTTGTTTACAATGTAACATTATCAGAGATCAGAGACTAGAAAAGCATAAATGATGTCCTGATCGCATATTTTACTGAATATTGGCAGATAATGATCATCAGTAAAACTGTATTTTACACTGTGATGGTTAACATTAAATTGTGTAATTAATCTGCGGTTCACATGTGTGCTAAACCGCGAGGGGGGGATCCGTATGGATCACGGATCAACAGTGGTCCATTACACCACTACCCTGAAACCAGCAATATTGAAAAAACTATATCTGCCTTAGACCCACTATAAAGTTAAGTTTGGTTTGGGAAAGATCGCCTTCATGGTTGAGGTCACATGTTTTGCAGCACACAAACTTTTTGCAGCAACCTTATTTATGCTCTCACAACAAGCCACTGAGAGGTTGTGTCTTGGGAAAACATAATCGGAGGTTGGTCGTAATCATATAGGCTCCATACTCAAATAGAATTGGTTGATGTTAAAATGTTAAAACATTAGACACAAATGCACTGAAAAGTGTAAGTAAAGACAGAATATTTGGTCATTTTCAAGAAGAACAAAAGTGTACATATCATATGAGCTATTAAAAAACAGTGGTGAAATGTAACTACGTGAATTTACCAAAGTACTGTACTTTGAGATGCCCTTTACTTGAGTATATCCATTTTATACTATATACTTTATATCTCTACTCCAATACATTTTGGAAGCTAATATTGTACTTTTTACTTCACTACATTTATTTGACAACATTAATGTTTGCAGATGCATATTATCACTACAAAACATAAATTTTACTTTTACTTGTAGGAGTATTTTTACACTGTGGTATTGGAGGTTTTACTTAATTCAAAGTTCTGAGTACTTTTTCTAGCACTGATAAGAATATTCTGTAATCAGCAAAGATTTATAATCTATGACATCACACTTGAATGTGTAGCCTTAATGTTTATTAAACTAATGCCATCTCTCTCTCCCTCCCCCCTTTTTCATGAGTGTGACTTTTTAATTGTATAACAGCTACTGAATATTCATTAACCCGCTACTATTACATTTAACGTGCAAAATAATTTTCAGAAAAACCAAACTCTACATATTTTCCCTTTTCAAAGACATGCCAATGTCATCCGAATCATTCAGTATCCATCACACTTGTGTTCCACGCATGGTTTAGACACCAACCTTTTCCTTGAGCAAATGATATGAGTCACTAGACATGGGACCAGTTTGACTCGTAAGCCATCTAACACACCATTTCCCTGTTCAGGCATTTAGGGAGTGGTTCGCTTAAACCCCAAACAATTCTGTTGAAAACACGAGGTTAAACAGGTGAGAAGTCAAGGTTGTTGGTCTTATCTTAGTAAAAGAAAACCCTTAGTATAGTTTTAGACAATGAAAACTGTTGACATTTTAACTTTTGGTGACAAGATTATATTTATAATATCAGTCTATCTAGTTCGGCCAAAGTCATTGGCCAAATATACCGAAACAACGACCCTGTTGATGTCATTGGCCAAAAAAATACTGGCCCGATTCCGGCTACTGAGACTGCCATCATTGGGACATCCAGCATGTCCTCTTGCTGGGTTTGGTTCAAGAATCAAAAGAGTATGGCTCCAATTTGAAAATGTATTGCATACATTTGAGATGACAAATTCAAAGCAGTGAAAGACACTCATTTTGTCAGCTATTCTTTTATTGAATCTTAGTCATGTGTTAAATATCCTTTTTCATCAAATTCAATCAACCTCAACTTCTATTTTAATTTTAGTTTAATTCTTGTTGGTGCTCAGCTTCACGATCCATACATTACGAGAAGATACAATAAGAAGCTTTACTAAGTCTGATCCTCTGTCCCTTTCACACATACAGTATGTACATCCAACAACATTCCTGCTCCCCTTTTGTTATCATGGAAAGGTCATGTTATGTTCTGACTAAATGTCTTGAGTGACACCTGCAAAGGTTCTCAGACATAAAAAGCACATTTTCAGTGCTTGTGGATATGCATACATTTTGAGGGCTGCCTACCAGAAAACATGTGATTCCAATCAGATCTGGCTCCCCTTCCTTTTGTCACATGCAGGCTTGTTAGAATATACCACCCTCCATATGAGTATCTCCACCCACGGCTTGAGAACTACCTTTGCAAAGGTGTTTTTTTTCTCTTTTTTATCTGGAGGGAGGGGGCCTAAAGAGACAGGTGCTGCAACGGCGCGATTCAGACTCAGTGTTGAGTGTGAAGCTGTTTGGATGAGCGGTTCTCGAAAAAAAAGCAACACCACAGGCCAAGCATTCGGCCTGTTCTGGACAGGCATGTTTTGAGTTAGTGCGATATAATCAGGTACAACCACAGACATACTGTAAATGTACAGGTCGTAGCCATTATCCTACCATGCATGTCTGAACTCTGATTGCAGTGTCACTAAGCTGGACGTTATTTGCACCTTAAAGGATAGGTTCAATACTTTTCAAGCCAATAGTTAGATGCCCAATTGCACATTAAAAACAGTTTTGTTTGCTCTAATCATTCCTTGTGTTCATACTGGCCATTAATAGATCCCTTTCTAATGCATTTACTAAATAAAAGACAGTTTGTTTGTTTGTTGTCAATTTCTGTACAGCAGTGCGGCTGAACAAATGCTTATCTTGCCAAAATTGACATCAAGTCATATCAGCATTACGGAGGCGTCATATCCATATAAATAACAGTCAATCAAACAGGTGTGCCGGCCTGCAGTGTAAATGACGAAAAGACCTGGAGGTATTCACTCTGACTGAAAACAAGAATCTCAAAAATACGATAGCAGTTAGCTCATCTGCAGTGAAGGCCGGCCCCCAAACCACAAGGTTGGCGTTTCGATCCCCGTCTCCTACTGTTCTTGAGCAAGACACTTAACCCCAAGCTGCTCCCCGGGTGATTTACAGCAGCACTGCTCCATAATACTTAATTATTCACAATCTTTTTTGAAGTGTAATACTAAATTGGTGGAGTAGCCCTTTAAATCCCCAGATAACCAATACTACAGTAAAGTAGCACGATAATAGATCCCACAGTAAACCCAATAAGTCCTAAGATGACTCATTTAGCTCCATCAGAGAGCTGTTTTTTCAGCTTTAACCATATTACAGGAGAAGTGTAAGTGGTCCCTTTTATTTTTACTGTGCACATTTGTGAGCCAATTTATGTTCTTGCAAAATGTTTGACTTCACACCTTCATGTTACTTATCTGAGAGGATAGTCTTTGGTGCCTCACAGGCAGCTGATGTTCATTTGACTAAACCTCCACTAAATATTGAAAGTTAATTTTATTTGTAGAACACTTCATTGAAATAAAACATAGTATTTTGATGATTTGGTGAGAAGCTGCCTCAACACCATCTGTGGTTAAATGTCTGCTTTAATTTGCATCATAACGCACAGGATTAAAGTTTAGCCATGTTTAATGAAATCTTTGTATGATAGCTGCAAAACTGATATAGAGTCAGCACTGAGTTTGCCTGGTGGCTGTCACGCGTAGAGCCGCGCCAACATGAAAGAGAGAGCCACTCAACTTCACCAGTTATTAACTTCTATTTTCAATTCTCAACATCAAAAGTCAGCTCGGCATTTTTCAATTAACCTCAGCAGAATATGTCACAGTAACTGCAGTGCTCATGTACATACTTCTACTGTAGCAACAATATGAGATGAAAGCATTACTTTTTTTGCCAGAGGTGAAGGATTCTGGATGAGTATTTCTACTGTGTGGTGCACAGAAAATATCAGTGAGTGGTTTTCCCGCACACACTCATCTATTTGCACCAAATACACAATCATCCTTTTAAGGGCTGTAGGAAAAAATGTAAAAGCATTCAAATGTAATAACATTTTAGACAACTTAGATGAAAGGCAACAGAAGAGTAAGTTATTTCTGTAATTAGATGGTGGGTGAAGGAGTAAGTAAAAGGATTTTCTTTAAACTTCTCCAGAGCTTGGAAAGAAGACTTGATCGAGGAATATTTTAAGTAAGAATGACTCTACTTCTCTCTTGATTTATTACCTGAGAAAACCTTATAAAGGTGAGTTCATGGTCTCAATACAGCATGATGTTCATTTAGTAAATGATGGTCCATTTAGAGTCAAATAGACCATAAAGCAGGGTATGCTTTAGGGTGGGGCTACTGTGACTGCCGGGTCGCTGCAGCTACCAGAGCTGTATACGTCTATACGTCACTCTTCCCAATCCAATTATGGTAACTTCTGTTCATTGGTAGCAAAAAATAACTTGACAACGGCTGTATCCCAAGACTTAGCAGTATATTATATTCTATTATTTAGGTTGACAGGGTACACATTAACCTGAAAGGGATTTTTGACAGCTAACTAATGCTTCACGAGCCATATGAACATCATCTCTACTCGCTTGATCAAGTGCCCTGTCCGCCATCATGTAAGATCTTCCAATCCTTTATTGTTAACGTGGCACAACAAGTCATATGTCGTTCAGAAAGTACAATAATTGTTTGGGTGCAATGTAAGTTAAGAGAGTTTATTATGTTTCCTATGTGTTTATGAGGAGGAAGTGTTCATTGTAGTTAAAGTTGAGGGTACAGCGTTATTTATCATCAGCTACGTGTTAGGCAGTAGATCCAGTGGATCGCCAGTAGGTGTCAGTGTTGCGACATGAGCAGTGTCTGTGACGGAGAGCCACACTGAAGTATCGCGTGAATACGCGAGAGGATGAGAATCTCTGTACAGGATAGAAGTAGATTACACTGTGGAGCGACTGTACACCTAAATGTATATTTGTGTATGTTACAGGTAAGCTGATGATGTTACTTATATACCCCGGGCCAGGCCTGGACTGGGACAAAAATTCGGCTCTGGACTTTTTGGTCCAGACTGGCCCACCACAATCCGCGCGCAGATACTGTGCCAACTCGGTCCGTTGATGTACTGTACATACAATCACACAAGCCCTTAATAACACTACTATACTGAATAATATCCCTTGATATTCTGGAGCATTGAATAAAATAAATGATGACTACACAGTATGTTGCTCACTTGCTCTTAAGAAGGATACTGGAGAAAGGATTTAAGATTCAAGAGTGTTTATTTATACAAATACTCATACAAATACAAATAGAACTCCCTGTGAAAGACAGAAACAAAAGATGTTATTAATATCCATTCAAGTTGTCAAGTGTTGACTAAAATAAATGTATAATAGATAGCCAAGAAAAGAGTGTATTGCTCTTAACTGGCTAAAGTACATCAGGACAGTGGCACTGGAAGACAACTGTAGGTCCCTCACAAAGCACACACTGGAACAAATATAAAGCTCTCCTCAGCCCTGTGAAAGACAGACAACATTATTTTTGTGATTTGTACTGATTACAATTAGTAAATTAACAACCCAGTACTTAATATACTAATTTACAACAATACTCACAGATGAAATAAAATACTCTCTGGTTGTTGATGAACTGCCTTTAAACATATTTTTCATAAACAGGTCGGGGAACATCTCCTCAAACAAATAGGCAACCTGTGTGTGTGTGAGAGAGAGAGAGAGAGAGAGAGAGAGAGAGAGAGAGAAAGGGCTAATGACTGAGTGAAATTATGACATTGCATGATCTTCAATCTAAAATAAAAAGTGCAAATCTATCCAAGGTTTTGTTTACATGGTTCTAGGCAGCACAACAGGCGTTTTCAACTGTTTTGTAAATATTCACCATGTTCCAATGAATGGGAACACTACCCAAAGAAGAACCATCTTTGACATTGTTTATTTTAATACTCACTGGATCAAGAAATGCTCCCTGGCCCTTGAACACCAACAAGAAGAGGGAGAACAACACCTCAAACAAATTAAGGCCTGTGTGAGAGGGAGAGAGAGCGAGCATGGGACATAAAGATTGAGTCACTTTACAGTATTTTCAATCAGAGATGGTTGGATAATAAAAATTGAACAATTAATAACAATAAAAGTAATACTATTATTGTCTTACCTTATTAGATGAGCAGTTTAGTCAGCAGTGCAGTCTTCTCTGCTACTCTGTTGATCACAGTGTCTGTGTCCAGGTGCATGAGGACGTCCTTCTCAGTAGCCATCAACATGAAAGCCTCCAAGTGGTCCTGTGAGAGTGTGCCCTGAGTCTGCTTTTAATGAACTTCAGAGTTGAAAATGTACGTTCACAGGCCACCTGGGTGATAGACAGAGTGAGCAGAAACTTGTATCCAAGTCCGATGAGATGATATGCATCTGTTAGGAGGTTGAACTGGCTGAGTATCTGGTAGCAGCAAAGTGGACAGTTTTTGCAGGAAGTGCAGCTTTTGTGCAGTATTTCAACCTCCTCTTCATCATTTTCATCAGCTGTCCTGGACATGTATTCTTCCAGTGGTGAAGCCTTCAGTCTGTCCCACTGTCTAGCTAGATTTTTCAGCTCACACTGCAGGTTGTCTACAGTTGCCTTGTTGTTAAACTTGAGTAGACACTTACTGAGCTCTTGGAGGGCATACTGAGGAAGACCATTGGTTCTGATCTCTGGAAAGTTTCTGGGGTCCAGAATTGCCAGGTCATTGTACAGGGTGCCATGAGAGAGAAACCTCCTGTGGATGACCTCAACTGCTGTATCCATGATCTGATTATACACATGTACCTCATATGCTCTCTCAGCATTAGACAATGTTTCATCATGAGCCATCTCTCCAGGCATGTTTTTCACCTTTCTTCTCCTCTTCAGTGGCAGTGCAGCCTCCACTGTGAGCTCTGTGTCTTTGTCCTGTTCCTTGAACCTCTCGTTTGCCCATGTAACAAATGCATCTGCAGCTGCCTTAACTGACTGGAAGTCTCTTGACATCTCCTTCAAATTGTCCTGTGTTGTCACAACCATTGCATGGGCCTTGATGATGTCCATCCCTTTTGTTTGCAGATATTTTGACAGGGGTGTTGTATGCTCAAATATCTTGAGGAATAGCTGAGCTGTCAGTATGGTCTCATACCTGAGCAGACCTTCTATGTAGCTTCTGGCTTTGACCCGTACTGGTGACTTCATGGTGTCATCTTCTTCTATGGCTGACAGTGTGAGCACCACATCGATGAAGAGAGCATTGTCAGCATTGCCAAAGAATCCAAAGAATTTCTTCAGGGCTTCGTGTTTGGCCCACCACCGTGTCTCTCCAATTGTGTTGAGCCGTCTGTGTCTCTTGGTCTGGCTTTCAATCTCCCACAGATTCATCCTCTTGTATGACTCTCTGATGAACACAGCAATGTCGTTGAGGAGACTGAACAGTGAGCCACTTTCAATTACAGACTGAGTTGTGTCAGAGAGCACCAAATTCAGAACGTGCATAGCACCACACATGCACATGGTTTTGGGACTGTGAGGACAACAGCGTGGAGAATCCTTTATATGGACCTTGCATATTAGATGCCCCATCTGTCGCACTCCCAATGCACCAGGTCATGTCCAATTTCAGTTTGTCCATCACCTCTGTCAGCAGATTGACAAAGTGCTGTCCAGTAGACTTATCACATTTGACCACAGCAATGAGCCTCTCATTAACAACATCAGTTACATATCTCAGAATAACTGAGCATTGATCCTGTGAGGTTATGTCTTGTGTTGTGTCAATCTGCACAGAGAACATGCCAGCTTCCTGAATCTCACTAGAAATGGACTCTTGAATGAGTAGCTTGACTGTATCTGTGACCGAATTGACTGTGGTTTTGGACATGAATGTGACAAGGGACCCTCTACCTTTTGCCCCAGATTGATGTAATTGCTTGCTCTGCTCAATGCATTTGCTGAGATGCTCTTTCAGGATGACATCATATTTTCCGAGGAGAAGAATAATCTCTAAGAAGTTGCCGTGATCTAGAGTGGTATCTTCAAGAGTGTATGCTGCCTCATTCTCTTGGTGCCTGTAGCTAAGCCCCCTCTTGCCTATTATTTTAACTACGTCCACTATACGCTCCAGAACCTGCCGCCTTTTTCTCACTTGTTCTCTGTGAGCAGACATCTGGTTGCCAGCAAGCAAATTCCTAATGTCAGCTTTGCAAGCCTGTAGCATGTAGGCTTCTGCACAATCCTTGTGTGCCTTACTGCCATTATGCTCTTCTATGCGCTGCCCATAATGCTTCTAATCTGTCATTCCTGTAATGAATTGACTTTTGTCAGTGGACTTGGCAAATGCCATGCAAACGAAGCAAAACAGTGCATGCGTGCGTGCGTCCCTGACTGTATGAAAGCCACTTTCGAAGTGTGCCATCCTCGCAGCGGAAAACTTTCTGCCATTTGGGGTTACTTGCTGATTGTTGAGGGTGATGGTTAAAAAATAGCTGAAGGGTGTCTGGGTTGGGACGGGTGAAATAATCAATGAGTGGGCTTGGGGTCTCTGGTGAGAGAGATGATGTACTGGGCACAAACCTGGACGTGAAAAGTAGAGAAATAGTACGGAATATGTTTGAACACCCCCAATATGTATGCAGATGTTTAATTGTAACAGTAGTTAATCAGTGTTTCATTAGTTTTAACTGTATAATGTGAAATGGGTCATTGTCTCCTTGTCTCTTATTTGATGTAATTTAATCAGAAAATTTCCATAAATAAGTGTTCAAAAAAAGAAAAGCAAGGACAATAAACCATAAACACTGACAGAAAAAAATAGGTAAAGCATATTTGAACAAATTGGACAGTGGGCTTGAAGAAAGTGTATTGATACTTAAAACACTTTAACTCTGGTGACCTGATTTGTAATTATAAAAATTGTGAAAAAGCAGATCTGCATGCTCAAACCACACCACCATAAAATAGTGGTTAATTAATCAGGATAGTATATCATTTTCCAACACTTTAGAACTAGATTTACACCACACGCTATCTATTATGTCAAGTAAAGTTCATAGACAACGTTTCTGAACATTTAGTGAATGAGTGTTTATCCACAACATGTTAGCTGGCACACACACCTGCTATCACCACCACCAATGTCCTCCTCCCCCTCCTGTACCACCATGGCAGCGGGAGCCTCACTTTCACTGTCCGACGACACCTCCTGAGAGGGACCCGCCGTGCCCGGCGCAGCCAAAGCCCCGGAGCCGGAGGCTACGCCACCGCCGCCGACCCCCGCAGCAGCAAACATGTTTATTATATTTCTGCTCTTAGCAGCATCAGTTGCGAGAGCTTTTTTTTTCTTTTCCCTCAGTTTTTCTGCACCGCCTTTTCGTTTTTTCTCCATTTTTGCTTTCTCTTCTCTCACAGATTGCTAATGATGTGTCATTAGCTTATCATTAAAGGTGATTGGACGAGGGGGGGTCTGGAAAATGCGTGGGCGGGACTACTGGGCCTATCTTAGGGCCACTGGGCCTCTTATGCGTCTTTACATACAAAAAAAAAAAAGGTCAGCCACTGCCGGCCCATTACTGACCGGCCCACCGGGAAAACTCCCGGTACTCCCTATGGCCAATCCACCCCTGCCCCGGGCTAGTACAATGTTATACTGTACGTTGGTGGCACTGTGTTAGGTATTGTAAATGTTTAATTGCGAAAGGATTAACTGTGTAAGTTTAGCTAGCTAGCAGCTAATGCAAGATTTCGGGCCGCCATTGTAGTAGTAGGAGCGCGGGGCGGCTACCGTGGTAATGAGCCCTCATGTGAGGGAGCCCCCGTTGCTCATATTATTGTTTTGTTACAACTGTTTAGTATTAAATATGGTGAATACGCGAGAGGAGGAGAATCTCTGTACAGGATAGAAGTAGAACGCGCTGTGGAGCGACTGTAAATGTATATTTTACAGCATTTTCATTAAATGTGTAGCACCAGATTGAGCCTGTGTGATTCTGTTCATTCTGTGTATGCTACATTAACAGCTGCTGCTGACAAATCATTACATTACATGAAAAGGAACATTGTGTGTATATAATATACATTACTCAATCATATATATAATAAGTTATACTTTTTATTTGTATAGTACTTTTCATGTCAACATTTGTAATGCTTCACATAATTAAACATGTAAAGGCAATTGTGTCTATCTACTAGTGATGTGTATTCTGTATTCTTTCGCTAACTTCACCGAGTCCAAGTCCATCACCATCTGCTCAGTCAGGACCGTCTTCAGCCAACAGCTGATTTGACCGAAATATTCAAAGTAATAAATACAAACCACCTTTTGTTTTCTCAGAGTAACGGGTTAATTATCTTGTGATCTTGAGATAACAGCGTTAACAGTGCTCAAAGTGGGTGGGTTATTATTCAACCAAGCTTTGTCTTCAGGCTTGTTAGGCGATACTATAGGCTACAAATAACAGATGAAAGCACTAAGGATTAATATACAATCACACCACCGTAAACCTATAATGTTTCAGTTGGAATATTATTGGAGCATTTTAGCCGTGCGTGCTATAGAAGATGCATAGCCCAAGTATAATAATATAACAATAAAATAACAACTGATTATGACTGACAGTGCAACATGCTAGAAGGAATAATAGAAAGAGTTTGCTTATACCAGCCAATACACACGGCAACATGTGAACAAGGGGAGTACTGGCACTTATTTGTTTCTCTGCCTCTGTATTTTAGTAAAGGGTGTTAGCATGCTAACATTTGCTAATCAGCACTACCCTCAGGCTGATGAAATGCTATTAGTTTTGTAGGCGTTTTGTCATAAAACCAAAGTACTACACACATTGGACATTTTGACCTGATGCTTGCACTTGAGGAAAAGTGAGTCACTAAAGTCAGTAAGATGCATCCTGTAGGGACCATGAATGCCTGAACAAAATTTTATGGCAGCCCATCCTGTAGTCTGGACCAGAAGTGGTGGACCGACCGACCACCTGACTTTGCCATCCATGCTGCTACCATCGCTAAAAAGCTATCTTGACAGACCAAGGTGTACTGTCACTGCCAGACTTAATGTTTTTTAACAAAACACATCTGCGATACAAATGAATAGGAAACATATAACACAAAACTACTCGAGCAAAACCAGACCACAGCAGCTGCTGCTATTTGGGATTCAGCATGGAGACCCTGTTGAGTAAATGTGTTGAGGAATGGGACCCCGAACTGATGATCTACATCTCTGCACTGTGAGGCGTAATTCACTGAACTCAGCCTCCTGCAGGCTTCCAGCTCTCTCTCTCTCTCTCTCTCTCTCTCTCTCTCTCTCTTGCTCTCTCTCTCTCTCTCACTCTCTCTCTCTCTCTCACCCCCATATATCACACATGTGAATCCTAACAAGCAGCTGGCTGGCCGGCTCCATGCCAATTTGCACCAAATTGTTTTCCTCTTGTATTGTTGATGGAAACAAATCACATCGCGCTGCGGATGAGAATATTAGGCGGCATCATTCCTACTCAAACTGAGGGGGGCATTTGATAGAGAACGCCTCTCAGATATAAACAGGTTTATTTTTCATCCATACTATTCATCTGTAATGATTCATATTGTGTAATGTATCATCTTTCAGTATTGCAGCCTCTGGCGTCCTCATTTTCATTTTCACAAAGAAAAATGGATTTCAAAATGCCTAGTTGGTAAGAACTGCAACAACAGGGGCCTTAACGGATTTCTATTATGGAAAAGTTTGTATACTGTGCGAATCCACGCGTCACAGGTTCTTACAGTATTAGTGGCTCAAGGGCGCCCTCTCTCAGTAGGTAAATGCCATTGCTCATTGCAATGAGAGACAAGTCAGAGGTAGGATGTTGACAAATACAATGTCTTGACATCCGTGAAACCTCTGCATGAACAAGGCATATTTTAAGCCAAGATACATGTAGCAGTTTCTTCCTTTTCTTTTTGCTAAATTAGGCTAATCCCCTCCACTACATCAACTTTACTGTACTGTCTGCACACAGTCTCTCAACAGTTCTACATCGGGACTTTGATTTGATGAACTAATTCGGTACTGGGAGACAGATTTGATCAAATGCCATCAAATGTTCTCCATAATTGTAAAGTTAAGAATCAAAGCGTTAGCTCTAACCTATGTTGGTTGTGAATGGAAATCTAAATTTGAAAAGGGAGTGAGGCACAATGACATTTCATGAAAAAAAATTAAAAAGTGAAGCATGAACATTTTAAAAAATGTACTTAAAACTGAAAAAAAAACATGCAGTTAGAGCCATGTAAATTCAACTTTATGGAACATGGGCGTTTCAGAATTTGGATATAATATTTTTCACGTCCCTGTATTCTTATAGAGCCTTACAGTTATAACATTTATATGCATTGTGTCGCTGTACAATATAATATATAATTACTATGGATTCTTGCCCTGATAAATCAATGCTGCAGTAATCCTTTCAGCCATCTACTATTAAAAGTGTTTAGGACATTTATAAGAGCAGGCTGTGACTGAGGGACACTAAACACATTACAGTGAGCCTCATAAACACACACCTCAGACAGTGTTTTACCCAAGGTAATGTTTTAACATTACCAGTAAAACCTCAAGATTAAAAAAAAGGAAAAATAACTTGAGGATTACAAAAGGAGCAGAGTGAGATGAAGATGGCGGTGCTTAGTGTAAGTCCAGGAGTACAGGCCTACTGCAGCTAAAATAAAGTTTATGTCACTATCAAGAGATGCAGACATTAAAAAATCCATCTTGCATATCACAGTAGTGAATGCAGCCTGGTGGAGGGTAAAAGCCTCTTTGGCTCAGTTTCAAACAGCCTCACTTCTTTGATAAAAAACTGTAATCAAGCCACAATTGATACTGGTATAAATGTAATCATGGTGAAGCTGGGACCGGTGCTTTGAAGTCTATTGGTGTTAGAGCCAAATATGGTGTTGTAAATACAACTGTATTTCTCTGTGGGTGGCACTGTATTCATGACCTGGGTTCAGATAGGTCCTGAAATCACTGTGGTTTTCAGGTGTCTGACCCCAGAAGGGCAAAGGGTTTTGACTGCTTTACGGTAACAGTGTGATGCATTTATGCAAATGGTGCGTTGTTCGGACCTCTGGCAAGGTTGAAGGACGGAGCTAAGGGGCTAATGGTAACGCGGCCTTGGAGCAGCGGACCACCGGATCATCGCACGGCGCCCAACGCACAGAGAGGTATTGTGAAGAATTTTAAGTTTTAAAGCATTCCTAGTGCTGGATATTATGTGTCACAGTGTGTTTACTTAGGAAGTGTTAAACCAAGGAGTGTGGTCATTGAATGTATATTGAGTCTGTAAGAGAGGGTTTGAGGAATGTCTCAGGAGCGGGGGAAGAAAGTAGTTGAGAGAGGTGTCTGCCCAGGACAATGGGTCAGGATCCAAGGGGGAGTTTATCAGATTTCAGCCAATCGTGGAGCTGATCGATAGGCTAAGGAATGTGATGTATGAGACTTTGGGGGGACAAAGGAGCTGTTTGTCCCCCGGGTTCCTTCATACCATGGGGCAGATACATCAATCTGTCCTGTGGTGTGAACGAGATCTCATATTTCTTGAAATATTTTACTATCAATAGTGTAATTTGGTTTGTGATTGTTTTGGCTTCTGTTAACAATATTAAATACTTTTGATTTTGACCTGGACCTGCTGACTCCTGCCCTGCTTGCTGATGGAACAAAGAGTGCAAAGGGGGGGGCTGCTGCTTCTTCTCCTCAGTGGCCTTCTTCTCCTCTATGGCCTTCTTCCCCTCTGTTTGAGAAATTTCTGAACATTACAGTATGAATAGCGCTACTTTGTTTGTGGCCATTTAAATTGTGTGCACACATAACTGGACATAAAGCCAATGCATTGGTTGCCAAAGCGTGCGGACAAAGACAATAGACTTTGCATTTGACTGTTTGGTGCAACAAATCATTGACTATTTATAATGGAGAACTGCGAGGCGGTGTTGGACAAAACCACAGGTGTGCAAGTTTAACTGGTGTTTGAATTAACTGGTTTACGTTCTTGAGTAGATTGAGTCATTCTTTTTCCTCTGTGGCTCAGTGGTAGTTCAGATGACACTTAAAGTTTGTGGGTCAATCATGCTCAGAGTTTCGACTCCTGTAGGGTCGACACCTACCACCAACTTTGTCATTCACTCAGGTCCTCGTTAAATGTCCTCTGTATCTCAACCACAGCCTCATGAACGAGTAGTAGATTTCCCAGCAAACTGTTCCGTTTATATTCTTTCAGAAGATACAGTAGAAACTATGTAAAAGAGAGAGGAAAGGGGATCGACATGTTTATTTCTTGTTTATTCAACATGGGTCCTGAAAGGCCAGTCCTATGACACATCTGCCTCACGCACTCAAACCAGTTAATTAAACACCAGTTAAACTCACACACCAGGACTTGTGTGCTAACTGATGGTAAACCCAGCACTATGTCTAGTGGTGTTGAAACGTCAAAACGTGTAGTTAAGCTCACTGCAAAAGCACTTACTGACAAATTAGAAACGCTGCAAAATAGTAGAAAAGCTAAATAAAGCAACCACCATAAGAAAATCAATACAATATTAAATGTCTGCGGATGATAAAACACAGGTATCAAATGTTCTTGGAGAATTGATTGAGGTGTGTGATGAAGCAAAATGCATGCATGCATCTCTGTTGGGTTTACTACCATGTGATGAAAGGGAAAAACATGAAACATGGTTTAAAGCCAAAATGCTGTTTAATGATGAATGTATTGCGACGAATGTATCACTTTGGAAATCAGTATAAAATTGCAGCTGCATACATGGAAAGGGCTTTGACATGTCAAACAATAAAATCTGAGGATGGCAAAGCACTTCAAGCCTATGCTTTATTCTTGCGTGGCTGCTGCAATGTCATGGAGGAGCTCCAGTACATGCAGGAACTGGATATGCCTGTAAACATGAGAGCCATTATATCAAAGTTGTCGTTCAAAATGAGGGATCAATGGAGGACTACAGCTCATGGCATTATAGAGACAGCTAACCACAGAGTTCACTTCATGGATCCGGTCAAATTCATTGAGCGTTGTGTTGGAATTCTTTCTGACCCTATGTTTGGTGACATACAGGACCCATCAACCGGTGCTACTGGGGCAAGGACTTACGACAGGTTTAAATCCCAGCCCAGCAACAGAGTGAGGGGAAATATTGTTGCCACTACAGTAACCTCTATGGACTGGCCTGAGGAAGCTATGGAACCAACATCAGATACAGGGAAGGCCAAAAAGGCTGGATGCCTTTGCTGTGCCCATAATCACTTACTGGAGGAGTGCAAACAGTTCAAATGAATGAAGCACAAGGAAAAACTTGACTTTCTGAGGGAACAGGGAGTTTGCACATGAGCTGGGACTGCGAAAGGCGCTTGTCTTGCAAAGAATGTGGTAAAACTCATCCCACTGTGCTTCATATCAAAGGGCAAATACCAGCTTTGGAACAGTCACAGGAACCATCTAATGACCAGCCAACTTCACTGAAAACATGTGGACATATAGGGGCCGGTAAGGACCGTTGTGGACTATCGATTCTCCCTGTAAAGGTGAAATCAGAACATCTAATGCAGAAGCTGAATATTACAGGCAAAAGAACCAACTTCTTGTTGCAGACAATGGGGCAGGAAGCGGTTGTTCCAGCGTACACCTTGAGTGGTTTGGAGATATATGGTCTGGACAGTAATGATTGTTATACTTTACCAGATGTTCTAACACAGAGGAACATGCCAGTCACTGCTGATAACATGGTAACACCTGAAGAACTCACTAACTAACCGTATTTGTCAAAAGTACACAACCCAAGCATAAAGGCAAGCGTGGACCTGTTGATTGGAACTGATGCTCCCAAGATTTTGGAACCTTGGGAGGTCATCAACAGCCGTGGAAATGGTCCGTACGCTATCAGGACAGTGCTAGGATGGGGTGTTAATGGTCCGCTGAATGGAAACAGTGGTGCTTTAGGGACAGAGATTTCCTCTGCTACGGTTAACAGGATAACTGTGTGCAAACTGGAAAAAAATGCATAATGAAGCCAAACATCCACTCATCCTCTGCAAGGATCAACAGGTAAATATGGTCATTCTCAAGCATATACACCAGAATCTGGGCCATGGTGGACAGACTAATACACTGTCCACGGTGAGGAAGTGGTTTTGGATCACCAAGGCCAATTCCGCTGTCAGAAAGATCATTGCTGAATGCAGTTTTGGTAGGCGCTACAATGGAAGAGCAGTGGAACCAAAGACGGCAGATCTTCCCATGGGTAAACCAGCTTTGCCACCTGAAGTGTTCAAGCCTCATGACTGGTATGGGAGAAGCCAAAGGAAAGGCAGGTGCAGTACCTCTCAGATCTTTTTGGAAGAGATGGGTGAGGGAGTACTTACCCTTACTCCAAAAAAGGCAAAATGGAACCAGAGGAAAAGGAGTTTGGTTGCTGGAGATACCATGGTAATCACAGATCCTTTAGTTCCTCGTGGTTCATGGCGAAGGTTCTCAAAGTTTTTATGGACAAAAAAGGACTACCTCTGTGAGGTTACAGACCAAATCTAACATCATTGATAGGCCAGTAACAAAACTCTTTGCTACAGGGAATGTAAATTGATTTGTCTGTAATGTACTTTGTCATAACTTAACATGTTTGGTTCCTTTGTTGCATTTTGTTTAAAGTGTTATGTCTGTCTGGGTTAACAATTAGGGGCCGGTGTGTTAGAGCCAAATATGGTGTTGTAAATACAACTGTATTTCTCTGTGTGTACAGTGGATGGTGCTGTATTCATGTCCTGGGCTCAGGCATATAGGTCCTGAAATCACTGTGGTTTTCAGGTGTTTGACCCTGGAAGGGCAAAGGGTTTTGACCGCTTTACGGTAACAGTGTGATGCGTTTATGCAAATGGTGCGTTTAATGTCGGTGCAAAGAACTGGACTGTCTTTACGTTGTAGTCTAGACTTACAACCAGCGCGTCAACCAGGTCACTCCAGAGGGAAAGACACTTCAGTAGCTTACAGTATAAGACTGGGCTTCTTTAACAATTGGCATGCAGTGAAGGCGTTTAGCTCGCAACTAACTTTTTCCTCAAAATTAAATAAGTGACTTATTAGATGGTTCTTGCAGCTTCAAGTAAAGCGTGTTAAAAAGATAATATCAAAGACAATCTGGATGGTACCACAGCCAGTTGGGATGTCAGAATGAACCGTTTTTTCCATAACAGTGTTTACATAAGTAACTGCTTCATAAACGTAAGAATTGAAGAACCTACGACATCTATGGTGTCCTGATTCCTGCCTTGTTTCCCTGTGAAAACGACTCTAATGAAACGCATTGTCTGTGTGCGTGGGGAAATCTTCTCTAGCGCAAGCCCCGTAACACATGGAGGTGCCCTGGTTTAATCTGTGTGTGACTGTGATTTGTTCCCTTCACCTGAATTGTAAGAAGAGCTAAAAATGTTAGAGGGATCCGACATTCCAGTCTTTTAACCACCAAAAAAGTGTCTTAAATGGGCAGTGTGGGAGCATTGTGGATCCATCCATTTACTTCCATTATGGTGTGTTCAATATCCATTTAGTAAAAGTTAGTATTGGATGAAAGTAAATTATAGTTCTTGTGATGTGTTCAAATGCAATCTTCTAAAATCTGTTTTGGTGAGAAACTTGAATAAATATAGTTGTTTGAAGGAGCAACATAAAAAGATATTAGAGAAGGAATTATGACCTGTTTAACTTCTTAACACTAGCTCTAAGCAGCCTATAATAAATCATTAAAACTGCTAACTACTAGCCAGCCTGCTCCCAGACAGACATCTATCTCCAAGGCTTTTACCGTCATCTGCATCAGCTAACCCGTACACCAATCTGAATGACTGCACACACTGAATAGACACACCTCCAATTCAGAGGGCTCAGATTGACTTCCAATATGTCTCTGTTTCTAGTCCCACCATTGACTCCAATTAAACCCACAGTGCTAATTGTTAAACTCATTAAGCTTGATCTCAACCATCCCTTCTAATCTGTGATATCCACTCTTTCTAAAGACAAAAATGTCCTGATTAATTATTAAATGATTGTCACTAGTATTATGCTTATTATTAGTAGTAGTAGTGGTAGTAGTGGTGGTGGCACTTCCCTCTCTTACACATACTGAATTGGAAAGATCATGTCACTGGTTTTCTAAAGGCCAGTTCACTATGGGGCCTTTTTCAGTGGGTGCTAATTTGTTGTGGGCTTTCCAAAATTATATACAGCATCTATAAGAGTTAGCAGTGTGCAACAGGTATATTTTCTCAACCCAGAGTCTTTGGGGAAAAAAATTATGTGGGAACCCAACCTGTCAAATGATAAACAGGATAACCTCATCATCAACCTTGTATTGGTCTTCTTTTGGTTGGCGATGAAACTTATACCATAGCTGAGGAACAATCCCCTTTTCCTTTTCGGTTAATATAAGCCCCAAATTTGGTTTAGCTTGATTGTTGGTGAGGCTGCAAACTTAGTCCTGAACTCCCTAACAGTAATCATGATGTGGAACGGCCACTGCTTCCAGTTTATTCCAGCGTCACAAACAGAGGCATGCAGCAAAGTGGGAGAAGTGTGTGGTGCTGCGCATTACACAAGACAGCTGCAGCCCTAAAACACTTGCTAAAAAGCAGGCAATGTTGGCAGAATCATTTTCCCCATAGTATCCATTATGAGCAGAATGCGAGTGCAAATGAAACATCGGAGCTGGAAGACTCATGATTCCATGTCAGCTGCAACAGCAACCGAGAGAATTGTGTATGAAACCAGGATGGTGTGTCGGCTGAGACAATCCAACATGCTAACGCACATTTGTTGTATTTTAGCCAAGAAACACCTCTCTATTGCAAGTGCCCCATCAGAGGGGATCTGTAGAATGTGTGTGTGTGTGTGTGTGTGTGTGTGTGTGTGTGTGTGTGTGTGTGTGTGTGTGTGTGTGTGTGTGTGTGTGTGTGTGTGTGTGTGTGTAGGCTAAGTGTGTTTTCAAGAAGCATCTTTATATTTTAAAGAGTGGAGTTTTGTGAAAGTTAGGTTTGCACTTTATTAATCCCAATCGGGAAATAATCTTTGTTTGCTTTATTTAATCGTTTTTATTGTTAAAATAAAAACAAAACTATTTGAATAATACTTTCTTTTGTATGCCTAGTTTGTTTTTAAGAAAAAAACAAGATTAACATCTTAACTCAAGTATGGTGAGAAAAAAATCTGAATGTCCTTGTTCGGCCATATCACCCAGCCCTAGCGCAGGAACTACTTTCCCTGAAACCCCACATCTCCATCACTTTATCATTTAACGTTATCAGATGGCAAATTCTGAACCAGCTGGCATGTTTGAAAATATAAAGATGAAGTACTGGTCTGATGGTGGTGTCTCCCCTTAACCACACCTTCAATAAACTAATCTGACATGAGAGGAATCTCCAACAAATTAAAATTATCCACATCACAGTGTTTCATGGTTTATGAAGATGACTGTATTTTTCTTTTCCCATAAAAGATGATAATTAGGTGATACATTTATCACAGTGAGCCAGAGCAAGGGGCGCATTTAATTGTATTTCTGCTGCTGCTGCCGCTGCCTGGCATTCAATGCAGACTTGAGTCGTGTTGGAAGGGTTGTAAGGGAAATGTCACAAGAACCAGCCAAAGACTGCAGTTGAGACTTTTACGTAAAAATGATTCAGACATGGGGTGTTAAGATACCATTACAGTGATGTAAACACGAGGATGTAGTTATGAGCTTTTAAAAGTGCAATATTTGGAAAAGACCAACAAGGCGTTATAAGAAACGTTTGCCACTGCTACCAGTTAATCTTCCAAAAGTGCATGTTATGGATCCTGAAACAATGGTATCCATAAATCTTTTTATTTTTTTCAATGCTCTTTTCGGAATGTAAAAATGTATCTTCCCCACAAACGCACAGCACAAATGGGCAGAACTGCCATCAGGCTGACAGGGGCCATATTTACACATTTAACGTAACATAACAACAATATAAATGACGACCGTATCCGTCATAACTGAGCCGTTACACCATCTGCAAACCATAAAAGCATCACGGAAAGGTACTGAAGGTCAGGGTAATGGACTGAATCAAATCCACGATACATAAAATAAATAACTAAAAACCAAGAGAAAAAAAAACAGGCACGAAGTACTCCCACTGTTTGGGTGTCACTATCATTTGAAACACTGCCTGTGGAGAAGAGGGAATTAAGTTTACGGCATTTAGATGTTAAATAGTGAATTGAGTTGTGGCTCATTCTGTTCCCTGTGTTGCTAACAGCGCAAAACTATTATTATGTAATATTAATGAGGAAATTGCTTTATGTTGTTTCAGAACACATTTATCACAATACACAAGCAACAAGAGGAAAATAAAATGCATGCCATTTCCAACTACCCAATGATAGTTGCTCAGAATAGAACAAAAGAAGATCATCTACTGTGTTGAAATCAATTTTTTAAGTAGGCAACAGACATTTCCAACTAAAAAGATGCAACATATGGATTCCTATTTTAAAAAGGAGAATACATTTCATCAACAGCTACTTTTATCTAGGGTTGTCAAATTCTTGTAGATGGGGTCTATTTAATTTAAACCTCAAAAAGAAAATCCTGCAGAGTGCACTTGCACTCACATACAGACATAATATATTTGTTCTAGTCCTGGTACGACGCCCAGTACTCGTCGATTATTAATTCAGGTTTTATTTATTTATTTGGATCTTTAGATATGAAAACATATTTAATTGTGTTACTATCCTAAATAATTTTACCCCGAAATACAAAAGGCCCTCAAAGCACTTGAAAAATATCAACTGCATACTTCTTACTTTGTACTTCTATTTCAGAAGAAAACATTGCAGTAGCCTAACACATTTACCCGACAGAGAAAATGTCACTGGTTACGTTGCAGATTAAGATGCGACTCATAAAATACAACATTGAGGAAATGCAATCTCACGGATTAAAAACACACCCAAGTAACGAAACATCGGTGAAATCAACTCTGCCGCTGTTGACTCCTGAGAAGTGAGGAAGACTTTGGTTGTAACATTTTAATCCAGCATCCATGACACATTAGCAGGCTTTGTCCAGCATCCAGCGGCAAAAGGAAGTGCAGTGAATGCAAGTTGCTGAACAGAGTGCTGTTTTTGCTTGTTTATTCAAAGGCCATTAATATTCAATGTGTCTTGTGTTCGAATTGCACCAAAAACAAGTATATTATCAAAGTGGCAAGTGTATATACACCTGCCACTTTAATAATTTACTTGTTTTAACGTACTGTTATTTGTTTGTTGACCATATTTTATGGCAAATTTTAATATTTTTCTAAATTATGTCTCATACTATTGCACTGTGTTTATTGTTATGCACCATTCACCTAGTCAAATTTCTTGTATGTGTAACGTACTTTGCAAAAAACAGTTTGGATTCTGATTCAACTTTGCACTTCCTTGGGTTCCCAACAATACATTTGCCAAGTGTGAAGTAGATTGAATTAACGGTTCTTGATATATGCGATGACAGAAAACCCTTGATGTGTAGTTAGATCAAATAACTTCAGAATAAATAATTACTTTATGTTTGAACACGGCACCAACTCATGGACACATGCAGCCTGTGACAAGAAGCCATAGCTTCAGTTCAAGGGTTCACAAGACAAAAGTTAAGGGGTCCCTTTGTTTTTATGTTGGTTAAAAGTATATTGTGTCACTTACTGATTTATTCCCCATCCACTCAGCCCACTCCCTGTTCCTATAACTGAGTGCTGTTTTCCTCCCATCTCTTTACCATGACCCTGAGTGACAAGAAGCAGCTCAACATCCTGTTTATTAGCAAACAGCCTCCCTTTTTACAGACTGCTGAGCAGGTGAGGCATCAGGTGTAAACTCATAAATCCTCTAAGATGTTGCCTGCATTTTAATTAGATCATAAGTTACTAGAAAGTGTACTGTGTGGAGTTTCAGTGCAGAAGTATTTCTCAAATATCCCTGTATGCTGAGCCTCTGTTTCCTCTTCTCTCTACAAAGCTAGGAGTTAAATCCTACCT